>NW_006789795.1:717178-734867 GCF_000442215.2 Lipotes vexillifer
TTCCTGGTGGAGGGGACTGGTGCCTGTGTTCTGCTGAATGAGGCTGGACCTTGTCTTTCTGGTGGGCAAGGCCACGTCCGGTGGTGTGTTTTAGGGTGTCTGTGAACTTAGACATGATTTCAGGCAGCCTCTCTGCTAACAGGTGGGTTTGTGTTCCTGTCTTGCTAGTTGTTTGGCACGGGGCGTCCAGCACTGGAGCTTGCTGACCATTGGGTGGATCTGCGTCTCGGCGTTGAGATGGAGATCTCTGCGAGAGCTCTCTCCGACTGATATTACATGGGGCTGGCAAGTCTCTGGTGGTCCAATGTCCTGAACTTGGCTCTGCCACCTCAGAGGCTCAGACCTGACACCCAGCCGGAGCACCAAGACCCTGACAGCCACATGGCTCAGAAGAATAGGGAGGAAAAAAAAGAAATAAAAAATAAAATAAAATAAAAAATTATTACAATAAAAAGTTTTTAAATTTATTATTAAAATTTTAAAATAAAAAAGAGAAGAGAGCATCCAAACCAATAAACAAATCCACCAATGATAACAAGTGCTAAAATCTAAACTAAGATAAACATATAAATCAGAAACTAGTCAGTCACATACAGCAAACCCCAAGTCTACAGTTGCTCCCAAAGGCCACCTCTTCGATTTGGGGATGATTCGTTGTCTATTCATGTATTCCACAGACGCAGGGTGCATCAAGTTGACTGTGGAGATTTAATCCGCTGCTCCTGAGGCTGCCAGGAGAGATTTCCCTTTCTCTTCTTTGTTCGCACAGCTCCCGGGGTTCAGCTGTGGATTTGGCCCCGCCTCTGCATGTAGGTCACCTGAGGGCGTCTGTTCCTGCTCAGACAGGACGCTGTTAAAGGAGCAGCTGATTAGGGGGCTCTGGCTCACTCAGGCCGTGGGGGAGGGAGGGGTACGGACGCGGGGCGAGCCTGCGGTGGAAGAGGCGAACATGACGTTGCAACAGCCTGAGTGAGGTGCACTGTGTGTTCTCCCGGGGAAGGTGTCTCTGGACCACGGGACCCTGGCAGTGGTGGGCTGCACAGGCTCCCGGGAGGGTAGGTGTGGATAGTGACCTGTGCTCGCACACAGGCTTCTTGGTGGCGGCAGCAGCAGCCTTAGCGTCTCATACCCGTCTCTGGGGTCCGCGCTGATAGCCGCGGCTCGCGCCCGTCTCTGGAGCTCATTTAGGTGGTGCTCTGAATCCCCTCTCCTCGCACACCCCGAAACAATGGTCTCTTGCCTCTTAGGCAGGTCCAGACTTTTTCTCGGACTCCCTCCCGGCTACCCGTGGCGCACTAGCCCCGCAGGCCGTGTTCACGCCGCCAGCCCCAGTCCTCTCCCTGTGCTCTGACCCAAGCCCAAGCCCGAGCCTCAGCTCCCAGCCCCGCCCGCCCCGGCGGGTGAGCAGACAAGCCTCTCGGGCTGGTGAGTGCCGGTCGGCCCTGATCCTCCGTGCGGGAATCTCCCCGCTTTGCCCTCCGCACCCCTGTGGCTGCGCTCTCCCCCGCGGCCCCGCAGCTCCCCCCTCCGCCACCCGCAGTCTCGGCCCGCGAAGGGGCTTCCTAGTGTGTGGAAACCTCTCCTCCTTCACAGCTCCCTCCCACTGGTGCAGGTCCCATCCCTATCCTTTTGTCTCTGTCTTTTCTTTTTTCTTTTGCCCTACCCAGATACGTGGGGAGTTTCTTGCCTTTTGGGAGGTCTGAGGTCTTCTGCCAGCGTTCAGTAGGTGTTCTGTAGGAGTTGTTCCACATGTAGATGTATTTTTGATGTATTTGTGGGGAGGAAGGTGATCTCCATGTGTTACTCCTCCACCATCTTAAAGGTCCTCTAACCAGTAACATTTTTATGAGCTTCATGGGAGGCTGACAGATTTCCAGATGTTGGTCCACAAATTAGTAAGACCAGCCCTAATTGGGATGGTTAGAAATGAGGCTCAAGTGGTCCTAGGGCTTCAGTGTGACCTAACCAAACCCAGTAAACACTGCCTGTGCATGAAGTGTGTGTGCTTTTCATAAAAAAACTCCATGTGTTACAGCATCCCAGTGAAGTATCTCCAAGTGTATCTGTCTATAACATACTTTTGATACCTAAGTTAGCCCAGGGATATAAATTTTAACAACAAGAAATACATAATTTCCCAGTAAGTATTCCAAGTTCAACTATAACCTGAGGGGGGAGAGTCATTTCCTGAAGAAAATATCACCAGACTATTTCTATGATCTACCATATTGGCCATGTTGGGATACCTTTTTAATATATGAAAAATGTGTAAAAAGTATTGGAGAACTGAGAACTTTTCCCACCTTTGCTTCCTGTTATTTATTTACTTAATTTCTGTTATTTTGTCCTCCCATAGCTAATAGTTTCTCTGGCACCATGCATGGCACTACACATTATCCCAATGAACACACACACACACACACACACACGCCTGAGTGTGAGTGTAGGCACTAAGGACTGTACTAATACACCTCTTAATGTACACATGTTTAGGTATCTACAGAGAAAACATTTCACGCCACACCATTTCATCTGGGCTGAGCCAGTTAGCTCATTTGGTTAGAAACCAAATGAAGAAAGCTAAGATAGAAGTTTGACATATACAGAGAAAAACTCTTCCAATAGCTACAGCGAGAGCTCTAACCCAGGCCACAGAAGGAATCCTAACCTCAGCTCAGTGAGTCACCTCAGGAAGATGGGCTTTGGCTTAAGTGAGATTATAAGGATGCCTCAGTGCAAATGCACCCTGACTACTGGAGAAACACTAAAAGAAGATTGCTACTGGATCCGAAGTGTGCCGTTTTTGTCTACAAGGGACAGACGACCCATTATTTTCTTTGTTCAGCAAAATGTCAACATCTCCAGAACCCTCCTTACTTCTGGCAGCTCAATCTGTGCTCTGTGTTTACAGCGACTTTGGCTCTTAGGATAAGCATAGCTTTGCAGCTACTGAGTTGCTTTATTTCTGTTTTATTTCCCCTGGAACAATGCAGAATGTGCACAGAGAACACAGTCCTGACCTTCGAGCTGCATAATCCTTTTGTAATCAATACCATAGGAAATGCATGGCTTTAGCATTTCTCACATTTAAAAACAATGTGTACACACCACTGGTCACATTGCTGTCAGCCTGCAGATAAAGGGATTGAGGCTATGGCTACTGAGTCTGTGATGATCCTCTGGTATTTTTCTGGAAAAAAAGCATCACTTCTGGAGAGTGCCAACAGAGCTTAAATGCATAGGATGTGAACTCGGTACCCTGACAAAACCTTCTGTAATCCTAGTTTTCAGCACCAGCTCATTTGATTCTCACGACCAGTCTTGAGGCATATACAGCAGAGTTTAATGTTCTTCATTTTTAGAGGTGAGAAAAAGAAAAAGAGAAGTGACTCACCCAAGCTCACACAGCTACTTACTGATAGAGCAAAGACTGGCCTGGGTGTTGTAATTCCCTCATGTAGCTCATTTCAGCAAACACTGGCCTCGCCTGTTTGGAGCAGTTGCTCAAATGAGATGGGCTCTCATTCAAAATTAGTACTTTATCTCTGTGAGTCAGTCATACTCTCCTTCCTCTTGGGGAAAATGCATCTTTAAGGTTGCCTGGGTTACTGTATGGGCCAAGATTCTTGGAGACAGTCTAACTGAATTAGAAGAATTAACCTTGAAGCTACCTTTGAAATCAGGAGATTTGGTGGGCCTTTCCCACCCCTATATCTCCATTTTCTTATTTCCCATTTCTCCCCTTTTCTTGTTCCCTGGTTAGCAGATAAGCATGTCTATTTCCTTTTTTCTCATTTTGTCTCGCACCGCCTTTAGCTGTTTGCCTCAGTGCTCAGGCTTCCGGGGCCGTTGTGTAATCTTCCCTGGATACATGGATAAGTCCTTTTCCCTGTTCCCTGCTCTTTTCTTCATTATTTCCTGCAGAAATGAATTCCAATTTATCACCTTCCACTGACACCAGTGACAGCCACCAATGCCACATCTAGATTCTACTCTTTCTTTAGAATCCAGGGATCTCTGTGTATATCAGCTATGAAATTCGTTGATCCAAAGGGTTGCAGCTGTCTTTTTCTTAGGGTTGTTTCCTTAAGTCCTGATAGAGTGGAGATTCTATTTAATTTCCACCGGAAAACTGATTGCAAGCCTGCCAGGTAACGGTACAGATGTGAAAGCAAAAACCAAAGAGGGCAGCCCCTCAAATCTGGGAGGGAGGCCGCTGTGTGAGCAAAACTGGAAAACGAAACACTCTCCTTCATCCATGCCCTCCTCTCAATCAGAAATACAGAACAAGATTCCTACTCTTTATCATACTATCAGAAAACTTGAGCTAGAAAAGTAATCAAAAGAATAATTGGTCAAACTTTTCAAGCGCTTACCAAGACTTACAAACTCTATGCCTTATTAAATAGGACCCTAAGGCTGAACCAAGACTTGAAGGGTCATCCTTGTCTATCCTTTGCCCTTCACAGAGTACCGTCCTGTATAAACTAGAATTACTTGCCCATTTTCAAAGCTGTTCAGTAATGGCCATTATGCAAGTTTTCTCTGGGGTGGTCTGCAACTGGGCAAATACATCAAAGTTGACAAATAATATAAGCTAGGTGGACATAAATTCTAAACATAAATCTTATCCAGACCGGTGGAAGACTATTTTTAGAAATAGGATATGTTTATTTGTTTGAGTGGCAGGCTCAGTGATAGGGCTCAAAAAGAATAAAGAGGAGTGAAACAGAGCTTGGTTCCTAGGGGTTCACAGTTTATTTGGCAAGATCCATAATAAGACTGTGACAGGCACTGTAATAGTAACTTGCACAAAATTCTGTGGGAGGAAAAAGGAAAGAAGCACCAAGTCTGGAAAAGGGAGTTGGGCAAGGATTTGTGCCTGTATCTCAGTGGCTGCACAAGAGAGTGCTAGGTACAAGACTCAGAGAGCATGCACCGTGGTCCAGAGAAACCAGAGATAAAGTCTGATGATGATAGGAGACATACTGCGGAAGGCCTTGTATCCCAGGAGGAGAATTTAGGATTATATACTGTAGGAAGGTTTATGACAGAGAATTACACGGTCATATTTGCATTTTAGAAAAAAATCACTCTGACTTCCAGATGGAGGCAGGGCTAGAGGAAAGAGAAGGAAGGACGTATCAGAGAGTCCAAGTGTTCAAGTACCTGCTGGAGCTGTCCAGTGGCTGAGACAAACTAGCAGTGCTGAAGAGTGGAGTTCAATACTTATGAGAACAAGATGCAGGGAAAAATAACAAGAACATTTCAGGGAGAAATAAAACATGAAAGGAAAAAGGAAAGGAGAAAATAACAACACTAAAATAGATTGTTTACTATATACCAGACACGGACCTAAATGTGTTATACCTATTATCTCATTATCCTTAATCCTTGCAACAACCAGATGAAATAAGTATGACAATGCAAGTTTACAGATGGAAAACCTATAGCAGAAAGAGACTGTCTCGCCCGTGGTCAGATACGAAGTGGGAGGTGAAAGCAGAATTCCAATCTCCACTTTTAGTTACTTACCTAAAGAAAGCAAGTGTGACAGCAAGAGCACAAAAAAGAGAGTGACACAATAGAGAAAAAGGAGAGAAATAAATGGGAAAGTAACGGAAAGAAAAAAATTTAAGGAAGAAAATGGTGAAAGAGAGGCAGGTTATATAAATGGATAACGTTATGCACAAACACTAGAAAAGATTTCATTAAATCTTACCTTTAAATCTCTATCCATGGTGCCAAAGACGAGTGACCAATGGCATGAATGTACATTTCCCTGACAATTAGCCAATGGCATGTAACCGTGTCCAGGTCCAGCTGTTATTAGCTTAACCCACATGAAATTGTGATGTTTGACCATTTTTCACCTACAAAAACAGCATCCTAATAGCTTCCCACCATAATAACTTTAAGGTGAAATACGTTCTTAGCCAAAGGTCACTTCCTTACCTTCAAGCCTTGTTACTCTGAGTCCTACAGCCTTGCACAGGAAACGTGGACCTATGCCAAGCGGCAGTGACTGTGGATCAACCTTTGTGAGCCCTGAGGAGATGGTTCACAAGTAGATCAGCCTAGTTTAAACACCCAAGGGGCGGTAAACACTAGGGAAATGTACACCTCTTTTGACCTTATTTTTGTTGCGGGGAGTGGAGATGGTAGGAGAGAGCTGTCAGAGGACTAACTACATTGAAAATGGGAACTAGGAATCACTGAGATGTGCATGTCTCTCTCATCAGGACTGATAACAGGATGTTATTAAATTTTTGTAAATGGCAACTGCATTCAACCTCACTTCAATCTTGTTTCACATATCTCAAAAAGACAGTTATTTTAAAACTTCATATCAGTTAACAGGCTAGTTAATAAAAGCTGTCTCTCCACAAAGGAGATTGCTAGCCCCTTGGATAAACTGCACTTTTAATTACATGAAATGATCTCCAAGTAAAGCTGCACTGAGCTGAATCTCTGCACCAGACCATCACCTCTGCTGTTTTGCAACCAGTGGCTTTTAAGGAGCCTTATTTTTGAGGGCTTTCATTTTCTTGAACACTGGTGAAACAGTGACGGGAAGACAGATGGAAAAATCAAGATAGGAGACATCAAAGAGAACTGCTACGCATTTGATTGTTTTTCTGATTATCAAAAGCCAATGAAAGGAGGAGAGGAACAACTTCTCGTGGCAGACATGAATTACATTCTTTACTTTTTTGTGTTTTTTTTTTGCGGTACGCGGGCCTCTCACTGCTGCGGCCTCTCCCGTTGCGGAGCACAGGGTCCGGACGCGCGGGCTCAGCGGCCATGGCTCACGGGCCCAGCCGCTCCGCGGCACGTGGGATCTTCCCGGACCGGGGCACGAACCCGCGTCCCCTGCATCGGCAGGCGGACTCTCAACCACTGCGCCACCAGGGAAGCCCTTTTGTTCTTTTTTAATAAACCATCTTCTACCAGGAAAGACTCATATTCAATATCGAACACTAGCATTTTAGAGCTGGAAGGAACTGCAGATATTGTTTAGTTCTACACTTCATTGCATAGTTACGAAACCAAGATTAGGAGAGGATATATATGTTGGCCAAGGTAAGTAAGTGGAAGTCAGGGCAACAACACACATCTTGTGAGTTTCCGCCTTTGTTCATTACACCAGGCCACATTATCTTAGGTTGTGCTCTTATGTGATAATAATAACTAACACTTTAAGCACTTACTCATTGCTTTCTCTATATTAACTCATTTTACCCTTACAACAATGCTTTCAGTTAACTGCTGTTATCATCCCCTTTTATGCATCAGCAATCTGAATCCCCGAAAAGTAAAAGAGCTTTTCAGTATCACCCAGCTAGTAAGTAAGGCGCAGTCATGATTCAGAGCCTGACAGTCTGGCTCCAAAGTCTTTTATTCTTAACCCTTATGCTATGTATTTTGGTGTCTACCTCCTTAGGTGCATATTCTGTTTCCTCAGCGTGATATAAGTAACAGTACCACCTGTATCTGAAATATTGTACAGATGGAAAGCATGGAATATATGTTTGATCCTGAGGAAGGTAGTAATGAAAAGAAAAACAAAATGAAGTTTGGCAGGTGACGAGCTGAATTTATATCATAACAACCACATTGGCTCTATCTGTCACCTGTGCTGGGCCTCTCCCTAGTAGAGACAGACATGTACTTTGATTCAAGTTTTTCCCAAACTTCCCTCTTTCATACACCAGGCTGTTCTTATAATAACTTTATAATAAATAGTGCCTGATGGCTTCATGGAGAAATGTTAAGGATTCAATGACTTGGGTTTTCAGCCTGATTGCTTCAATAAAGGAAGGGAGTAGCTTGACACTGCACCTTTGACCACACTGGCAGAAATGTGGTTGGTGCCCACATAAAGCAAGCTACCATCACTTGTATCCCAGGGGAAAACTGAGGACTCTATCGATTCAAGTCACCAAGCATTTATGACATACCTCCTGTCACGGTGCCATGTCCTGTGGAAGACCCAGTGATGAAAAAGACACAGCCCTAGTCATTGAGGGTCTCTCAGAGATTAGTGGTGACAGACTTGCAAATAACAAACTAATACCTGAGGCAGAAGAACATAAATGTCTCACATGGGTATCAGCAATGCACTATGGACATACAGAAATACTTCCTTTTACTTGAAGACAGGGAAACTTCAAAGATCAGGTAAACTTTGAGCTAAAACTTGAAAAATGAGTAGATTTCACAGGCAATGATTAGGGAGAGGGACAAAGGAGAATATGATTCTAGACTAAGTAGTATAAGTAAGAAATGTGCAGGTACACTGAGCTTTGCCCAGCAGAGCAACAGTCAGCTCTACCCACCACCAGTCCCTCCCATCAGGAAACTTACACAAGCCTCTTAGATAGCCTCATCCACCAGAGGGAAGACAGCAGAGGCAAGAAGAACTACAATCCTGCAGCCTGTGGAACAAAAACCACATTCACAGAAAGACAGACGAGATGAAAAGGCAGAGGGCTACGTACCAGATGAAGGAACACAATAAAACCCCTGAAAAACAACTAAATGAAGTGGAGATACGTAACCTTCCAGAAAAAGAATTCAGAATAATGATAGTGAAGATGATCCAGGACCTCGGAAAAAGAATGGAGGCAAAGATCAAGAAGATGCAGGAAATGTGTAACAAAGACCTAGAAGAATTAAAGAACAAACAAACACAGGAAAACAACACAATAACTGAAATGAAAACTACACTAGAAGGAATCAATAGCAGAATAACTGAGGCAGAAGAACGGATAAGTGACCGGGAAGACAGAATGGTGGAATTCACTGCTGCGAAACAGAATAAAGAGAAAAGAAGGAAAAGAAATGAAGACAGCCTAAGAGACCTCTGGGACAACATTAAACACAACAACATTCGCATTACAGGGGTCCCAGAAGGAGGAGAGAGAAAGGACCCGAGAAAATATTTGAAGAGATTATAGTCAAAAACATCCCTAACATGGGAAAGGAAATAGCCACCCAAGTCCAGGAAACGCAGTGACTCCCATATAGGATAAACCCAAGGAGAAACACACCGAGACGCATAGTAATCAAATTGGCAAAAAGTAAAGACAAAGAAAAATTATTGAAAGCAGCAAGGGAAAAACGACAAACAACATACAAGGGAACTCCCATAAGGTTAACAGCTGATTTCTAAGCAGAAACTTTACAAGCCAGAAGGGAGTGGTATGATGTACTTAAAGTTATGAAAGGGAAGAACCTACAACCAAGATTACTCTACATAGCAAGGGTCTCACTCAGATTCGATGGAGAAATCAAAAGCTTTACAGACAGGCAAAAGCTAAGAGAATTCAGCACCACCAAACCAGCTCTACAACAAATGCTAAAGGAACTTCTCTAAGTGGGAAACACAAGAGAAGAAAAGGACCTACAAAAAAACGCCAGAACAATTATGAAAATGGTCACAGGAGCATACATATCAATAATTACCTTAAACGTTAAATGGATTAAATGCTCCATCCAAAGACACAGGCTTGCTAAATGGATACAAAAACAAGACCCACATATATGCTGTCTACAAGAGACCCACTTCATACCTAGGGACACACACAGACTGAAAGTGAGGGGATGGGAAAAGATATTCCATGCAAATGGAAATCAAAAGAAAGCTGGAGTAGCAATACTCATATCAGATAAAATAGACGTTAAAATAAAGAATGTTACAAGAGACAAGGAAGGACACTACATAATGATCAAGGGATCAATCCAAGAAGAAGATATAACAATTATAAATATATATGCACCCAACATAGGAGCACCTCAATACATAAGGCAACTGCTAACAGCTATAAAAGAGGAAATCGACAGTAACACAATCATAGTGGGGGACTTTAACACCTCACTTACACCAATGGACAGATCATCCAAAATGAAAATAAATAAGGAAACAGAAGCTTTAAATGACACAACAGACCAGATAGATTTAATTGATATTTATAGGACATTCCATCCAAAAACAGCAGATCACACTTTCTTCTCAAGGGCGCATGGAACATTCTCCAGGATAGATCACATCTTAGGTCACAAACCAAGCCTCAGTAAATTTAAGAAAATTGAAATCATATCAAGCATCTTTTCTGACCACAATCCTATGAGATTAGAAATGAATTACAGGGAAGAAAACGTAAAAAACACAAACACATGGGGGCTAAACAATACGTCACTAAATAACCAAGAGATCACTGAAAAAATCAAAGAGGAAATCAAAAAATACCTAGAGACAAATGACAATGAAAACACGATGATCCAACACCTACAGGATGCAGCAAAAGCAGTTCTAAGAGGGAAGTTTATAGCTATACAAGCCTACCTCAAAAAAACAAGACATATCTCAAATAAACAATCTAACCTTACACCTAAAGGAACTAGAGAAAGAAGAACAAACAAAACCCAAAGTTAGCAGAAGGAAAGAAATCATAAAGATCAGAGCAGAAATAAATGAAATAGAAACAAAGAAAACAATAGCAAAGGTCAATAAAACTAAAAGCTGGTTCTTTGAGAAGATAAACACAATTGATACACCATTAGCCAGACTCATCAAAAAAAAGAGGGAGAGGACTCAAATCAATAAAATCAGAAATGAAAAAGAAGTTAAAACAGCCACCACAGGAATACAAAGCATCCTAAGTGACTACTACAAGCAACTCTACGCCAATAAAATGGCCACCCTGGAAGAAATGGACAAATTCTTAGAAAGGTATAACCTTCCAAGACTGAACCAGGAAGAAACAGAAAATATGAAGAGACCAATCACAAGTAATGAAATTGAAACTGTGACTAAAAATCTTCCAACAAACAAAAGTCCAGGACCAGATGGCTTCACCGGTGAATTCTATCAAACATTTAGAGAAGAGCTGACACCTATCCTTCTCAAACTCTTCCAAAATACAGCAGAGGGAGGAACACTCCCAGACTCATTCTATGAGACCACCATCACCCTGACACCACAACCAGACAAAGATACTACAGAAAAAGAAAATTACAGACCAACATCACTGATGAATACAGATGCAAAACTCCTCAACAAAACACTAGCAAACAGAATCCAACAGCAAGCATATTAAAAGGATCATACACCATGATCAAGTGGGAATTATCCCAGGGATGCAAGGATTCTTCAATATATGCAAATCAATCAATGTCATACACCATAATAACAAATTGAGGGATAAAAACCATATGATCATCTCAATAGATGCAGAAAAAGCTTTTGATAAAATTCAACACCCGTTTATGATAAAAACTCTCCAGAAAGTGGGCACAGAGGGAATGTACCTCAAAATAATAAAGGCCATATATGACAAACCCACAGCAAACATCATTCTCAATGGTGAAAAACTGAAAGCATTCCCTCTAAGATCAGGAATGAGACATGGATGTCCACTCTCACCACTACTATTCAACATAGTTTTGGAAGTCCTAGCCATGGCAATCAGAGAAGAAAAAGAAATAAAAGGAATACAAATTGGAAAAGAAGTAAAACTGTCACTGTTTGCAGATGACATGATACTATACATAGAGAATCCTAAAACTGCCACCAGAAAACTACTAGAGCTGATCAATGAATTTGGTAAAGTTGCAGGATACGAAGTTAATGCACAGAAATCTCCGGCATTCCTATACACTAAGGATGAAAAATCTGAAAGAGAAATTAAGGAAACACTCCCATTTACCACTGCAACAAAAAGAATACTTAGGAATAAACCTATCTAGAGAGACAAAAGACCTGTATGCAGAAAACTATAAGACACTGAGCAAAGAAATTAAAGATGATACCAACAGATGGAGAGATATACCATGTTCTTGGATTGGAAGAATCAATAGTGTGAAAATGACTACACTACCTAAAGCAATCTACAGATTCAATGCAATCCCTATCAAATTCCGAATGGCATTTTTTACGGAACTAGAACAAAAAATCTTAATATTTCTATGGGGACACAAAAGACCCCGAATAGCCAAAGCAGTCTTGAGGGAAAAAAATGGAGCTGGAGGAATCAGACTCCCTGACTTCAGACTATACTACAAAGCTACAGTAATCAAGACAATATGGTACTGGCACAACAACAGAAATACAGATCAATGGAACAGGATAGAAAGCCCAGAGATAAACCCACGCACCTATGGTCAACCGATCTACGACAAAGGAGGCAAGGATATACAGTGGAGCAAAGACAGTCTCTTCAATAAGTGGTGCTGGGAAAACTGGACAGCTACATGTGAAAGAATGAAATTAGAACACTCCCTAGCACCATACACAACAATAAACTCAAAATGGATTGGAGACCTAAATGTAAGACCAGACCGTATAAAACTCTTAGAGGGAAACATAGGAAGAACACTCTTTGACATAAACCACAGCAAGATCTTTTTTGATCCACCTCCTAGAGTAATGGAAATAATAACAAAAATAAACAAATGGGACCTAATGAAACTTCAAAGCTTTTGCACAGCAAAGGAAACTACAAACAAGACGAAAACACAACCCTCAGAATGGGAGAAAATATTTGCAAATGAAGCAACTGACAAAGGATTCATCTCTAAAACATACAGGCAACTCATGCAGCTCAATGTGAAGAAAACAACGAAATCCAAAAATGGGCAGAAGAGCGAAATAGACACTTCTCCAAAGAAGATATACAGGTTGCCAACAAACATGAAAGAATGCTCAACATCATTAATCATTAGAGAAATGCAAATCAAAACTACCATGAGGTATCACCTCACACCAGTTAGAATGGGCATCATCAGAAAATCTACAAACAACAAATGCTGGAGAGGGTGTGGAGAAAAGGGAACCCTCTTGCACTGTTGGTGGGAATGTAAATTGATACAGCCACTATGGAGAACAGTATGGAGGTTCCTTAAAAAACTAAAAATAGAATTACCCTATGATCCAGCAATCCCACTACTGGGCATGTACCCAGAGAAAATCGTAATTCAAAATGACACATGCACCCCAATGTTCACTGAAGCACTATTTACAATAGCCAGGTCATGGAAGCAACCTAAGTGCCCATCAACAGACGAATGGATAAAGAAGTTTTGATACATATATACAATGGAATAGTACTCAGCCACAAAAAGGAACAAAACTGAGTCATCTGTTGAGACGTGGATGGATCTAGAGACTGTCACACAGAGTGAAGTAAGTCAGAAAGAGAAAAACAGATATCGTACATTAATGCACGTGTGTGGAACCTAGAAGAATGGTACAGATGAACCGGTTTGCAGGGCAGAAGTTGAGACACCGATGTAGAGAACAAACGTATGGGCACCAAGCGGGGAAAGAAGCGGGGTGGGGTGGGGATGGTGATGTGCTGAATTGGGTGATTGGGATTGACATGTATACACTGATGTGTATAAAACTGATGACTAATAAGAACCTGCTGTATAAAAAAATAAATAAAATAAAATTTTTTAAAAATGAACCATTTACTCCTGCATGTTTTATGCAAAATATTCCCTCATTAAGATACCTCACTAAGTATATTGCACAAAGTATGTAATCCCTAAATATTTATGCATATGTTCATTTTCATATTTGAAAAGTAAACCCCAATGATGATAGTGAATGGCATTTTGCATATTTACTTGAAAAACTCCATTATGTGATAACTATCTTTTCCCAGGCTAGAATGAATAGGTTTCTTCTTCTTTATAAATGACAAGTTAAGTTGCCACACTCTTAAGTTTGTATTTTACTGATCTTTTTCCCTAAAAATATCATCATCCTCATAACTGTTGCCACAATTATTCAGTTAATTAGAACAAAGCTGTGTAACTATGGAGGAAATGCACCTATGGAGGAATTCAGGATCAACAACATGGTTGATTCAAGCAATGCTGGAAATCTGTATTTAGAAGAGAATTGCATTCATTCCTATAGGCCCAAGCTTAGAACTGCTTCTACTGGCATAGAATTTTATTTATTAGACTGTATGTTCCTTTTATTACGGAATGGGGGGTCAATTCTATACTACCAATACGTCTACTTACTTTTACCACTCCAAGGGAAAGAATCTTGGATTTTGAACCTTGGATCTGAACTACATTAGTTCACAAAACCATGAAATATTCATTTTACAGGGACGATGCTATCTGCTCTGAAATAAAAATATCAGAAAAAAAAGCAAAATAATAGAGAGAATAAAAACATCCGGTGACTGCTGGAGGTCTGTGTTTGGTGTGTGTGGTGGTGGGGTGGCAGGGAATGAATAGCAGAGCACGGAGAATTTTTAGAGCAGTGAAAATACTCCGTATGATACCACCATAATGGACACAAGTCATTATTCATTTGTCCAAACCCACAGACTACACAACACCAAGAGTAAACCCTAGTATAAACTATGGACTTTGGGTAATTACAATGTGTCCATGTAGGTTCATCAACTGTAACAAATGTATAATGACCACTGGCTTCTGATCCCCAGATCTTTTTCTGATTTGCTATGTGAGTTTTTTTTTAAGTTCTGAGATTCCTTTATTCAAGACAAATTGTTCAACCTTTATCACAGTGTAACAACCTATTTCAAAAACCTCAAATAAATAAGTTATCCATGTAACCTTGTCATTAAAAAAAAAAAAACGGAAATGTCCAGGTATATTATGATAAGCCTCCAGTTTGTTATTAGGAGTGGTAGGAAGGTAAAACTGAAAAAGCAATAAGAGGCCCAAATATGGAGAGCCTTACGTGTGGAACTAAGGAATTTGGCTTTATGATTTTGGAAATCAGGATCATTTAAGAATTTTGAGCAGAGGAATGGCAGGAGTAGAACTGTGGTTTAAGAAAGGTAATGGGGCCTCACTGTGTAGAATGGATTGAAAAGGAGAGGTTAAGGCCTTAAGACTACTTGGGAAGCTGTTATGATGGAAAATGAAATGAGGAGGCCTGGGCAGGGTTGTGGTAGTCTATCTTTAGGGTACCTACACAGGTACCCACAGAGCACCTCACTACCTTTGCCTGCCCCCACCAACAGCTGTCCCAACATATGCCCTATTCCCCAAGAAGCCTTCTAAGTGAACAGGAAGTGAGGTGGAATGAGTTTATCATTGAAGTCACAAATCTAAATATCCAAGGAAACAGCCTTCTTTACTACAACAGCCAGGAAGGAATTCTTGGTAGGAATCCCGTGGCTGGACAGGTACAATCACCATGAACCAAAGTGAGACTTTGGTGCCTCAACTTAATGATAAGTGGTCATATACACCAACTGTGGCAGGCTCTAGATGATCCCCGAGAGTACAGGCCAACTGGGAAGACAAAGAAAATGATTTGTGAGTTATGCTTCTGTATTCTCTTGTTGTCCTAAGGTGAGGAATTATTCAACTGAAATATTCCAATGGAATTAAAGCCGTTCTAAAGCGGAAAGCGTTTCTATAATTTGCATGTATGTTTGAACTTGCCCACGCTTGCCTTTCAGAGTGCGGATCCAGGCCAGAAACTATTCTCATCACCCCCAGAAAGTAAATCGGACTGATTTACAAATTTTCCTATGTTCTGCTCATAGCCTTCTATTATAGACATGATCAATTCTAGTTGCTCAGAGGCCAGAGTAAAGGTCAGAATTTCATAATATTAGGGGTGGAATTATTGCTGTGGGCCTTTCCTCCTTCTGAATAGGTGGGAAGGACAACATTTGAGGGACAGCTACCTTCAGGAAGCACAGTGTTTTGCATTGCTCATGTGGGCCATTAGAAGAATGAAGGCAGTTAAAATTTGTCTGCAAATCTGTTGCTTCCTGGTTCGCTTCTAAGAAAACACAGCACCATCTGTCTCACTGGTCTTAAATCAAATCCTGCCACTGTTAACACTAGCGTTCTCTGCCTCTTTGTATTCTGCTTTCTGGTTTCATCTTTGAAGAAGTTCAAGGATTGTGCTTTGAGAATCTATATTCCTGAAGAAAACCACCCAACCCCAAATCATTTTTTAAAAACAAAGACATATGGTTGTACTCCAGAAGACGCCATTTATGTAGACTATAATGTCAATGGTGCTGCCTGGAGCTGGATAACACAGAGGCCCTACAATTGCACATGCCCTCCTAGACCCTGATCTGAAAACAGAAAGAAACCATGTAATGGTTACTATAGGCAGTCCTTTGTCACTTTCTTCATGCTGCCTACTCCCTGCGTTCTGTTTTCTTTGTGGCAGAGAAGATGGTGTGTGCCCATTAATATCGACGCCCTCCTCTTCCTGAGTACACCACTAGACTCTACTTTCCAAGCCCCCAGCATCTACATGGGACCATGGAACTAACTTTCAGCAATGAGCAGAAGTGATTTTGGTCACCTCTGGGCCAAAGAGCTGAAAAGTGGGTGCGCCTTCTGTGTCACCCCCTTTAGATGCCAGAAGATAACCCAGGCCCTACAAGATGGAAGAGCCGCTAGATGGAAAGAGGCTGAGACCCTGATGAGTGAGTGGAGCAGAGCTCTAGTGCAGTCCTGCACTGGTCAATGACATGTAACAGACATATACTTTGCAGGTGTAATGCCAATGAGATGCGGGAATTTGGGGTTCTAACAGTTACGGTAAGCTGATTTATACGCCTTCCCAGTGTCTTCAAACTTAAACTTTGTCCTAATTGCACAGGGCATTCCACTACAGATCCCCACCCAAGCCTGACCCCCTCATCTCCTAATTGAAGTATTGTGCTCCAAGTTCCTTTCTAATGGGACTCTGTTCTCTGTGAACTCAGAATTTTTAATCAAGTAACCCAGAATCTCAGATAATAGCCATTAATGGGTTACTGGATGAGAGCTTTCTTGGAGGAAAGCAAATCCAGATGAAGCTGGCTTGTGATGAAGCCACGTGATGAAGATGGCTCGTGTCTGTCACAGTGTCATTTGATATTCAGTGAGGACTCACGAGCCAGAAATGAGGAGAGGATCTAATGGCTTTACCAGTTACGTGCACTAGGCCGAGAATGTGATGAAGCCGGGAACTTAAAGTCAGGGAGGACGGAGCCCAATCTCAACCGTGCCGTCTACTAGCTATGTGATCTTAGGTAAATTGCTTCTCTGGGTTGCGGCTTCCTCATTTTTAAAACAGGGATGGCTATATTGGCTCCTTCTTTGGGTTGTTTAAGAATTAAACGAGATGAGGTATGCAAAGCCCTTAGCCTACTGCCTAGCACAGAAAAATCATGCAGTGAAAGGTAGTTAGTAGAACAGGATGCATATCATGTTAGAACTAGTCAAAACCTCAGAATCACTACATTCCCCTCAGGTACAGACGGTGAGCTGGAGGCCCAGAGGGATGACAGGACTTTTCTCTTCCTTCTCTGAAAACTCGGCTGCACATAAACCAGTTCCATGAAACCTTCTGAGATTGTTTTTGCCTGAATCTCCTTGGCACTTGGTCATGGCATTTGCTTCCCCCCACCCCGCCCCCGCTGGACATGCCTCTTTGTGGAGATGCTTCTGTGACAGTATCTCCTTGGGGGAGATCCAAACAGCACACAGTGGTCTCTCTACCCATGTTCTCTACTGGCTAGACCAGCGGTCTTAAGAGGACAGTCAAAAGTACCTGGTTTTACTTTTATTTCCAAAGAAAATTATCATGGCATACTTCATAAGTCAAACCTTAATGAATTTAGTTACCATCAGAGGATCCATTGGACACAACACATGAATCTGATCTTTTTTTTTT
>NW_006789796.1:0-219 GCF_000442215.2 Lipotes vexillifer
CAGGAGCAGCAGATTAAATCTCCACAATCAACTTGATATACCCTGCATCTGTGGAATACCTGATTAGACAACAAATCATCCCAAAACTGAGGTGGTAGACTTTGGAAGCAACTGTAGACGTGGAGTTTGCTGTCTGCGATGGACTAGTTTCTGATTTTTTTGTTTTTGCGGTACGCGGACCTCTCACTGTTGTGGCCTCTCCCGTTGCGGAGCACAGGC
>NW_006789797.1:0-268 GCF_000442215.2 Lipotes vexillifer
TCCCTTCTGGCTTGCAGAGTTTCTGCTGAAAGATCAGCTGTTAACCTTATGTGGGTTCCCTTGTATGTTATTTGTTGTTTTTCCCTTGCTGCTTTTAACAGTTTTCTTTGTATTTAACATTTGATGTGTCTTGGCATATTTCTCCTTGGATTTATCCTGTATGGGACTCTGCACTTCCTGGAATTGATTAACTATTTCCTTTCCCACATTAGGGAAGTTTTCAACTATAATCTCTTAAAATATTTTCTCAGTCCCTTTCTTTTTCTCT
>NW_006789798.1:0-317 GCF_000442215.2 Lipotes vexillifer
CTGTGCTGTGGTATGCAAGTGAGGGACAGGAGGGTAAACAGGAGAGGGAGTGAGATAGTTAGGAAACAATGCTTTAACTTGAGACACAGTAAAGAAGAAACCAGTAAAGAAAAATCTACATGGAGGCAGAACACAATATAAAAACTATCCCATTTAATTTATGCTACCTATGAGACACCAAAGAACAATGCTTACATTTTAGGAATGGTGTTGGAAGTGCAAATTGAGAGGGAGATTTTGTGCATATGTTAGAGGCAGCCGTCAGGGAACACCCATTCTGGAATGAAGCGATGTCACGTCACTTTGGGGTTTCACTG
>NW_006789800.1:0-1235 GCF_000442215.2 Lipotes vexillifer
TGCTTTGCTTTTCTCTTTTGCCATTAACATCTTCTAACATATATTTATTTTGGTTATTGTCTGCCTCTCCCCAACCCCCACTGATTAGAATGTAAACTCTACAAGGGCAGAGATTTTTGTCTTTTTTTTTCCACTGCTGCCTGCCTTGCACATAGTAAGCACTCAATAAATATTAATTGATTGGATAAACCAGGTTTACTACAAAATTTAGTAAAAAGTAAGTCACTTCAGAAACACTATTTCAAATCTACCCTAACACAGGACCCAGTATCTAGAAGGTTCCCAGTATCTAGAAAGCCCTAGGACACTGGATTATGTCATAATCAGTGGTGTCATCACTGGGGAAATTCTCAAGTTGCCCTCTGATTTAAGCCTTTCAGGCCTTGAGGCCAGTGGGATTGAGGAACTTTCCGAGAGCAAAACAGCTCTTGAGAGCGTGTGGGCTCCACAGGCGGCAATCATAGGGGATTGGCCTTCCGAGAGAATGGGTGAACAGGAATCCCTGCAGACACAGGTCCTCCAGACTGCCTCGTTAAAGGACGGCCCAGCGAAGCAGGCAGCGTGGGTTCGCCGTAACTGTTCAGAGCCAGAAGAACCTACAAGATCACCTGTGGTCAATAAGAAGCCCAAGCTAGAGTTGACCAAAGCAGTGGTCATGGACCTTGGCACGGGCTACTGTAAATGGGGCTTGGCCGGGCTGCCAAAGCCCACCCACATGATCTCAACCACAGTGGGCAAACCCTACATGGAGACGGCCAAAACCGGGGACAATCACAAGGAGTCATTTGTGTGGCACGAGCTTATCAACCCAGAAGTTTGTCTCAAGCTAAATAATCTTCTGCGACATGGCATCATCATGGACTGGGATACAGTGTGGGATATCTGGGAATATCTTTTCCATCAAGAGATGAAGATTGCCCCAGAGGAGCACGCCGCCTTGGTTTCAGACCCGCCCCTGAGCCCACACACAAATAGAGAGAAGTAGGCTGAAATGCTGTTTGAGACCTTCAAAACTCCCGCAATGCATATCGCCTACCAGTCCCGCCTGTCCATGTACTCCTACAGAAGGACCTCCGGCCTGGTTGTGGAGGTCGGCCACGGTGTGTCCTATGTAGTTCCCATCTATGAGGGCTATCCTTTGCCCAGCATCACTGGACGGCTGGACTATGCGTGTTCTGACCTGACAACCTACTTGATGGGCCTGATGAACAATTCGGGGAAACACTTCACTGAGG
>NW_006789801.1:0-2259 GCF_000442215.2 Lipotes vexillifer
CCCACTAGCTATCTACCTTACGTTTGGTAGTGTATATATGTCCATGCCTCTCTCTCGCTTTGAAGAGTTATTATTTTTAAATACATGATGCAAAAAAAAATCCACAGCCTCATCCAGCTAGAGTTTCCTCTTTCCAGCTCCATAAGACAGGAAAAGAACCCTACTGGGCAATGCGAGAGACAATTTCTTTCCATTCCCCTCCCAGTTTCCCTGCTGTTTTGAGCCTGAGTATTAGCCAGCTGTCTCTGAAATCCCAAACCCCATTTGGCATCTCTAGGTGATTAAAGTCAAAATGACTTTATGGCCAGGCAGAGTATACAAAGATACCAGAAACCTAAATGAGTATTTTTTTTTATCTGCTCTCTTAATTAAAGTCTGATTTGAAGTAGAGTTGAAGGAAAGGAAGAAGAAATTCAAAGAAAAAAACCTTACAGCAAGAAAGATTCTCATGTTTTTGAAAATCTGTGTTTTGGCAAAATTAAAATGGGTAAAACTTAAAATAAATGAGTCAATTTCTTAACACTTCTAAATAGTTTGTCATTATGGATTTTTTCTTTTGTAAATCATATTTGTAAATCACAATTCATTTCTATTACCATGCATTCTATTCACAAACTCAAAGCTATATGGAACTCATTAAATCATACTGGAATCAAGAGAAAAGCTGATAAAAACTTTTCATAATAGCTAGGAAATTTATCACAAAATAATCTAATAACTAACAATGGATGTATATCCTATAGAATTTACATGCAAATCACACAGCATATTCAGTAACAGGGTTGTACTGGAACCATAGGCACATGCTCTATGCCTGTTTCTTGACACAGAACTAGAGATAATAGCAATTTAAAGTGAAACAAGGTATTGGGTGGCATATTTTTTAAGTATTTAAAGAACAGAAATTTTGAGTAGCCGTAGGGTGTAGTGGCAATTTTATTATCACTAGGGTCCTGCTCAAACAGATAAGATTTATAAATCTTGAACTACCCTCCTCACTTATGGGAAGACTGTAACATTACATAACATTTGCCTTTTCAGAGCACTGAAACAATAAGGTGGATTCAAGTTGTTTGCCTCATGCCTCAAAGGGAAAAATTATGTCTGGACATAACTCTTTTGTGTCTTGTCTGGTGTAATTAGTAAAAATAGTGTAAACTGTAAAAATGTTCTACATTGGTGTTTAGAGATTTGTCCAATTAACGATACCCATTGTTATCCTTGGGCTGCTAAAATGGACTATGTTGTATTATAAGTGACCAGGAAGACCCAACTCAAGTAATTTCAGATTTTAAATTAGCCTTTGCCCATTTAAACCTTGATGTGAGCATCCAGCAAAAAGTTGGTATTTAATAATAAAGCCAGTGAATCTTTTCCTTATCAATGAATTTTGGGGAATGAATTGTAAAAATCCTTAAAATGCATTTAAAATTAAGTTAAAACACTCTAAACCAACTGTCAGCCAGTGCTTCCAGCTGGAGCATTCATAATGCAATAAAATTAGAACGTTGGGAAGAAAACACAGTCTACACAAACATACTTGATTTAAAAGTCAGATTTTACATTTCAAAGTTCCTGATATTTCTGCTAAGCTTCTGCTGTGCATGCCCACAGAGGTACACTTTGAGTCACGGAAGAGTGCCCTGCTAAATGTAAAATCTTTTGTGCTCCATTACCCAAAGACAGAAGTGCTTAGGGAGCTTTGCTGGAGACCATGGTGCTTTGTTGCAGTTAAGATGACTTAGCCAACATGGTAAACCCTGGAAATATTTAAAGTTCACCTTTTAATCTACAAAAACATTTAGAAACCAAGAATCTTTCCAAAAATAAAAAACTAGTGGAGGGGTAACTATAATCTCCTTAAAAATGGCTTTAGTAATTTTGTAGATGACCTTGACAATAATATGAATGATGGTGATAATAGGAACATTTCTCATATACTGAATGTTCGCTACACACTTCATGTCCACTATTAGATCCTTATAAAAGCTCTGGGGTAGGCACCCCTGGTATCTCCATTTTACAGAGGCGAATACTGAAGAACAGAGATGACAGGTGACCTGACAAGGTCACAGAAAGCATATGGCTGATCCCAGTCAGGAGCTCAGACAGGCCTTCCTATGAAGTTTTTACCTTTGATCATCCTACCATTGCACATAATCAAGGGTGTTCAGACTCCTTCTAAAAAGTATACTATCTGGGGCTTCCCTGGCGGCGCAGTGGTTGAGAGTCCGCCTGCCGATGCAGGGGACACGGGTT
>NW_006789802.1:0-472 GCF_000442215.2 Lipotes vexillifer
GACGAAAGCTGTCATCTATAACTCTGCAGGTTTCTGAAATACAGTGGCCCTGAGCTCCTTTTCACTCCTCGCTTTCTTGTGAGCTGGCCTCCATCCCGCAGGATTGCTTCAGACCCTAGTCTGGTTCAGGCACGGCATGCTGAGGCTTTGGTTCATTCTTCTTGCTGGTTGGAAATTAGAGTTCAAGGTGCTCGTCCAAACACCTACAGCTAGTCTCTCGTTGGTTCTCCCCATTCCTGTCCATCTTACGCAGAAATCGCAAAGTGTGCCAAACAGGGCGTTGAAAGCACTGACTCTGCAAGTGTGAGGAGTGTCAGGAAAGCGTCTTGAACGGCCAACACATGTTCCAGGGCACGTAAACTGAGATGCATTTTAGGAACGTTGCCCGACCACACGGTGGACCATGCTTGGGGTTTCCCATGAATGTTTTAGTGGAAGGAAGAATCCATTAAACCTGGGGAGTTGGGCCCCA
>NW_006789803.1:0-609 GCF_000442215.2 Lipotes vexillifer
AAGAGTATGTGTTAGGTTTAGGGCATGGTTTAGGGTAAGGCTAATGGTAAGGGTTATGGTTAACATTAGGTCACGAGGACGGTTTAGGGTAAAGGTTAGGGTATGACAAAGATTTTGGTTTAGTGTACGTGTTAGGGCACAGTTTAGTGTTAGCCTATGGGTCAGGCTTAAGGCACGGTGTAGGGTAAGGCTTCGGGTAAGTGTTAGGTTTAGGGTTAGGGTTAGGGAACAGGGACGGTTTAGGGTACAGATTAGGGTACAACAACTGTTTAGCATTAGTGTACGTGTTAGGGCATAGGTTAGTGTTAGTGTACGGGTTAGGAATAGGGTATGGTTTAGGGTAAGGCTTCAGGTAAATCTTAGGGTTAGGGTTAAGGAATGGGGACAGGTTAGGGTACATTAGGGTACCACAATGCTTTAGGATTAACGTAGGCATTAGGGCACATGTTAGTGTTAGCGTATGGTTAGGATTAGGGAATGGTTTCGGGTAAGCCAAACGTTAAGTGTTAGGGTAACGATCAGGGTTAGGGTTAGGGTTAGGGAACAGGGATGGCCTAGGGTACAGGTTAGTGTACGACAATGGTTTAGGGTTAGTATACGTGTTAGGGT
>NW_006789805.1:0-1637 GCF_000442215.2 Lipotes vexillifer
GGGCCGACCATAAAGTTATACGTGGATTTTTGACTGCACAGGGAGTCAGCGTCTCTAACCCCTACATTGTTCAAGGCTCAACTGTATTTTCTTGAGGAGAGAATTTCCTATTCTTCGGTAGGGAGCAGAGGGGAAGATCACCTCAGTCACTGGACCAACTGCATACTCATTTTCCTAATTTTTAAGATGGACACAGGAAAAAAAGTTCCACCTGTATATGCCACCTAGCCCAAGCTTTTGGTAAGGATCATATGACGTAATATGTGAGTGTCCTCTAAAAATAATAGGACTTTAAAACATTACTTTGTAAATCTATCTTACTTTTTAAAATATGAAACCTTTTAGGAATACCACAGTATGGTTGAAACATATTGGAGTTTAGGTTCTGAAATTTAGGATTCACATTTTATTGGACTTACCATGAGTGTTCCTTATAATTGATGCCAATAATGAAATAAGTAAAGGAAACTACTGGAATCATGCAAAGTAATTTCAAGTTGTTAATAGAAACAAAATTATTGTGTTATTCTATGTCAGAAATGCTGATTCTAATATAACCAATTAAACAGTGTTGTGTTAATAGAGGATAATTGTATTCAGTAAATAGACCCCTTCTCATATTAAAAGGTAGAGTATGATTGTTTTGGGGGGCATTGAACCGTGCGGATTTCCATCAGATTTATTTTAAATGGGGCAAAAACTTGCCTGAAAAAGTCCTTATATATGACTGCATAAAAATAATATAGTTTCAGTTTCAAAACACATTTTTTTTTATTTGGGTTATTCTATTTCTAAGAAACCCTTATTCAAGCTTCAGTCACTATATTTCTATATAAAAATCACAAGTGACATGTGTTGCTTCTGCCTAGATAATTTAACAGAGGGAGTGCCTTTGACTCTCTCTCTCTATCTCTCTGCTCCCGCCTACCCCTGCATCTGCCAGCTGGATGTCATTTCCTAAATAACAAAAAAATCAGCAGCTGTATGTTGAGGCTGATGGGGTATCTACCATCCCCACTGACTTGTTTTGGACTGTTATGTGACCCAGGCGTAAATCTATTTTGGGGTTAAGCCACTGAGATGTGGGGTTGACTTATTAAAGCTATTGGTATACCCTAATTCTTAAACACCTTATCTTCATTTAATCAACAGATATTTACTGAGCACCCACTAGGTGACAGGCACCCAGGGGAAAGGAGAGGACAAAACAGACAAGATTCTGCATTTACAGGGCATAGCTTGTGTGGAAGATACAAACATATATTTATGTAATCGAAATAATTTTAGATTATGACTCGAACCATGAAATAAGTAAACCAGGTTATAGAGTAGCTTGGTATCCTTTGCCTGAGCAAATGCATTGTTTAGCTACAAGGGGACTTTGAACATAGCATATAAGTGATAGGTCTAATAAAATAAGTATTCATTGAACTGAAGTTATTTAATCTCTTCTGGATGAGCCACCATTCCTTTAGTAGCAAATCCCAGCTGTCAGATGTTTTCTATCCTTCTCTTTTCACCCTGTAACTCCATTCTAGAAGTGATCAGTGAACATCTTTCTGAAGTCTTGCAGCGATGTAGAACGGAGCAGCAGGTGAAATATTAATTTTAGGATATGGGATATGGGAACTGGCTAG
>NW_006789806.1:0-534 GCF_000442215.2 Lipotes vexillifer
CACACACACACACACACACACACACACACACACACACACACACACACAAAGCACTAATACCCCTGTAAGATATATTAAATGTGTTGATTTGGATAACTAGAATTTGATCGATAGAATTCCTCCAGCAAGAGGGAGTTTTAGGTAGAATGGAAGAGAAACTCATGGAAACACTTGAATGGTCCTTTCCTTGATTCCACAAAATGAGTAAGACTGATCGAGTGCCTTTAATATGCAGCATCCATATTGCATTTGTTCTTACATTGTATGTTGTAATTAAATACAGAGTAAAAGTTATTGAGTGAATATTAAGTTTATTGGGTAGCTGAGTTGATAACTGTATTTTAGTTTTGTGCATTGGAAATCTATTTACATTAATATTGTAGGAATATGGCAATGCTCCAAGAAAAATGAGAAATTCACTGGTAATTTCCCACCCAAAGAGAGCCATTGTAATGTTTTAATATTATATACTCTTTGTGTCAGTTTGTTTTTTTGTCAAAAATGGCATTTTATTGCTTGAATTTGCATTTCACT
>NW_006789807.1:0-6563 GCF_000442215.2 Lipotes vexillifer
CTCACGGGCCCAGCCGCTCCGCGGCATGTGGGATCCTCCCGGACGGGGGCACGAACCTGCGTCTCCTACATCGGCAGGTGGACTCTCAACCACAGCGCCACCAGGGAAGCCCTCAAATGCCTTTTTATTCTTCTTTCTATGAACAAAGCCAATAAGTTTCAAGCATCATTAGCAGCAATGGTGTACTCAAAACCAACAAATGATATGCCGAGTTCTCAGAGAAGGCTTCAGGATATAAAATGAGTGGCAACTTTGTCATATCTGCAAGCATAGAAGGATCACAGAAACAAAGGACTCAGTGTTTGATAAGGCAATGAATTAAGCCTATTTTAAACTAAAATACATCATTATTTGTATTTTTATGTGAACAGAATCAAAACTTGGAATTAAAGAAACATTACGTTCAACACAGTGTTTGCTGCCCCACAATGGTGGGGAATCTGCTTGGGCAGCAGCTAAATTGTGGTATCATAAAGGTTCAAGCAGAGAATTTCAAAAGCATTCTGTGCATTGTTACAAGTTTTCCAGGTGTACGCATGATTCTGGATCGGGGAAAGGAACTGGGGAGAAACTGTGGACGCTGACCCTGTCTCATTCAACATATTTTGCATAGTGATGTAGCTGCTAAGCTTTCTTTAAAAAAAATCCCATATTAAAAATAAATGCTTAGAACAGTTGGCTTAGAGAATACTTATAAGAACATGATAAAATTAATGAATCTAAGCATTTGATTAAAGTTTAATTAATGGTCATATTTGAATAGCAAGTGGAGCAGAGGCCTTCGCCACCGTGTGTCTGTACATAAGGAGATAGCACGTTGCGTCTGACTTCACACAATGATTTACATGATGACAGCTCTGCTCTCGATCCTGAGCTCACCACACACCAGATCAACTACCCAGATTTCCCACATTATAAAGTTAAGATTGGCAGACATTTTACTCTGACTTAATACAAGAAACAGTCATTTTAAACCATGTAAAGGATGAAGGTAGCAACAATAAAATCTTTTGCAGTTTTTTTGCTGACTTTGATGTAGAACATCAGATCCTCTATCCATGTTGATCTTTGGGGACTTACTGATGGATTTGCCCCCAGATCTGTGGAATACAGTCAGTATTCAGTAAGTGCTTATTGTATGGAAAAAGAAAGTGGGTTGTTCTGATCTGGAGTCAATTAGACAGGATTTTTTTTAATACCTGGCAAAACCAAATTCAGAGTAGGAGATTTATAGGTTCATTCTACATGGAAAAGTCTGAATGATTCCTGGAATTGACACGATGGTGTCAGAATGACTCCCTCTCTCCTTTCCTCGTTTCTCTCATCTCAGTCTGCCTTTGTGTGTAGACTTTGTTTTCTTCTGTTTTCAAGGTGTCTGCATTATTGTCCAGCATGTAGAGTGAGATGAGAACTATCTTAATAGTCAAGCAGGGACTTCTTTGACCGGAAAGGCAGATTCTTACTAACATTGACCAGATCTGAGATCTGAGGTCTCTGCCCATAGAATGGCCAAAGGGACAAAATGCAGTACTTAGCAACATCACTAGATTCACACAGGGGATTGGTACAGGATCACTTATACAAAGGAAGCAGCAAATGTGTTTACTAGAAATAATAAAGATATTGGTAGGAAAAATTAAACAAGCAAATTCAATAATGTGTTAGAAAATTGGAGCACATAACCAAGAAATCAAAATTATCTCTTTAAATGAAAGTAATGACTTATTTTTTAAAACTAAATAACAATAATATTTGATTTCTGTAATTATCTACATGTATCAGTTTTCTTTTGCTGCATCACAAATTCCCACAAACTTAGCAGCTTAAGACAACACCTATTTATTAACTCACAGTTCTGCAGGTAGAAATCTAGCACAGCATCTCTGCTCAGGGTGTCACAAGGTTGAAACCAAGGTGTCAGCAGGGTAGAATTTATCTCATTGCTATTGTAGAACTGAGGTGTTTTCATACTGCTAGCAATGACGTGGGGACTGCCCTCAACTCGCTTCTGTATTAGCAATTTTCAACATGGGTATTTGTTTTCTTCCAAGCCATCTGAAGTATGTGTCTCTGACTTCATTTTTCTACACATAGGAAAAAACCCTTCTGCTTTCAAAGATCACATGTGATTAGATCAGGCTCACCAAACATAAAGTAACCTTAAGGGTTAAATCCATCGTCTTCCCAGTCCCGGGAATTTTACAGGGAATGTACACCAAGGGGAGAGAAATCTTAGGCAGTATAGTAGAATCCTGCCTATCACACCATATATGTTGGAGTTCAATCATAATTTAGAATTAAGGCTTGATTTGGATTCAGTTCTGTACTATTTATGATCTAAAATAATACAGTGAAGGATGATCGGACCCTGGTTGATGTCAGAAATTCTGTCTATAACTTACCTTAATCAGCAATCAATGATATATGAAGAGAAAAATATTGTAACAAGTAGTGAAAGGAGATCAGTAAAATATATTTTTTTAATTTTGGAAATAATGCAAATATACAGTCTATGGTATTCATATGTCAGTTTCAGGAAAATGTGCTACAAACACACATATATACATGATTCCATGGATTCTATGAATTATTAGGAAATTTTAATCACAAAGCAACTCAGTTTCTTCTGAAAAGTAATCAAACTTTGAGAGATTTATTCATTTAAGGTCTCAATCAATGTCAAATTAAACATCTGACCTCATAATCCTGAATTCTTTGTTTAAAAAAAACATTGACCTGTAAAAATGCAATAGCCTGAAATCTGTTTATTTCACTCAGGCATCCAATACTACGTATCTGCTAAAACGCAGTCAAAATTGAGGTTCTAATATCTGTGAAATCTGTGCTCATTTTTCTTTTTTTTTGTTCTTTCCTTTTTCCTTTTAAAGTTAAAGTCAAATTGGACCTATTGTCTCTTTGGTGGTTTCTAGGGAATCCTAGTAGCCCTAGTGGGAAGTGAATCCTGAGAATGATTCTTTCCTTAATGTGTTTATAATGAGAGCTTTAAAAAAAAACATAGCTAACCTATACTTAGAAAAAAGATGTAATCTACTGCATTTCTTACACAGAATAGTAACTCTATTTCTCTTTAACAAATTGAAATTTAACATTAAGGTTACTCATTTTTATACTTTCGGCAAAAAATAATATTTAAAGTATAAATTATCATGCAGATAAGATAATATTTATGGCACTGTAATAAGATATAAGACTGAGAGAGATGAATTCTTAGCAGTAAATTTGACATAAAGCTTAACTCATGATACAAAGAAAGCAACCTGTTTAAGTAATTGGATTTTTTTTTTGTATTGGTGATATTATACTTTCAAAATCCACTTAAAGTAGTTACTGTAAAGTGAGGAAAGGAAATAAAAGACTTCAATGAGATGGCTTTGTGCTTTAGCACATAAAGCAATCCCCACAGTAATGCATGTTACAGAAAATGGGTCACCTTCAAACCACCCTTGAAAAAAAGCAGATAATATAATTTCAGATTGTGTTCTTAGAGTACTGTTTTAGAGTATGTACATCTACTTGACCTTTATTCATTTTGCAGAAATGTGCATGTGTGAGCACATGAAAACATGTATAACTACCATCTCTTTCTCTTTCTTTCTCTCACATACAACATGTACACATGTCTAAACATCCTCACACACATTCACATGTCTATTTGTGTGGTTATTAGTAAATAGTGACAAAGAAACCACACGTGTTAATGACTATTTCTCTAATTAAATAGTTACTCCATTTCATCTTTAACATAATTGATTTTTATATGTTTCAAAGCAAATTATAGTATAACCATGGGCAGAAACTCAGGAAAATAATTTTCATTGAAGAATTTCACTGATATAAAAGTTAACTATATTCTCTTCAACATAAATATTGTTCACAATTTTCTAGTTGACTATTAATTGTTCCAAATCTATAATTGACACAGCATATTACTTATATGATTTCTAACTATAAATGTAATATCACTTTGTACTTTAAGAAAACACAAATATAGCATTTTTTAAATTATACAACATATGCTTACAAACATTTTCTATAGAAAATTAGGATTTGAGAGGCACAAAACTATAAAAAGAAACAGTATTTCCAATGGATATCTTTGTTGTTATGACACATAGTGTTCCCTACTGGACTTTGGACTCCCGTGTCCTTGAGAGCAAATACTACCTGATGTTCTCTAGAGCCTAGTGCAATCACTAGTGGGCAGTCCAAAGCATTTTTGAATGAAGCCAATCTCAGGAATGCATCCATAATAATGCAATTGGGTTTTGCTCCAACTGATGTCACAGAACACTTGGGTAGCTAGCATCTGTTGCTAAGCTAATTATCTGACCAAAGATTCAATGTGTGTGTGTGTGTGTGTGTGTGTGTGTGTGTGTGTGTTTCCTCTCAAGAGAGACCCAGTTTTGAAAGTTAAGGAAAATGGTATTATACTTACCAAATTAAAAGAAAGCTCCTTTGGTTTAAGTGCTGGTCGCATGGGATTAGACTACCTGATTGCAGTCTCAGCTTTGTGCCTTTCTATGTGTGTGTCCCGAGCCAACTTGGCCTCTCTGTGCCTCAATTTCTATATCTACCAGATGGGGATGATAATAATAGTGTTGTACTCATATGGCTGTTTTGAGTATTAAAGTGTATAAAGTATATAAAGCCATTAGAAAATTGTCTAGCCAAAAGTAGAAGCTTGATAGGGTTTCCTAACATTATTTTGTATCCAATTAGTTTTCTTGCACCTATTTACATAAATTGATATAAGTGAAGTGGAAACAAATATTGCTATCCTGGGCTTGTTTGGATGTAAATAGAGATAAATGAAGGGAAGTGGACATTATGAAGTTAAATTCTCTATAATATCCTCCATATTTTATGATACAAATATTAGAATCCACATTTTACATATGAGGATTCTGAAGTCCAAAGAAATTTGTTAACTTACACAGTAACATCCAGGTAAGAACGAATGGGTTTGGGACTCTAACCCCAAATTTTGTTGCTCATAATCACGGATTTTAGATCAATCCATGTTTTATATTAGAGTTAAGATTTGGGTCTGTCTGCTTAATTAGAGTTATTAGATGCATGTACTAAGAAGTTAGGATAGAACATACAGCTTTCGAAAATTAAATTTTACATGTTGAACTATTAGAATTTAGTTTGAAAATTTTATCTATCAGATTTATAATATTAGCATATCATTTTTTCTGAGAGTTAAGTAAAGCTTATAAAATGTATAACACAGTGCCTGATATTCAGTAAGGGCTAATAATAAAAGTAATAACATAGAGACAAAATAGTAATAACTTAATAAATGATATCTAGCTATAATATTGTATTATGATTATTAATAATCCATGATTATTGACATTATTTTTTGTATATTTTTGGCATTTATTTTAAATCTAGAATAAATCACACAAACCTATCTAGTATTCTGAAAAGTAATAACATTTGAAATCATACATAAAATTCACTTTTATTCCAAATAGAGGTTCTGTTACTGACAATTTGATGACTAGTTTATTGTCTGGAAATGTTTTTTTTTTACCTAAAGTCTGGCTTTGTGAAAAGAAATTATTATAACCTTCTTCCCCATATTTTTCCTCCCAAATCCAGGTACCATGACAATGACCTCTTAAACTTTTACAGAAGTACCTATTAATATAGTGTGACACTCTCAAATGATATGATATAATCTGGTCAAGATAAAGTTGTAAAAGATGACAATCTGAAAACATAGTTAGGATGCCCCTCACATGTAACCACACATGCAATCTGCAAGGAGAAAAAGAAAGATGAAAGAGAACATTGGGTGAATAGTATATATTTTTCTTTAATGGGATGTATAATATATCCAAGCATATCAGCTTTTGTTGCTCCCAAGCACTGCAAGTAGTCTTTGTTCTTCTTTGCCCTTCCTTGGCTTACCTTGGGGGAGGTGTGGGCCCTTTTGAAATGAATTTCTACTCTCTTAAATAGAAGGTGAAATATTTCCAGGTGATAAATAGCTTTGGGTCTGTAACCCAGGCTGGGGAGTTCTCAACTAACATTGGGCTGTTAAAGGTAATTTCCGGCCTTGTAAAGTGACATTCCTTTTGCGCAAATGACAACAATCAAGCTAGGAAGAACAAATGAGTCCCTTCAGGGAGCAGAGTGGAATAGAATGTCAAATATTCTTGGGCATTCAGTGGCTTACAAAAGAGAGAAATTTTGCATTATGGCATTACTCAGGCAGAGTTATAGATCATCTTTGTGTCTGGTCTTCTTTCATAAATAAACAGTGCCTTAAACATAATCTAATCACTTTGTAGCTGATACAATGGCCACTGTGAGGTTCCTGAGAACTAAGCAGCTGCAAAGAAGACAAACTATTTTATGTTCACCAAGGACAATGTAGCAAAAGTAGTTTGTTTTGTACATAATAAAATTATTTTGTCCAAAGAAATTCACATAAAATTTTCTCATACTCATTTTGGCCCATTTATCTGAATGAATCCTGTATGTAAATAAAAGTTATAATATTACTTCCTATCTCATGCACTAACTGC
>NW_006789809.1:0-936 GCF_000442215.2 Lipotes vexillifer
CCAGTCCGGGAAGATCCCACATGCCATGGAGCAGCTAGGCCCGTGAGCCATGGCCACTGAGCCCGCATGTCCAGAGCCTGTGCTCTGCAAAGGGAGAGGCTACAACAGTGAGAGGCCCGCATAACACAAAAAAAGACAGAGTTCCAGGAGGAGAAGACAGAGAGAAGGGAGTAAAAAATGTATTTGATGAAATTATGGCTGAAAACTTCCCTAACCTGAAGAAGAAAACAGATGTCCAGATACAGGAAGCACAGAAAGTCCCAAACAAGATGAATCCAAAGAGACTCATACCAAGACATATCATAATTAAAATGGCAAAAGTTAAAGAGAGAATTTTAGAGGCAGCAAGAGAAAAACAAAGAGCTACATACAAGGGAACACCCATAAGGCTATCAGCTGATTTTTCAGGAGAATCTGATATTCTCCCCAGCAAGGTTATCATTCAGAATTAAAAAAGAGATAAAGAGTTGTTCAGAAAAGAAAACACCAAAAGAGTTCATCACTACTAAACTGTCCTTACAAGAAATGTTAAAGGGTCTTCTTTAAATGAAAGAAAAAAAAAAGCTATAACAAGAAATAATGAAATACAGGAAGGGGAAAATCCCACTGGTAAAAACATGTAGATCAACAAATTTTAAAAGCTAGTACAAAGATTAAAATACAAAAATTATGAAGTCAACTCTAACTACAATAAATAGTTAAGCAATAGGCATGAAGATGTAAAATATGACATCAGAAACATAAAATATGGTGGGGGAGTAAAAGTAAAAGATGTAGATCTATTGAACTTAAATGACTCTAAGTTTAAAATAAGTACATATAGTTATAGGTCAACATACATGAGCTCCATGGTAACCACAAATCAAAAACCTACAATGGGCGGACCCCAGAGACGAGCACGAGCCGCGGCTAAAAGCTCAGACCCCAGAGACTGGC
>NW_006789810.1:0-2237 GCF_000442215.2 Lipotes vexillifer
TTTTTTTTTTTTTTTTTTTTGAATTTTATTTTATTTATTTTTTTATACAGCAGGTTCTTATTATTCCATTTTATATATATTAGTGTTTATATGTCAATCCCAATCTCCCAATTCATCACACCACCCCTCCCACATTCCTTCCCTCTCTACATCTGTGTCTCTGTTTCTGCCCTGCAAACCAGTTCATCTGTATCATTTTTCTAGGTTCCACATATATGCGTTTGGAAACTTTTCTTCCTTCACAGCTCCCTCCCACTGGTGCAGGTCCCATCCCTATTCTTTTGTCTGTGTTTATTCTTGTTTCTTTTGCCCTACCCATGTATGTGGGGATTTTCTTGCCTTTTGGGAAGTCTCAGGTCTTCTGCCAGCGTTCAGTAGGTGTTCTGTAGGAGTTGTTCCACATGTAGACGTCTTTTTGATATGTTTGTGGGGAGGAAGGTGATCTCCATGTCTTACTCCTCCGGCATCTTGAAGGTCTCCCTTAACACATTATTGACTGGGGGATTTTTTCAGAAACTAATGCCTGTGGCTGGAGTATGTCTCCAGTCAAAAATTTGTTAATAAATCTATATTAATAAACACTCTTAACATTGCTATAAGTAGAAGCGTTTGATAATTGATTTCAAACATGCCTGTTTTAAAATAAGAAATAGTATCACTGCTTCTATACAGCATCTTAGTGGAGGTGCTAAGTAATGTAGTAAGACAAGAAAAGGAAATACATACTAAGGATTAAAAGGGAAGAGGTAAAACTGTCCATATTTATAGTTAATATGATTAATCTATGTAGTAAATACAAGATAATGTACAGATTCGAAATATTAGAATTTAACAAGGTTTTCAGATGTAAAGTCAGAATTTCGGAAGGTTCTTAGATGTAAAGTCATTATTCAGAGTCAAAGGTTTTTATACCAGTAATGATTGATTAACAAATTGGATAGGAAAAATGTCCACTTGCAATAGCAACAAAAAACAAACAGGAAGAAACACAGAAGATTTATATAAGATCTCTGTGGAAAAAAGATTAACATTAACAAGGGAAGTAAAATAAATGGACAGCTATACCAGATTCATGAATAATAAAACTCAATATGGGAAGGATGTCACTTCTCTCCAGTTGATTTGTAATTATGTGTATTTGTTCAAGATTTATGTTTTGGTTACTAGATTCATCAATTCATAAATGATTCCAGTTAAAATTTTGGGAACCACTTCTTCTGCTAATGGAGGCTTTCTGTAGAAAACAAATATAAATTTGATGAAAAAAACACTACCTTGCAGATTGAGGAAGCTCACTGAATGTCAAATAGGATAAATATAATTAAAAACGCACATAGACCCAATATAGTCAAACTACTGTCAGCAAAGTCAAAGAGAAAAATATTTAAAGCAGCAAGAGAAGAGACAAAATGACATGATGAACATCTGGCTTTTCATCAAAAATAAGAGGCAGGAAGGCAGTGGAATGACATAGTCAAAGTGTTGAATGGAAAAAGCTGACAACAAAAATTCTATATCTGGGAGATAACAGAATTTTAAAAATGAGAGTAAAATAAAGATGTTTACAGATAAAGCAAACTGGAGAAAATTTGTTTTTAGCATACTTGCACTTCAAGAATTACTTAATGGACCAAAAAAGCTTTTGCACAGCAAAGGAAACCTCCACGAAAACAATAAGACAACCTACAGAATCGGAAAATATATTTGCAAATGATGCAACTGACAAGGGGTTAATATCCAAAATATACAAACAGCTCATCCAATTCACTATTGAAAAAATAACCCAATCAAAAAATGGCAGAAGATCTAAATAGACATTTTTCCAAAGAAGACATACAGATGGCCAATGGGCATATGAAAAGGAGCTCAACATCACTAATTATTAGAGAAATACAAATCAAAATCACAGTGAGGTATCAGCTTACACTTGTCAGAATGACTGGAGAGAGTGTGGAAAAGAAAGAACCCTTTTACATTGTTGGTGGCAATGTAATTTGGTGCAGCCACTATTGGGAAACAGTACGGAAGTTCATTAAAAAACTAAAAATAGAGCTATTATATGATCCAGCAATTCCACTCCTGGGTATATATACAGAAAAAACAAAAACTGTAAACAATCCAAGTGCCCATTAACAGACAGTTGGCTTAAGAAGATGTGGTATATATCTCTATATATCTATATCTATATCTATATCTATATATCTCTATCTCTATCTATCTATCTATATATATATATA
>NW_006789811.1:0-16871 GCF_000442215.2 Lipotes vexillifer
CAGTCCCCGTTCCCTTACCCTAACCCTAAACCTAACAGTCCCCGTTCCCTTACCCTAACCCTAAACCTAAGCCTTACCCACAGTCTTACCCTAACCCGTGCCCTAATCCTAACCCGTACGCTAACACTAACCCGTACACTAAGCTGTATCCTAAACCATCCCCATTCCCTAACCATAACCCTAACACTAACCCTTACACTAACCCTTATCCGAAGCCTTACCCTAACCCGTGCCCTAATCCTAACCCGTACGCTAACCCTAAGCCATGCCCTAACACGTACAGTAAACCTAAACCATTGTCGTACCCTTTCCTGTACCCTAAACAGTCCCCGTTCCCTTACCCTAACCCTAAACCTAAGCCTTACCCACAGTCTTACCCTAACCCGTGCCCTAATCCTAACCCGTACGCTAACCCTAAGCCATGCCCTAACACGTACAGTAAACCTAAACCATTGTCGTACCCTTTCCTGTACCCTAAACAGTCCCCGTTCCCTTACCCTAACCCTAAACCTAAGCCTTACCCACAGTCTTACCCTAACCCGTGCCCTAATCCTAACCCGTACGCTAACCCTAAGCCATGCCCTAACACGTACAGTAAACCTAAACCATTGTCGTACCCTTTCCTGTACCCTAAACAGTCCCCGTTCCCTTACCCTAACCCTAAACCTAAGCCTTACCCACAGTCTTACCCTAACCCGTGCCCTAATCCTAACCCGTACGCTAACCCTAAGCCATGCCCTAACACGTACAGTAAACCTAAACCATTGTCGTACCCTTTCCTGTACCCTAAACAGTCCCCGTTCCCTTACCCTAACCCTAAACCTAAGCCTTACCCACAGTCTTACCCTAACCCGTGCCCTAATCCTAACCCGTACACTAACGCTAACCCATGCCCTAACTTGTATGCTAAGCCTAAACCATTGTCGTACCCTAACCTGTAAACTAAACCATCCCTGTTCGCTAACCCTAACCCTAACCCTTACCAGAAGCCTTACCCTATGCCGTGCCCTAATCCTAACACGTACACTAACACTAACCCGTGCCCTTACATGTACGGTAACCCTAAACTGTTGTCGTACCCTAAACTGTACCCTAAACTGTCCCCGTTCCCTAACCCTAACGCTAACCCTACACCTTATCTGAAGGCTTACACTAACCCGTGCCCTAATCCTAACCCTTACACTAACAGTAACCCGTACCCTAAAACGTACGCTAACACTAAACCATTGTCGTATCCTAACTGGTACCCTAAACCGTCCCCATTCCTTAACCCTAACCCTAAACCTTACCAGAAGCTTACCTTAAACCGTGGTCTAAACCTATCCGGTACTCTAACTCTAACCCCTATTGTAACAGATACACTAACCCGAAACCTTTGTCATAGACGAACCTGTACCCTAAACCGTCCCCGTTCCCACACCCTACCTAACTCTAATACTTACCCGAAGCCTTACCTTAACCCGTCTCCTAATCCTAAACCATCCAATAACACTAACCTGTACCCTAAAACGTATGCTAACGCTAAACCGTTGTCGTACACTGACCTGTACCCTAAACTGTTCCCGGTCCCCAACCTTAACACTAACCCTTACCCGAAACCTTACCAAACCCGTCCCCTAATGCTAACACGTACACTAACACTAACCCGTACCCTAACACATACGCCAACACTAAACTGTTGTCGTACCCTAAACTGTACCCTATACGTCCCCGTTCCCTAAACCTAACCCTAAACCAAATGTTTACCCGAAGCCTTACGCAAACCCGTCCATTAAATCTACCGGTACACTAACACTAACCAATGCCCTAACACGTACGCTAACGGTAAACCATTGTCGACTCTTTTCTGTACCTAAACCGTCCACTTTCACTAACCCTAAACCTAAACCTACCCCTAACCCTAACACTTACCCGAAGCCTTGCCCTAACCCATCAAATCACAAAGACACGACTACCCTAAAGTTTGGAGCTGCTCTGTTTACAAGAACCCCGTCCACAATACAAGCTAAATATCCCAAAAAGTGAAAAATGAATACAGAAGTTTTGGTTCTTAAGTACAATGGAATATCACTGAGCAATGAAATCAATGTCATCAGGCCCGTAGCAGCATAATGAGTGGATTTAGGTATGATGATTCTAAGTGGAATAAGTCACAAAGTAAAAGAAACATCATAAGATGTCAGTAATACAGGGAATGTAAACGAGGCTACACATGAACTGAATAACAAAAGAGAACAGAGTCTCACATTTACAAAACAACTTATACTTGCTTTAAGGGAAAGGTGAGATGAGGTGCTGCATAAAACCAGAGATTGAAATTAGCACAGATACTGCTCCATAAGCCAAATAAGTAATAGACAAGACCTACTCCTTGCTCAATGAAATGGACTCAACACCGCATATTCAATGCATAGGAATATACCTGACTGGTAGGAATCAAAAAACCTATGTATTTATATGTCTCCATAAGAGAATCAAGTGTGTATACAGTGGCATAAAAGCAGCAGTGAAAATCAGCTAAATCCCATTATAAAAATAAATTTCAAAAACAAAACACAATGACAGTGAAATGGAGAGACATTCTTACATAATTCATTCAGGGCTTGTGATGAAACCTGGATTTACCACATCTACACCCACAGCTGTGTGAGACATAAGGCTGGACACTTTGGGCTGATAGGATTGGTGAGGTTCGGAAAGCAAATGCAGACCCTTTGAAGTCATACTGCATGGTACCCATTCCATGGGTCCCAACTCTCCAGGTTTAAGGGATTCTTCCTTCAGCTAAAACATGCATGGGAAACCCAGAGTATGGTCCACCGTGTGATCGGGCAACGTTCCTAAAATGCATCTCAGTTTACGTGCCCTGGTACTCGTGTTGGACATTCCAGACGCTTTCCTGACACTCTCCACACTTGGAGAGTCAGTGCCTTTAACCTCCTGTTTGGCACAGTCTGCAATTTCTGCGGAAGATGGACAGGAATGGGGACAAACAATGAGAAACTAGCTGTAGGTGTTTGGACGGGCACATTTAACTCTAATTTCCCACCAGCAAGAAGAATTAACCAAAGCCTCAGCATGCCGTGCCTGCACCAGACTAGGGTCTGAGGCAATCCTGCGGTATTGCGGCCAGCTCACAAAAAAGCGAGTGGAGAAAAGGAGCTCAGGGGCACTGTAATTCACAAACCTGCATAGTTATAAATGACAGCATTCGTCCAAAAATATATTGAAGTAAGGCTGCGAAAAGGACTTGAAAGTGAGGCAGAATTGCAGGAAACCGATTTCAGGAGGTAGTTTGGAATTGCATTTAAAGCCTAGGAAAATAGGCAGAACGTGGACCAGGATGCCCTTGGCCAAAAAGGGCGTATGCGTTTTTTCCTTTTGCAAGGCAGAAATAGAGCAACAGATGTAGAGAACAAACGTATGGACAGCAAGGGGGGAAGCTGTGAGGGGTGGGGGTGGGAGGAGCTGAGAGATTGGGATTGGCATGTATACATTTATATGTATAAAATAGATAACTAATAAGAACCTGCTGTAGAAAAAATTTAAATAAAATTCAAACATAAAAAAATAAAATTAAAAAATGTAACACAGAAAAAAATGTTCCATTCACATACATGTATTTATATGAATAAATTATTTCCATGCTTATATCTGTAAATTCAAAAAAGAGGAATAAAATCTACCTTGAACTAAAAACGAAAAAAATTTAAAAATTAAAAAAAACAGATCCCACCAGTCACACAGAGGAAAACCGTAACAGGGCACTTGCTCCAGTTGTAAACAATTCTGAAGTTGGTCAGTGGTGGGGAATCATCTCCCATTCAGCCAGCATCCCCCAGGCAACAAGCGTCCTCATTGCAAAGCTGGGGGGCCATGCTGAGGCATCTTTGAGTAAACGTGAGCTGAGCCCCAGGCCAGCTGCTGCTGAACTGTTCCCACACATCCCAGGTAAAACACCTGAATATGTACAAGGACTTGAAAGCCTAGAGGAAGAGCAATGGAGCCACTTGAGCGACAGCATGCTGGCCGACTTGGTGCCTGCAGGACAGGTAGGATGGTCCTGGCCCTGGGCACTCTTCTGGAAGCTTTCCATTTCCCTGCCTGAGATACCCCTCCTGTCCTGGCCCCCACTGCTTTTTTCCTTCCTCACCTCTGCCCAGGGAGAAATTCCAGCAGCAGGTATGGGTGACACATCCTCTTCTTTAGCAGGTGGCCGTCTGGCAACTGCTGCAGAAAGTCCAGCAGAGCCCCACTCACACTGGGCCACCCACAAAGCCGTGGCCTCTCACTCCGTCCCACCAGCCCAGCCCGAGACTGCTGACAGGGCAGAGAATATGGCATCAGGCACAGCTGCAGTGGCTCTTCCTGATTGGGTGTTTATATTGATCTCAACCCAGGCACACCTGGGGAGGGCTGGCCAACAGTCAGGCAGCCCAGGTCAGCCAATCATCAACCCTCAGGGTCTCACAGTTGCAGAAAATGGAACTTGCTGAACCTGCCAGGTCTAAGGAACAGGTGTGGGCTCCTGAGATTCAGGATAGCAAAGGGGCTGCAGCTCTGGCTTGATTTCTAATCATTTTATCTGGCCCATGACTGGGGGACAACTTCAAGAGAACCCTCTCCTAATGAGAGGAACCCAGGAGTCAGGGAGAGGAGGGGTGGTGGGTGGAGACAGAGGCCTGGTGCCCCGGGTGCAGAGGAAGTCTCAGGAAGACCAGGCGGAGGGAGGCCGCACAGAGTGATGCCCAGGGTCACAGACCTGTCAGAGCTGCTGTTTGTTAGTTCAAGTCCTGCTCTGAGGTGCTCTGTGTCAGCTCTGAGTGACATGTGAGCTGAGGGTGCGCAGCAATGAGGGCTATGTGCACGGTTCCTGTGTGCCCAGCCCTGCCACAGTACCTGCAAGTGTAGCTCTGTATCCTGGGAGGGGCCTGACCACGAGAGCCCCATGGGCTGCAGGGGACCTGCCCAGGGAACACCATATCCTGGGAGGGGACTGACCAGGAGAGCCCCGTGGGCTGGGGTGGGGGTGGGGTACCTGCCCAGTTGAGCTCCATATCCTGGGATTGGCCTGACCAGGAGAGACCCACGGGCTGCTGGGGACCTGGGGAACGATGTCAGGACAGTCAGTGAAGCCACTGAGGATATACCTCCAGTACTTCCTAATTCCTACACTGTGCTGGTCATTCTACCAACCACCAGGACATGGTATTCTGTATTAGTCTTCAATGATGCCTTCTTTTGTATTCCATTAGTCCCAGAGTCACAAGAAATTTTGGCTTGTGAGTGGCAGGACTCAACATACAACAAAAACAATACTTCCGGGCCGTCCTGCCCCAAGGATTCAAAAATTCCCACACCATCTTTGGGGAAAGCTTAGCTAAAGACCTAAAAGTTCTACCTCTGGAAAAGGAAACCCTCCTTCAATATGCAGACGACATTCTGATTGCCAGCCCTACTAAGGAGGCCTCTGAACTATCAAGCCAATAAAGGATAGAAGTTGTCTGAGAAAAAGCTCAAATATCACAGACTAAGGTGACCTGCCTGGGCTTCATTCTCACAGAAGGTTGGAGAAGCCCATCCCAGGAAAGGGAAGAAACCATTTGCAGCCTTACCCATTTCTAAAACTAGAAGACAGCTTAGGGGTTCCTGGGGGGCCCAGGGTTTGATGCATCTGGATCGCTAACTACAGTCTAATAGCTGGACCTCTACATGAAACACTGAAAGGAAAAGGTGATGATCCTTTTGAATAGAATCCAGAAGTGGCCTTTCAAGAATGGAAAGAGCAGTCAATTCAGACCCTTGCCCTGGAAACCCCTCATTTAGCTAAACCCTTTGACCTTTACATACTCAGTGAAAGGTGAATCGCCATTGGAGTATTAGTGCAAAATCTTTGACCACTTGAAATGGAACAATGCAAGAATGCCATCCAGGTAGGATTAAGTACCATTACCAAGGGGCTTGGCCCACCGCCACATCTGGCCAAGATACAGGCGGTATCTAAAAACCTGGAAATCAGCAGCCCAAAAGGCCACCTCCCTCCTAAGGGAAAAGGACCCCACGTGGTGATCCTAACCACCAACCATGCCCTGAAGTTGCAGGTTTCACTCCATGGACACACTGACCTCGAGTGAGGAGGCCCTCCAACTCCCACCTCCAGAGAGACAACCGGGGATAACGGGGCACCATGAGGACTCGTGTGACCATCACTTGACCTGGAGTTTCTCTCAGAAAACAACAAGAGTGTGTCCCAAAACAGTAGGCTATTGCTTGAAGGACTTACTGTACCCAGAGGGGAGCTAATAAGCTTGGCAGGGGAACTGTATGTCATGCTGTCACCATAGAAAAGCCTACAGACACCGCGATGATGATGGCCAATAAGACTGGCTGGACTCCTGGCTACTTCAAAAGGCTGTTGACTCAGTGGCCATCATGGTCCTTGATCACAACTGACCCTGGACTGTGTGGGAGTTGAGCGGGCAGGGCTGTGACACCTGGTGCTGTTTTTATATTAATTCAGGGGCAGCGCAGACTCTGGTCAGAGCATCTAGGCTGGCAGAAACGGGCAGCCTAAGGTGGCCAAACAAATGTGGGGGGGGGTAAAACCGGCCACCACAGCTTCTCTGCACATCTCTTTCCTGAACACTTAAAGGTCATTAGAATCTATAACACTTCCAATGCTGGTGCTCAGGCGGACAAGCAGGGAGGCACGAGGCCTGGGGACAATCAACGTCACATGGATGCTACTGGGGAGAAGTTCTGACCCTCGCCCCCGGGTATGAGGGCTCCCAGCTCAACACTCAGCAGTTACAGAAGAGGGGTCTGCACCCTCAGCACTCCAAGAATGAGCAACGGGACAAAAGGCAGAGGAGGAGTTTGTCACTGGCAAAGCACATTAAAAATCCCTGGGAGATAAAAATAGAATCTGGGCAATAAAATAAAGTCTAACCTTTGTTATCCTTTGCGCTTTGTCTAATTTCACATGCTCCTAGGGTCCAGCATGCAGAGGTCCCACACCCGGCACTTCAGACCAGATTTCCTAGTGCAGAATGGCTGGTCGACACCTCAGCTCACGGGGCCCAGTGCAGACTCCCCGATATAGAGCCTGAGCTGCAGCCAACCTGGCCCTTGATAGCTCCACTCCCTCCCTCCCACTGACTCTGACAGGATCTCTACACAGCAGCCCAGCCCACAGCCCACAGGGTAGCGCATGCTCTCACCTCTCCATTCTTTGATCAAAATATAAAGTTTCCTTTGCTTCTGAACCAAACTCAGTCTCGATCTGTTGTCTCCAATGACAATGGGCAGGGAAACACTTGTTGGGGTCCAATCTGGAGGATCAGTAGCAGAAATTGAGAACATTGTAACTGCAATGAACAGATGTGTGAGCCAAACTGTAATTAACATAGAACAGTGTATAAGGCTCGGGTAAAGTAAGATGTTTCTAAGACTTCCATTTGATATTTCCATCACTTTATTATAAGCAAGTTCAGTGAAAAGGTTTGTCTTGTCAGGTCAATATTAGAGAAATGAAGTGATTTCTTTCCAAGGATGTACATCTAATAATCTTGGTTAAAGCTTCAATCTTCTTTTAAATGCTTTTCCATTGAAAGTGATACCTGTCTTCCAGCTCCCCCATTTCTGAGAAGTATAAAATCTTATAATTTATTATTACCAAAGGGGAAAGGTGGGAGGAGGGATAAATTAACAGTTTGGGATTAGCACATACACACTGCTATGTATAAAACAGATCATCAACAAGGAACTACTGTATAGCACAGGGAACTACTCTCAATATTTGGCAATAACCTATAAGGGGAAATAATCTGAAAAAGAATAGATATTTTTATTGACATCATCTATCAATGACAGATAAAATGTAACCTAAGGGAAGCCGATGGTGAGCGCTTCTGACCCTGAAGACTTCAATCATCTAAAGTTCTGACTCTGTCTACTTCCCAAGGCCCTTAATGAACATATGTGTAGCCGTAGCTTAAGAAATTGCCCAGTATGGGTTTCGGACACACACTGATTTGGAAAAAGCCCTGGTGTTCTCCTTACATGAACGGGACCCTTTCTACTGCTAAAACATGCCTGTCACACCCAGAGGATGGTACACCGTCTGATCGGGAAGAGTTTGGATAAGGCATCTCATCTCCTCATCTCCTGGTGCTCGGGTTCACCCCTCCAGCGTCTTTACTAACAATCTCCCCACTTGGAGATGTCAACACTGTCAACATCCTGTTGCGTACAGTTTGCAACTTGTCCAGAGGATGAAGCGGAAGGATGAGGAACAATGAGAGAAATGTCCTAGGTATTCGGACAGGCACATGTCACTCTAATTTCCAATCAGGAAGACGAATTGACCAAAGGCTAGGATTGCCCATGGAATCAGAATAGGACTTGAGGAAATCCCACTGCTTTGTGGCCAGTTCGCGAAAACACAAGTTGAAAAATGGAACTCAGGGGCACTAAAATTCACGAAACTGCAGAGTTGAAAATATCTATCACTGAAAAATGTCTTGAGGAAAGTCACAGAAAAGGACTTGTAAGGAAGGGAGAATGGCAAGAAAGGGATTTGAAGAGGTAGAAAGGACTTGCCATTAAGCACAAGAAAAAGGGCTGAACATTGCCAACATTGCAGTTGGCCAGAAAGGGTGTATGGGTTTTTTTCTGAAAATATTCAAGAAAAGGGCATACACCCTTTTTAGCCAACCAAACAGGTGGGCACTGGAAATCAATACTACAAAAGATATCACTTCACATCAGTCAAAAGAGCCGCCCTCATAAAGTGTAAACACCAGAAATGCAGGACTGGACGAGGAGAAAAGGGAGCCCTGTGAGGCTTATAGTGGAAATGTACGTTCCCAACGGCCACTCTGGAAAAGTGTATTGTGTTTACTAAAACATCTAAAAAATGAGCTACAGAGCATAGGGCACTTGCACTCATGGGCGTATATCTTGGGAAAAACAAAAATCGAGAGGACACAGGCACCCCAATGTTTACTGCCTCTCTGTTTAAAAGATCCTCGACTAGGATATAACTTAAATGTCTCTGGAGGGAAAAAACGAATAGAGATGTGGGACTTATGTAGAGTGGAATATTACTCAGCCTGGAAATCAATGAAATATGGCCAGTTGCAACAACTCTGGAGGAGTTACGTATGATCATTCTAAGTGACATAATTCAAAAAGAAAAAGACACATATCATAAGATATCACTTAAAGGTGGGATCCAAAATGGTTACACATGAAATAAATTACAAAACAAAAACATAGTCAAATATGTAGAAAACACTCATAAGGCTGCTAACCGGGAAAGGTGGAGAGGGGTGAGGCATTATCCAGGAGGTTGAAGTTAGCAAAGATACCATTCCAAATACCAAATTGATAATCAACAAGGCCTATAAGGTAGCTAAAAGAACTGCACTCAGCACACTCAAGTCACCATAACTGAATATATATGACTGGTAAAAATCTGAAAAAGAATTTATTGATGTCGCTCTGTACGTGAATCAAATGGATGTACAGCAGCAAGAAACAGAGTTTTGAAAATCAGCTGTAACCAATATAATAATAAATTTTTTAAAAAGACAGTGAGAAAGAGAAAAATTCTTACAACTTTTGCTCAGGGGTTGTGATGCAACATGGATAGAACATATCTAGATCCACAGCAGGATGAGACATAAGGCTGGAAACCGTTTACACTAAGAGAATTAGTGAGGTTGAATGAGGAAATGGACACCCTTTAAAGTAATACTGCATGGTGTCCATTCCATGGGTCCCTAATCGGCAGGTTCAAGGCAATCTTCCTACAGCTAAAAGATACACGGGAAACCCAGGGCACTACGCCATGTGATCAGGAAACGTGTTTAAAATGCACCTCATTTTTAATCTCCTGGTGCTCGAGTTTGCCATTCCAGCCACGTTACTAAGAATCTCCCCACTTGGAGAATCAGTACATTTAACCTCCTGTTTCGGACAGTTTGTAATTTGTGTGGAGGATGAATGGGAAAAGAGGGAACCAATGAGAGACTAGCTGTAAGGTTTTGGACAGGCACAAGTCACTCTAATTTCACAACACGAGAAAGAAATAACCAAAGGCTCAGCCTGACACCTGGGAAAGAAAATAGGGCCTGAAGCAATCCTGAGGTTCTGCGGCCAGCTCACAAAAAAGCGAGGTGAAAAATGGAGCTGAGGTGCACTGCAATTCAAAAACCTGCAGTTATAAATGACAATTATCGTACCCTAGCATGTATGCTAACCCTAAACCATTATCACACCATAACCTGTACCCTAAACCATCCCCGAACACTAACCCTAACCCTAACCCTAATCGTAAGACTTACCCGAAGCCTTACCCTAACCCATGCCCTAATCCTAACATGTAAAATAACACTAACCTGTACCATAACACGTACGCTAACACTAAAGAGTTGTCGTACCCTAACCTGTACCCTAAACCATCCCCATTCCCTAACCCTAACCCTAACCCTTAAATAAAGCCTTACCCAACCCGTGCCATAATCCTAACCCATACACTAACACTAACCCATACCATAGCACGTATGCTAACCCTAAAACGTTGTCGTACCATAAACTGTACACTAAACTGTCCCCATTCCCTAACCCTAACACAAACCCTTACCCTAACCCTAAACTTTACCCTTACCCGAAGCCTTACCCTGCACCGTTCCCTAATCCTAACCCGTAAACTAACACTAGCCCATACCCTGTGAAGTACACTAACCCGAAACTGTTGTCGAACCCTAACCTGTACCCTAAACTGTCCCAGTTCCCTAACCCTAACCGTAACCCTAACCCTAACCCATACATGAAGCCTTACCCAAAACCATGCCCTAATACTAACCCGTACACTAACACGAACCGGTACCCTAACAGGTACACTAACCCTAAACCGTTGTCATACCCTAAACTGTACCCTAAACCATCCCAGATACCTAACCCTAACCCTAAACCTAACGCTTACCCGAAGCCTTACACTAACCTGTGCCCTAATCCTAACCCGTACACTAACACTAAACTGTGCGCTAATCCTAAAATGGTGTCCTACACTAACCTGTACTCTAAACTGTCCCCGTTCCCTATCCCTAATCCTAAACCTAACCCTTACCCGAAGCCTAAACCTAACACGTGACTTAATCCTAAGCCATACACTAAGACAAAGCCGTGGCCTAACACGTATGCTAACCCTAAACTGTTGTCGTACGCTAACCTGTAACAGTCCCTGTTCCCTAACTCTAACCCTTAACCTAACCCTAATCCTAACCCTTACCCGAAGCCTTACCCGAACCCGTGCCCTAATACTAACCCGTACACAAACACTAATCCATGCCCGAACATGTACATTAAACCTAAACCGTTGTCGTACACTAACCTTTACTCTAAAACATCCCCGTTCTGGAACCCTAACCCTAACACTAAACGTAAACCTAAACCTTACCCGAAGCCTTACCTTAACCCATGCCCTAATCATAACCCGTACACGAACACTAACCCGTGCCCTAACACATACGCTAACCCTAAACTGCTTGGCTACCCTAACCTGTACCATAAATTGTCCCCGTTCCCTAACCCTAACACTAACCCTAACACTAAACCTTACCCGAAGGCTTACCCCAAACTGTGCCCTAATCCTAACCAGTACACTAACACTATCCCATGCCCTAACACATACACAAACACTAAAATGTTGGTGTCCCATAAACTGTACCCTAAATCAGCCCCGTACCCTAACCATAACCCTAATCTAACCCTAACACTAAACCTTTCCCGAAGACTTACCCTAATCCGTGCCATAGTCCTAACCCATATACTAACACTAACCAGTGCCCTAACACATACGCTAACCATAAAACGTTGTCGTACCCTAACCTGTAGCCTAAACCATCCCCATTCCCTAACACTAACCCTACCATTAACACTAACCCTTAACCGAAGCCTTAACCTAACCCGTGCCCTAATCCTAATCAGTACACTAACACTAACCCGTGACCTAACACGTACGCTAACACTAAACCGCTGGCGTACCCTACCCTGTACCCTAAACCATCCCTGTTCACTAATCCTAAACTTAACCCTAAACCTAAACCTAACCCTTACCTGAAGCCTTACACTAACCCGTGCCTTAATCCTAACCCATACACTAGAACTAACACGTGCCCTAACACGTACGCTAGCCCTAAACAGTTGGCGTACCCTAACCTGTTCCCTAAACCGTCCCCGTTTTCTAAAACTTTCCCTAACCCTAGCCATAACCCTAACCCATAACCGAAGCCTTACCCTAAACCGTGGCCTAATCATAACCCGTACACTAACATAAAGACATGTCCAAACACATACGCAAACACTAAACCGTTTTCCTACCCTAACCTGTACCCTAAATCGTCCCCTAACGCTAATCCTAACCCTAGCCCTAACCCTTTCCCAAAGCCTTACCCTAACCCGTGCCCTAAACCTAACACGTACACTATCACTAACCCGTGCCCTAACACATACGCTAACCCTAAACCATTATCGTACTCTAACCTGTACTCTTAACCGTCCCCGTTCCCTAACCCTAACCCTAAACATAACCCTTACCCGAAAACTTACCCTAACACGTGCCCTAATCCTAACCTGTATGCTAACACTAACCCATGCCCTAACACTTACACTAACCCTAAACCGTTGTCGTACCCTAACCGGTACCCTAAACCGTCCCTGTTCCCTAACCCTAACCCTAAACCTAACCGTTACCCGATGCCTTACCTTAACCTGTGCCCTAATCCTAAGCCGTACGCTAACACTAACCCGTGCCCTAACACTTATGCTAACCCTGAACTGTTGTCATACACTAATCTATACCCTAAATCATCCCCGTTCCCTAACCCTAACCCTAACCCTTATCTGAAGCCTTACCCATACCCGTGCCCTAATCCTAACACGAACGCGAACACTAACCCATTCCCTAACACGTATGCTAACCCTAAACCGCTCTCGTACCCTAATCTGTACCCTACACCTTCCCCGTTCCCTAACCATAACCCTAAGCCTAACCCTAACCCTTACCCGAAGCCTTACCCTAACCCGTACCCTAATCCGAACCCGTATGCTAACACTAACTCGTGCCTAACACGTATACTAACGCTAAACTGTTGTCCTACCCTAACCTGTACGCTAAACCGTCCCCATTCCCTAACCCTAACCGTAACCCTAACCCTTACCCGAAGCCTTACCCTAACCCATAACCAAATCCGAACCCGTACGCTAACACTAACCCGTGCCCTAACACGTACACTAACCCTAAAATGCTCTCGTACCCTAAACTGTACCCTGAAACGTCCCTGTTCCCTAACCCTAAATCTAACCCTTACCCGAAGCCTTACCCTAACCCGTACTCTAATCCTAACCCATAAGCTAACACTAACCCATTCCCTAAGTCGTACGCTAACCCTAAACCGTTGTCGTACCCTAACCTGAACCCTAAACTGTCCCCGTTCCATAACCCTAAACCTAACCCTAACCCTTACCCGAAGCCTTAACCTAACCCACGCACTAACATATACGCTAACCCTAAACCGTTGTCGTACCCTAACCTGTACCCTAAACCGTCCCCATTCCCTAACACTAACCCTAAACATAACTGTACACCTAACCCTTACCAGAAGCCTTCCCTAACCCGTGCCCTTATCCAAACCCAAACGCTAACACTAACCCGTGCCCTAACACGTATGCTAACCCTAAACCTTTGTCGTACACTAACCTGTACCCTAAACCGTCCCCGTTCCCTAACCCTAACCCTAACCATAACCCTAACCCTAACCGTTACCTGAAGCTTTACACTAACCAGCTCCCTATTCCTAACACGTAGGCTAACACTAACCCATGCCCTAACACATACGCCAACCCTAAACCGTTGTCGTACCCTAACCTGTACCCTAAACAGTCCCTGTTCCCTAACCCTAACCCTAACCCTAACCCTTAACCGAAGCTTTACACTAACCCGTGCCCTAATCCTAACCCGTACGCTAACACTAAACTGTGCCCTAATACGTACGCTAACCCTAAACTGTTGTCGTACCATAACCTGTACCCTACACCATCCCCATTCCCTAACCCTAACCCTAACCCTACCCTAACCCTTACCCGAAGCCTTACCCTAACCCGCGCTCTAATCTGAACCCGTACGCTAACACTAAACCGTTGTCATACCCTAACCTGTAAACTAAACTGTCCCCGTTCCCTACCCAATAACATAACCTTAACCCTAAACCTTACCCGAAGCCTTACCCTAACCCGTGCCCTAATCCTAACCCATACGCTAACATTATCCCATGCCATAACACATACGCTAACCGTAAACTGCTGTTGTATCCTAACCTGTACTCTAAACCATCCCCGTTCCCTATCCCGAACCCTAACCTTAACCCTAACCATTACCCGAAGCCTTACCCTAACCCGTGCCCTAACCCGAACCCGAACGATAACACTAACCCATGCCCAAACACGTACTCTAACCCTAAAACATTTTTCTACCCTAACCTGTATCCTAAGCTGTCCCCATTCCCTAATACTAACCCTAACCCTAACCCTAACAATAACACTTACCCGAAGCCTTACCCTAACCCGTTCCCTAATCCTAACACATACGCTAACATTAACCAGTGCCCTAACACTTACGCTAACCCTAAACCGTTGTCATACACTACTCTATACCCTAAACCATTCCCGTTCCCTAACCCTAACCCTAACCCTAAACCTAACCCTTACCTGAAGCATTACCCTAACCCGTGCCCTAATCCTAACCCATATGCTAACACTAACCACTGCCCTAACACGTAAGGTAACCTTAAACCGTTGTCGTACCCTAACCTGTACTCTAAACAGTCCCTGTTCCCTAACCCTAACCCTAACCCTAAACATTATCCGAAGCCTTACCCTAACCCGTGCCCTAATCATAACCCATATGCTAACATTAACACGTGCCCTAACACATATGCTAACCCTAAACAGTTGTCGTATCCTAACCTGTCCCCATTCCCTAACCCTAACCCTAACCCAAACCCTAATCCTAACGCTTACTCGCAGCCCTACCCTAACCCGTGCCCTAATCCTAACCAGTACGCTATCAGTAACCCGTACCCTAACACATATGCGAAACCTACACTGTTGTCGTACTCTAACCTGTACCCTAAACTGTCCGCGATCCTTAACCCTAACCCTAAAGCCTTAAACTAACCCATGGCCTAATCCTAACCCGTACACTAACACTAAACTGTGCGCTAACACGTATGCTAATCCTAAAACGGTGTCATACACTAACCTGTACACTAAACAGTCCCCGTTCCCTATCCCTAACCCTAAACCTAACCCTTACCCGAAGCCTAAACCTAAAACATAACCTAATCCTAAGCCATACACTAAAACTAACCCGTGGCCTAACATGTATGCTAACCCTAAACCATTGACATACCCTAACCTGTAACTTAAACAGTCCCCGATCCCTAACCCTAACTCTTAACCTAACCCTAATCCTAACCCTTACCCGAAGGCTTAACATAACTCGTGCCCTAATCCTAACCCGTACACAAACACTAATCCGTGCCCGAACATGTACGCTAAACCTAAAGCAGTGTCGTACCCTAACCTGTAGCCTAAACCGTCCATATTCCCTAACACTAACCCTACCCCTAACACTAAGCCTTAACCGAAGCCTTAAGCTAACCCGTGCCCTAATCCTAACCAGTACACTAACACTAACCCGTGACCTAACATATACACTAACACTAAACCGTTGGTGTACCCTAACCTGTACCCTAAACTGTCCCTGTTCACTAATCCTAACCTTAACCCTAAACCTAAACCTAACCCTTACCCGAAGCCTTACCTTAACCCATGCCCTAATACTAACCCATACACTAGCACTAACCCATGCCCTAACACGTACGCTAGCCCTAAACCATTGGCGTACACTGACCTGTACCCTAAACCGTCCCCGTTCTCTAACACTATCCCTAACCCTAACCCATAACTGAAGGCTTATCCTAAACCATGACCTAATCATAAACCGTATACTAACACAAATCCGTATCCAAACACATACGCAAACACTAAACAGTTTTCCTACCCTAACCTATACCCTAAACGTCCCCTAACACTAACCCTAAGCCTTACCCGAAGCCTGACCCTAACACGTGCCCTAATCCTAACACGTACGCTACCACTAAACCGTGCCCTAACAAGCACGCTAAACCTAAACCACTGTCATACACTAACCTGTACCCTAAACCATCCCCGTTCCCTAACCCTAAGCCTAATCCTACCCCTAACACTAACCCTAAGCCTTACCCGAAGCCTTACCGTAACCAGTGCCCTAATCCTAACACGTACGCTAACCCTAAACCACTGTCATACACTAACCTGTACCCTAAACCATCCCCGTTCCCTAACCCTAAGCCTAATACTACCCCTAACACTAACCCTTACCCGAAGCCTTACCGTAACCAGTGCCCTAATCCTAACCCATACGCTAACACTAACACGTGCCCTAACACGTACGCTAACCCTAAACTGTTGTCGTACACTAACCTGTACCCTAAACCGTCACCGTTCCCTGACACTAACCCTAACCCTAACCCTAAACCTAACCCTTACCTGAAGCCTTACCCTAACCCGTGCTCTAATCCTAACCCAAATGCTAACACTAACCCGTGCCCTAACACGTACGCTAACCCTAAACCGTTGTCGTACCCTAACCTATACCCTAAACCGTCCCTGTTCCCAAACCACAACCCTAACCCTAAACCTTACCCGAAGCCTTACCCTAACCCATGCCCTAATCCTAATCTGTACGCTAGGACTAACCCGTG
>NW_006789812.1:0-989 GCF_000442215.2 Lipotes vexillifer
GTGCGAGGGCTTTCTCTGGTTGTGGCAAGCGGGGGCCACTCTTCATCGCGGTGCGCGGGCCTCAGGGCACTTAGGAACGCTAACCAGTTCATACTCATCTACCACACAGGAGCTGGTAAACCCTTATTCCCAGTTACTGAGAGAAAAACAGTGTTATGCCAGGTCCGAAAAATAGAATAAAATCTGGAATAATGCCTGTCCGATTTCTGAAACGTCCTTGGTGGGTTTTGGAGCAACACTGTGGGAAGTACTCACACTTCCTGGATGGGATCCCCGGGTAGCAGGGCCAGGGCCAGAAATTGAGTCTAGACGGCCCCCAGGTCTGCCCAGCGGAGAGCTCGGAAACCGACCACCTGGCCACCAAAGGAAGAAGAGCACAGGCCATGCATGGCCCACATGGCCACCCCCCTAGCAAGCAGCTGAGCATGGAGCCAGGGGAGGAAGAAATACAAACCTGTAAAAGTGGAATCAACAGCTATTGAGAATAAAGGAAGAAAAGAGAGGACAACCAACTGGATTTTCGAGTTTGGCTTAAAATTCAGAGTTTAGCTCTGACTGTCTAAACTGCCAAAACTAAATCGGTGTGTGTGAACTGAAAGAAACCAACCTGGGAGCACTAGTGATAGGGTGGGGCAGAAAACCCAAGAGCCAGACTTCCGATGGTCCTTCCCCCACTGGACTTTGGATGCACCCCACCCCACCTGTGGCTTTACACATTGGCCTCCTGTGATGTCCACAGTGAAGCAGACCCCCAGCTACCAAGGCAGAAATGGATTTCACTAAACTCACTTATTCTAAATTAAAATTATTTGAGTATTTAAATATATAATTAAGATCAAACGAGGTTAGTTTACAACAGCCAACTGTGTGAAGTTTTTTCTTTAACTTTTTTTTCTTTTTGCGGTACACGGGCCTCTTACTGCTGCGGCCTCTCCTGTTGCGGAGCACAGGCTCCGGACATGCAGGCTCAGCGGCCATGGCTCATGGGC
>NW_006789814.1:0-4269 GCF_000442215.2 Lipotes vexillifer
TAAGAATCCGCCTGCCAATGCGGGGGACACGGGTTCAAGCCCTGGTCCGGGAAGATCCCACATCCCACGGGGCAACTAAGCCCGTGCATCACAACTACTGAGCCTGTGCTCTAGAGTCTGCAAGCCACAACTACTGAGCCTGCACACCACAGCTACTGAAGCCCGTGCGCCTAGAGCCCGTGCTCTGTAACAAGAGAAGCCACTGTGATGAGAAGCCCACACACCACAACAAAGAGTAGCTCCCACTCGCCACAAGTGGAGAAAGCCCGCACGCAGGAACGAAGACCCAATGCAGCCAAAAATAAATAAATTTTTTTAAAAAGGAGATAAGTGATATGTGACTTAACCTTTTCCTCTATCTCCCCTATAAAATCTTTAGTAAAATTAGACGTTTCAAACTATAGTGACACATGGATAAATCTCACAAACAATGTTGAGAGGAAAAAGCAAATCTCACGCTTCACAATAAAAACACTCAACAAACTAGAAATTGAAGGGAACTTCCTTAGCCAGATAAAGGGCATCTGTGGAAAAACTCAGAGCTAACATCATACTTAATGGTGAAAGGCTGAATCCTTCCCCCTAAGATCAAGAACAAGACAAGGATTCTTGCTCTTGCTACTTCTGTTCAACATTGTACTGGAAATTCTAGCCAGGACGATTATTCAGGGGGGGGAAAAAAAAAAGGGCTTCCCTGGTGGCGCAGTGGTTGGGAGTCCGCCTGCCGATGCAGGGGACACGGGTTCATGCCCCGGTCTGGAAGGATCCCACATGCCGCGGAGCGGCTGCGCCCGGGAGCCATGGCCGCTGGGCCTGCGTGTCCAGAGCCTGTGGCCACAACAGTGAGAGGCCCACGTACCGCAAAAAAAAAAAAAAAAAAAAAAAAAAACAGATTGTCTATCTTTATTTGCAGATGACATAATCTTGTGCATAGAAGATCCCAAGGAATCAATCCAAAAAACACTATTAAAATTATGAAATGATTTCAGCAGGGTTGCAGGATAAAAGATCAATATACTAAAAGTAGTTATATTTCTTCTATGTATTGACAATGAGAAAATTGAGAATGAAATTAAGAAAGTAGTTTTATTTACAATAGCATAAAAAAGAATAAATACTTAGGAATAAATTTAACCAAAGAAGCATAAGACTTTTGAACTGAAAAACTACAAAATACTGTTGAAAGAAATTAAAGACCTAAATAAATGGAAAGACATCCCATGTTCTAGACTGCAAGATTTAATACTGTCAAGATGGTAATACTCCTCAAATTGACCTATAGTTTCAATGCAATCCCTATCAACATACCAGCTAACTTCCTTGCAGAAACTGACAAGCTGATCCTTAAATGCATACGGGAATTCAAGGGACTGAGAATGGTAAAAACAATCTTGAAAAAAAGAACAAAGTTGGAAGACTCACACTTCCTGATTTAAAAACTTATTACAAAGCTACAGAAATAAAGACAGTGTAGAACTGATATAAGAATAGACATACAGACCAACAGAATAGAATTTTGAGTTCAGAAATAAACCCTCGTGTTCATATTCAATTGATTTTTTACAAGGGAGCCAAGACAATTCAAATGGTGGTGAGACAGCTGGATAGTCATGTGCAATAGAATGAAGTTGGACCCTTAACTCACATCATAAACAAGGACTAATTCAAAATGGATCAAAGACCTAAATATAAGAGCTAAAACCACAAAACTCTTAGAAAAAACATAGGGTAAATCTTCATGACCTTGGAGTAGGCAATGGATTCTCAGATATAACAACCAAAGCACGTGCAACCAAAGAAAAAGTTGATAAATTGGACTTCGTCAAAATGAAAAATTTTGTGTTTCAAAGACAGCAACAAGAAAGTGCAGACAAGCCACAGAATGGGAGAAAATTTTTGCAAATCATATATCTAATAAGGGACTTGTATCTAGAGTATATAAAGAACTATTACAACCTAATAATTAAAAGACAGCCCAATTACAAAATGAGCAAAAGATCTGAATAGACATTTCTCCAAAGAAGGCAAACAAATGGCCAACAAACACACGAGAAGATGCACAACATCATTAGCTACCAGGGAAATGCAGATCAAAAGTACAATGAGATACCACTTCATACCCACTAGGATGACTATAATAAAAAAAGGCAGACAAAAACCAGTTTTGGTGAGGATATAGAGAAATTGGAACCCTCATACATTGCTGGTGGGAATGCAAGGTGGTTCAGCCACTTTCTGAAAACAGTTTGGCAGTTTCTCCAAAAGTTAGTCATAGAGTTACCACATGACTCAGCAATTCCACTCCTAGATATATAGAAATGAAAACATGTCCACACAAAAATTTATACATGAATGTTCACAGCAACATTATTCATAATAGTCACCCAAATGGTGGAAACCACCCAAATGTCCATCCTCTGATAGATGAATAAATAAAATATGGTATATCCATATAATGGAATATTGTTTGTCAACAATGAAGCACTGATGCATGCTACAATGTGGATGAACTCTGACATCATTAGGCTAAGGGAAAGAAGTCAGACACAAAAGGCCAGGGATTCCATTTACGGAAGTCCATATGTGGAATGTCCAGAAAGGGCAAATCTATAGAGACAGAAAGGAGCTTAGTGGTTGCCAAGGTCTGAGGGGGGCGGGGAAGGGGTGTAATGGTTAAGGGGGTGGCAGTGTTTTGTTGTGAGGTAATGAAAATGTTCTAAAATTGACTGTGGTGATGGACACACAGCTTGTGAATATACTAAACATTTGTACACAGATACATTGAATTGTACATCATAAATGAGTGAGTTGTATGGCATCGATAAAGCTGTTTACAAAAAGCAAGTTGCAGATGGATACATATAACATGGTATCATTTATTTCTAAAAATAGAAAGTGCAAACAACACTCTTTTTTAGGAACAAGTACAAATGCAGTGAAAACATAAAGACATGCACGTGGATGAGAAACACTCAAATTCAGGATGGTAGTTACAAGCCAGGGAGGGGATGGTTAGTGGATGAGGGAGAATGCAGGGTGCTTTTACTATATTTGTAACGTTGATTTCTTAAGCTTGGCGATTGGGCGTTCCTGATATTATTTCATATACATTTTTTGTTTACTTAAATGCTTTGTAAACACTTTCCATAGACATTTGCCAACATTTTGGAAGTTGGCCATGTGTGTCTGATGCAGGTAGGTGGGAGGCTGGCCTCAGGAGCCCCAGACTGGGTGAGTACAGGGCCAGACCGAAGAGAGCTGGGCCTCTGTGGGTTCCCCACACCCAGGAGACGTATTTTGAATGGAATCAAACAGGGTACCATCTCTGGAGCATCCTGGCTGGCATTTCTGCGGCAAAGAGCTGGAGCTTTGTGGCCAGTCAGCCCCTGGCTTGAATGTCCACTCTGCTGTCATTAGGGTCCTGACCTTGTGCAAATTACTTGACCTCTCTGAGCTTTACTTCCCCATCTGCCAAATGGGAAAAATACCACCTACTCCACAAAATTGGTGCAGATTGAACGCATAAGCCTGCACAAGGTGCCCAGATGCCCCGCCTGCTCTGGATGAGGCTCTTGTCTGGACCCCACTCCCCTCCCGTCTGTTCCATCCTTCACTCCTTTTCAGGGTGTGTGATCGGCCATCGGTCAAAACTCGCTGAGTGGAATTAACTTTGAGAGCCAGGCTTCCTTTCTCTCTCCCTCACTACTTTGAAAAGGCCTGTGAAGAGAGCTCCCCTCACTGCTCTTAAAAATGAAGAAATGTATAAATAAGCTGGCTGTGTCATTCTCCATGGGTCATTTTTGTATTCCCAGCTGTTGTTCATCAATTCCCGGAGGCTCGCAGGGCAGGGCCAGCCCCCTGCGGCCAAGTGAAAGGATGATGGTGTTTGTGTGTGTGTGTGTGTGTGTCTGCCTGGAACCTTCCCCCATACAGCCAGGTGGGCTCTCTCAGCCCTTCCTGGGGGCTAGAATTGGTCCAGGCCCTTGGCAGGTAAAATCCAAGTGCATCTCAGCCCTCCCTGCCAGGGCAGCCCAGAACCTGCGGGGAGAGCCAGGCCTCAGAAAGGGGGCCTGAGGGGCTTCCCTGGTGGTGCAGTGGTTGAGAGTCTGCCTGCCGGTGCAGGGGACACGGATTCGTGCCTCGGTCCGGGAAGATCCCACATGCCGCAAAGCGGCTGGGCCCATGAGCCATGGCCACTGAGCCTGCGCGTCTGGAGCCTGTGCTCCGCAACGGGAGAGGCCACAACAGTGAGAGGCCCACGTACCGCAA
>NW_006789814.1:4388-14645 GCF_000442215.2 Lipotes vexillifer
AAAAAAAAAAAAAAAAAAAAAAAGAAAGGGGGCCTGAGGCCAGGCGGGCAGAAGGGATCTGGGACTGTGCTGGGAGCTGACCAGGTTGGCTGGTTGCGCTGGAGCAACCGTAGGAGCTGCTGGGGAATTGGTCCCATGGAGGTAATTCCAGCCACTGAACAGAACCTGGGAAGTGCATTCTCAGAGCTCTGGGCTCAAAGCTTTTGCCTCCAAATGTCTGTTCCAGTGCAGAGACCTGGCAGGGGGCCATTCCTTTGATTGCTCTGAGACTCGGCTTGTTGGTTTGGGGAGGGCTGTGGTCTCTGTGCTTGGATCGGGCCTCAGGGCTACCCAAGGTCTGTGGCTGATGGGAAAGGGGAGCAGGGTGGCAGGGCCCTGTGGGGCCCAGTGGGTGGTGCACTGCCCAGTGTGGCCCCCAACGGCGCCCACGCATGTCAGAGCACAGGCCCTGTTTGCTCCACTTCCAGCTGAGCTGCAATTATCCCACTGTGACTCCCTGGGGTCACAACTTAGCCTGGAAAATGCTGCATCGCTGTAGCTCTCCCATGGCCCTTTGGGACCACATCTGTCCAGTGACTGACCCTTTTTAACCTGTGGTCTTCCTGGCCAACAGCGGGCCAGGATGGAATGGGATGGATGGTTTTAGGAACCAAAGGAAAAGTGATGGTTCATTCTCCCCACTCCCAGTCATTGCTCTGGGGTCCAGCTGGGCCATTCTCCCCACAGATCATGGACTTCCAGAAGCCAGGGTCCAGGGCTGCCACCAAGCCCTTTTCTTCTCCAAGGGGCTCCTGGGAATTGCAGCTTATGACCCACAGCCACCGGCCCTCCTCCTGTCCCTCCACTCTGCTGCCAAAGCCATCCATCTATTGATACAACTCAAATGGGGCTGTGTCACAGGCCTGCCTTCAAAACCCTGCTTTGCTCCCTCTATGGACTGGAGGCCCCCAGACATGTTTTTGCTTGGTCGGCATTGAGTTTTTTAAAAATTAAGCTTTGCATGAAAAGCTGGCTTTTCCAGCTTTTTTTTTTTTGAGACACCGAGACCTATTCCTGCATAACCACAGTTGGCTGGACTGAGCACAATGCCTCTCTAGGCAGGTGTTCCTTGGGGAAGAGTCTCCACCACTCCCTATTGTCTTACAGCCAGTATCCTTCCTCATTACATGACCTGCCTGGTACCTGCATGCTCTTGAGTTTCCTCCTCTAGTCTCCAGGCAAAGGCTTGGAGGGGCACTAGATGACATGACCTCTGTCTGCTTTCCTGCTCAGCCCTCCATTTCCTCCCTCCCCTCAGTCCTACCCCCCAGCATACTGGCCACACCAATCTCTCTGCTCACCAAACCGGCCAGGTACCAACACAGCTCTACATTCCACACAGTTTCCACTATCTGTACTCCTATATATCTTCATTTAGCAGATATATATTGAGCACCTATTATGTATGGTGGATCCAAGCCAGGTACTGGGGATAGAAAGATAATAAGGCCCCGTGTATTAGTCTGGGTTCTCCACTAAAAATTGGCAGTGGAGAGAACTAATAGGATAGATAGATAGATAGATAGATAGATAGATAGATAGATACTTATTATAAGGAACTGGCTCATGCAATTATGGAGGCTGAGAAGTCCAAGATCGGCAGTCAGCAAGCTGGAGACACAGGAGAGCCAATGGCATAAGTTCAAGTCCAAGTTCAAAGGCAGAAGACCAACGTCCCAGCTCCAAGACAGTCAGGCAGAGCGAAAGAATTCTTTCTTACTAAACCCTTTTCTATTCAGGTCTTCACTGGATTGGATGAGTCGTCGTCCTCCCTGCCACACACACACACTCTGAGGAGGGCAATCTGCTTTGTTCAGTCTCCTGATTCCAATGTTAATCTCATCCAGAAACACAGGCACAGACACACCCAGGATGGTGTTTGACTGAATGACTGGGCACCCTATGGCCCAGTCAAGTTGACACATAAAATTAGCCATCACATCCAACCCCTGCTCTCCTGGAGCCTACAACTCAGCAGGATATTCAGATAAGTGCAGGAGGAATTCTCACTTTTATTTCAAGCCTCCCCTCGAATAGCACCTCCTCCAAATCTTTTCTGATCTCCCCGTATAATCAGTGACTCTCTCTTAGATGCTCCTAGACACATATCTCTCAGGAGGGATGATTGTCTCTCTCTCTCTTTTTACAATACATAAAATGTTGTAAGTCTACAAAGAGATAATATAACAAGGTCCCATGGACTGACCACCCATCCTTAAAAGACAAAGCATTGCAGATACAGCACTGCCTAGAGTGGCCAAGTTGTCCCCATCTGCCCAGATTTTTCCAGTTTTAGCCCTGAAAGTTCTGCATCCTGGGACCCTTCAGTCCTGGGCAAACCAGGATGGGTCACCCTAGAGCAGTCCTCCTCTACCCTCACCTCCGCGTAAACCCTTTCCTTGAAATCATAACCCCCCAAGCTTCCTATCAGAGGAAACCATTGATTTATTAAAATGGAGGGTTATTTCACTTTGTTATAAAGAAGAAACCAACACACCATTGTAAAGCAATTATACTCCAATAAAGATGTTAAAAAAAATTTGAGGGTTACCATTTGTGTGTCTTTCTTTATACTTTAATCAATCCCTAAATGATATTGGAGTGCTGTTTTGCACATGCGTGCGCACACACACACACACACACACACACACACACACACCAGACTGAGTACAGAAAATTGGATGGCCCTTTCCTGATGGGTGGTGGCGTTATGAGTATGGTAAGCAGTGGGTGAAACTTCCTGCAACTACGAAGGCAAAAACAAGAAGAGCAATAAACTGCATACCACAAAAAGCAGAAAGGGGAGAGGGAAGGTGGGGAGGGATTATGTGGGAGAGAGGGGATGAGAGCAGAAGCCGGAGGAGGGAGACAGGCTGTCAGAAAAGGATCAGAGAGTGAGGACTCAGGTGGAAAAGGTCTTCAAGAAAAGGGAAATGTGCAAGGGCTGTCTGGAGCAGTGGCTGCCAGCCTCCTCTTTGGATGCTCCTGTGACATCCTCAGGAAAACCTACAGCCCTTACCAATGTGTAGGGGTAAGCAGGTGCTTTCAGGGAGCCCTGGGAAGAGGTACCAGAGCACCACTGCTGATGGGAGGATGAGGCTGCACATGGGGCAGCTGACAGACTTCTAGTGCTTCCCATGGTTTCCAGCTGCTTGTGCCTGCGCCCCACTCAGCTCCGTGAGGGATCCTGACGCGTGGTAAGTGTTTGATATTATTTGTGGAAGGAGGAAGGGAGGGAGGGAAGGAGGGAGGGAAAGAAGAGAAAGAAAGAAAGAGAAAGAAGAAAGAAAGGAAGAAAGAAAGAAAGAGAGAAAGAAAGAAAGAAAGAAAAAGAAAGAAAAAGAGAGAGAGAGGGAGAGAGGGAGAGAGGGAGAGAGAGAGGGAGGGAGAGAGAGAGGGAGGGAGGGAGGGAGGGAGGCAGGGAGGAAGGAAGACGGGAAGGGTCCAGCAGTGGTCTTTCCAGCCAGGCCATAAGAGCACCATCTGCAGAACAGGGAGGGAGGTTGCGTGCCATGGCACTGCTGTGGCCCTCGGAGCTGGGAGACACTCAGGGACTGTTCTCTGATTTCTAAGCCCGGCATAGAGGCAGGGAAGAGCTGGGGTGGGGGTGGAGGGTGGAGAGAGACAAAGGCACAGAGCAGAGGGAAGTGGAAAGGGGTGGAGGCGGGCTGCTTAGCAACTGCAGAAGATTTAGGGAAGTGGCAGGACAATTTCTCCCTGTCCTCTAAGGCAGGATTTTTTTTTAAAGAACTGCTCACATGCCCACACTGGCTGGTCTGTTGTGGCTGCTCTGAATTGGGCTTCTCTGGAAGTCAGGGCCATCGGAGGAAGGCTGGCGGCCACGTGTGCGGTGGGAAGAGCCACAGGATCTAGGGGAACATTCTCCAGCCCCTCAAGGGAAGGGAAGGAAGGCTCGCAGGAAGATGTGGGGACACAGCCTCACTCTCCTCGCAGCTTTTGTCCGGCTCCTCCAGCTGCCCCTCCTCCTAGGCTGCCAACATCAGGACACGAAGGTGTCTGGGGACCTTTCTTTCCGTTTTCTTTTCCCCAGGACCCTGTGAGCAGCCCAGACCCTGCTCCTTCCTCCCCACTGAGAATTCTCTGTTGCTTTTCTTTCTTAATTTGATTTTCTCTGGCTCAGAATTGAGATCAAAAGAAGAAATTCTTTCCAGCCTTTTAGGAATAATTCCCAGACTCTCCCACTGGAAATGCATACATAATAACCATAATTATTTTAAAAAAATTGTTCGTACTCTCATATTCATTTCTTTTCCATCTCTGCTGCAGGCTTGGGGAGGACGGGGGAGAGGGGAAGTTTCGAGAGTGCCTTTGGGGTTACAGATCAACCAGTATCAAATAGTGGGCAAGCTGTGAGGCACGGCCCACTCCCTGGCAGTGAGGATTTTCGATGTGCCAGCACTTCAAATCGTTAAACACCGTGAAATCACCTGGGGGAAGTTATTCCCTTTCTAATTTGTTTCAATTGTCTTAATTTCATCAAGTCTGGAGCTGGTGCTGGGTGGGTCCTTAACGCCTCCCTGACACCGGCTAACCTTCCTTTCAACAGCAGACCTCAAGCTTGGAGCACAGGAGAGCAACTGGCTGCAATTTAATAACAGTGTTGCTTTGCATTGTGTTTATTTTGGGGCACCATCAAGGGACATTTGCATTATGGCTGGTTCCTTTTTAGAGGAAAGACAAATAAGTAGTAAATCACAATGGAGGTGGAACAAGGATTAATGATGGAGGCTTTTGGAAAGGCCCCCAGTTTGTCAGCCTCCCATCCAGGATGCTGGCTTTGCACCTGGCAGGCTGCAGGTCAGGCTCCGGAAAGGATCCTGTTTGAGTTCAGCTGGTCCAGTTGGTCAGCAGCTGGCACTGAGGGAGTCTCGGATGAGAGCTTTTAATTTTGGTTGGTGCCAGTCCGCCTGGCTTTGCAGCCCAGCTATAGTCCGTTCTGTTCCCTGGGATTATAGAAGTCCACACATCAATGCCCACTTTGGGATATCAGGCTGTAAAGTGTGGGCGGTTGCCAGACACCAGACACCAGATTCCCCTCTGGATACCACTGCTCTCTCCTCTCGGACCTGGGGTTTGAGTGGAGCAGACCCACTCCTGACTCTGGGGCTGGCATGCCATCCGGACCTGTCTCCCTCTGGGCAACTCATTCCTCTGACCACAGTGATGGATGGGTTCAGGGATGGGCAGTGAGATGCATGGAGATTTTTGCTGGGAATGCTGGGGCTGGTTCTTTCCTGCTGGCCTTGATCCTAAGAAGATGAGCTGGGAGCTCCTACAGCCATTTCTGCCACAACGAGGAGGGAGCCAGCAGGGAGGGAAGAGAGCTGAGAAACTGGGAGAGAGAGAAAATTGATCTTGATGGTACTGCTTCCATCCCTGGATCCAGCTGTGCCTGAAGTTAGCCTCTACCCTTGGCAGCCTTTAGAGCTCCCTTCTGAGCCAACAAATTTCCCTTTCATGTAATCCAGTTAGGATCGGCGTTTCGGTCACTTGCAACCACAAGAGTCTTAACTGATGAAATGGCTCGTGCAAATCCTTGGCCACTGAAAGAAAAAGAACTCAAAGGGCATGTTCAGTAGATGTGGGTGAGTGGCATTGTCACTATACACAAACACTGGCACAGGAAAAGCTGTCACTGTCCTAGGAAGCTACAAATTTCAGATCATTGTGTAGATGATGCAGGTTGAGTACATTGCATGCAATGGCTTATTTAATCCTTGTAACAGTCGTAGCGTGTATGAATACTTTTATCACCATTTTATAGATGAGAAGATTGGGGCTCAGGGAGCCTCCTTGCACTTTAGTGGCAGATAAAGTCTTGTTCCTCAAATTGGGAGATTGGGACTGACACATACACACTACTATGTATAAAATAGATAACTAATGAGAACCTACTGTATAGCACAGGGAACTCTATTCAATACTCTGTAGTGACCTATATGGGAATAGAATCTTAAAAAGAGTGGATATATGTACATTCATAACAGACTCACTTTGCTATACAGCAGAAACACAACATTGTAAATCAACTATACTGCAAAAAAAAAAAAACCCTCTGTAGTCCCAGCCACCCCTCCACAGTAAACAGTAGTTTGCTCACTGGACTGTACAAAACTCTGAGACTCTGTGATTGGCAGGGAACCAAGGGGGCTGTGCCGTCAGGCAGCACGTGATGATGCTCATGTCACAGGTGATGTGAACGCTCCCCCTCCTGTGGTACCCAGCCAACATGGCTGTAGGGGGAGGGCTGGGGCTGCAGAAAGGGAATCAAACTCTTTTTATCCCTGGCCACTGACGGACAGGCAGAAAAGGCCCTGGGTTTAGATCAGAACACATTTGTACTCATTAGCTGGGTGACTTTGGACACTTAATCTTTCCAAGCCCCACTGGTTTTGTCATCTGGAAAATGGAGACCTACAGCCCCCAGCCTCGCTCATCCCACCCAGCTACTGGAGCATCAAATGAGGGCAAAGATGTGAAAGATTATTTGCAAAATAAAAAGTGGGGCTGCAGGAAGAAAGGAATAACTTTATTTCCCAGAGGTGGATGGGCAGGTGTGGACAAAGGTAAGCCAACCACCTGCATCTCCTCCTCCCCATACAGGGCCTGAGGGAGGCAAGCCTTGCGGTGACCTGAAAGGAACCTTTCTGTCCCCAAGGCAGGGACAGATAAGAACTGTGAAGCAAGAGAAGCGAGCGCTGCTCCCTGCGCTTGGGGGTTTATTTTTACCCTGTTATCTCTATCCTGAAATGTCAAGCATGGAGCCACCTCACCCCCCAGCCCCCCACCCTCCCCAGCCATGAAACGAGGCAACACAGCTTGGAAACAGGCCCGTCTCCCCCTCTGTTCCTCTGCCTCTCCAAGAGAGTCACAGTGCTATGGTGACGGGAGGCATGGAAACCCTGAAATAGAGAAGTGGGAGGAGAGACCTTTTATTTGGGTTCTGGAACAGGCTCACTTCCTCCTAGAGGCCCGGGGTGCAGAGGAGGCCCTTGGCACTGTCAGGTACCTATTCTAAGATTTCCATCATATGGGCTCTTTACGTTGCAAGATGCAGAAATCCTTATTTAAATTGGGTTATATAATAAGGAACATTTAATTGGCTGAGGTACTAAAAAGCCCAGCAATAGGTCAGGCTTCAGGCGAGGTTTGATCCAGGGGCTTGATGCCATCACAAGGACTCATTTCTCTCCTCTTGGCTCTGCCTTTTGTGGTGTTGGCTTCATGCTAAGGCAGCATGTTGTGTTCCCCCACAATCTCTAGCAGTTCCAGAATCTTCCTCCATGGTCACAAATGGTTGCAATGGTCCTAGACCTCACATCCATAGACTGGTGCTCCCAAGGAAGAGAGAGGAAAGTTCTTTTTGCCAGAAGGTCCCAAGAAATGTCTTCTTGTGTTTTGTTGGCTCTGACTGGGTTCTGTGCTCATCCGTGAGCCAGTCACTTGGATGTAGGGGCAGGATGTGAAGAATGCACTGATTAGACTGAGACAAACTAGATTGCCAAGAACAGGGAAGCAATGATTTCCCAAAGGAGATTTCAGGCACTGCCCCCAAAAGGTGATGGAATGGAATGCTGAACAACAAGCAGGAGACTGTTTTGTGGTTTATTTACTTTGTACTTTCATCCTCTCCTACCTAAGAAAGCCTCCAAGATTAGAGGTGACTGTTCTTATCCAGAAACAGGCCAACCTTAATTTCTTCTCTTTCCATCTATAGGTTTACATGGGGATCTGAGTTCTAAGACCTCCAGGTCTGTCACTTTCAAAATTTCACCGAGGCAACAGAATCTCCCCCAGGCTGATAGGTAGGTGCAGGCTGAAATGCCATCAGTTTATGTGCCAAATGCTTCCTCTAAATTCAAAATAAAATTCACACTCTAAACCCCAGCTTACCCATCACTCACCTCCCTGAAACACGTTTAGCCACATAAACTACTTATTACTCCTTAAACAAACCAATCACCCTTGTGCCACAGAGCTCTCCTATTTGTTCTTTCTCTCCATCTGGAATGCTCTTCCCTTAAATCTTTTCACAGTTGGCTCCATCTCATCATTCAGGTTCTGCTCAAATGTCACGATTCCTGAGAGGTCTTCTCTGCTCAGCCTAGCCTGTAAAACCATCTGAAATTCTCCTGTTCCTTGATGGTTTGAGTGGCTCTCTCCCTTCACTAGACTGTAAGCTCCACAAAGCCAGGGCTATGCTGGTCCTATTGATATGTGTACCTTCCTGGTTCTGTGCAGACACATTGTAGGCACTCGATAAATATTTTGGGATCAATGAATGAAAAATCTTTTCTGAATGGCCTTGGAAACTCTTACAGGGCAGGGCAAGTTCTTATATTTTTTCCTTGGCTTTAACTTTGTGCTTACAAAAACAATGGGCATAAAAGAGATGATACACAATACTATTTTTCAAATAAAGATTTGAAAGGATTTGCTGAAAGGATTTGCTCAAAGTTGCACCCAAATTAGTCCAGAAAGATACCTGGGAGCACTGACTGCTTCTTTGAGGAATTCCCTTTCCAAAGCAGTGCATGTGAACATTTGAAGGCATGAAAGTACAAAGGGGGACATGGGGCCATCTTCCAATTCAGATCTCTGAGTATGGTGGCATTACTACCATGCACAAGTAAAAGCATGAAAACATGTGGGGACTTCCCTGGTGGCGCAGTGGTAAAGAATCCACCTGCCAATGCAGGGGTACGGGTTCGAGCCCTGGTCCAGGAAGATCCCACATGCCACAGAGCAACTAAGCCCGTGCGCCACAACTACTGAGCCTGCTATCTAGAGCCCACGCGCCACAACTACTGAAGCCCGCATGCTCTAGGGCCTGCGTGCTGCAACCACTGAAGCTTGCGCGCCTAGAGCCTGTGCTCCACAACAAGAAAAGCCACCACAATGAGAAGCCCCCGCACTGCAAAGAAGAGTAGCCCCCGCTCACTGCAACTAGAGAAAGCCCGCGCACAGCAGCAAAGACCCAATGAAGCCAAAAATAAATGAAATTAAAACAAAACCAAACCACACGTGATGATGATACTCTTTATTCCTTGACCCAATGAGACAGAGTAAGACGAATGTCCCATAAGAAAAAGATTTCATCCTGTCCGTTGCAGACCCATAAATCAATGTCAAAACCTCAGCAAGCTGATGACTCAGAAGGAACCCCCATGCTCTCCCTGGATGCAAACTCTCCCCAAGGAGGCCTGTGACAGTCCTCAGGACAGCCAGGTGACAGTGTGGATGGCCCAGTGCAGGTAATGGAAACTCGAAAACACACCTCCTACACATAGGCATCATTGTCTCATTACTTGGTAGACAACACACCATCTGGGGCAACACAAGGATTCTTAGTCATTGCTAATTCTCTGCTCACCCAACCAGGTCGATCCCTCTCTTAGGCTCTGAACTTTGCTCACAGCACCCTGAACTTTGCTCTATAGAACTGGTCGACATTTGTAATAATAATAAATAATCAATAATCTATATTTAGGTGATTATTTGATTGGTATCCATCTTCCCCACTGGACTCCAAACTTCTTAAGTGCAGGGATAGATCTCTTTAGCTCATTACTATACCTAGGCATTCTACTGTTCTTAACATGTAGCCCATGTATTTTCCCTATGTACTTTCTGAATGGAAGAATGGATAAATGAATGGAGCTCAGGTCCTGCTGGGAAGACACCTCACAGCCAGCCTGACTTAGATGGAAGAGAGTAAAGAGGCTGAAGTTTTTTCAATGTCAATCAGACCTCGTCATCACATGATTGCCTTTTCTTCATCAAGGCATCTCCCGTGCCTAGAATACCTGACACAGAGTAGTGGATCAACACATAATGGGAGAATTAATACATGAATGGACACTTCCCCGAGAAGCTTGGTTACCTTCTTAAGATAAAGTCCTGGAAAGGGAGAATGGGGGAAGCTACAATATGCAAATATCCTAAATTAGACCCCAAAGCACCATTTAGGTCATTCCCTTCAGACTCAGTGGGTCTGGTTCTAGGAGTCACTAAACCAGCAGGTCAGCATGGGGACAGATGGACTGTAAACCAAACTAGTTTTCTTGAGACAATGCTCCCTTGGACTGTGGGCACCACGTCCTGGGGTTACGTACTTACGTACTTAAAGCTTAAGTGAGTTATGGCTTCTGGTTCTCATCACACACACTGAAAAAAAAAAAAAAAAAAAAAAAAACC
>NW_006789814.1:14714-39551 GCF_000442215.2 Lipotes vexillifer
CGTACCGCAAAAAAAAAAAAAAAAAAGAAACAAAGCCAGGAATGGTACTGTACCTTAGGAGACAGCCTGCCCCAGTCTCTGCTACCAGGCCGGGAGGGTACGGAAAGGGATCTTTCTTCTCCATTGCCACATCTTCCTTACTGAGGGATCTGAGTCCAAATGGGTCTCTTTGTGTCTGAAGTTTAAGCAACCAGGGGCGCAGATATTTGGTTGGTGTCCCTCCTTTGAGGGTGAGAGAGGTCCAAGATCTGCTCTTCGATCACCAATCCAAAATCAAACATCAAAAACCTCCCCCAAACCATTATGAAAACCCACCACAAAACCAAATTTCTAAACATGCCTGGGTCTCAGGAACAAGACAAGGTTGCCCACTCTCACCACTCTTATTCAACATAGTTTTGGAAGTTTTAGCCACAGCAATCAGAGAAGAAAAGGAAATAAAAGGAATCCAAATCGGAAAAGAAGAAGTAAAGCTGTCACTGTTTGCAGATGACATGATACTATACATAGAGAATCCTAAAGATGCTACCAGAAAACTACTAGAGCTAATCAATGAATTTGGTAAAGTAGCAGGATACAAAATTAATGCACAGAAATCTCTGGCATTCCTATATACTAACGATGAAAAATCTGAAAGTGAAATCAAGAAAACACTCCCATTTACCATTGCAACAAAAAGAATAAAATATCTAGGAATAAACCTACCTAAGGAGACAAAAGACCTGTATGCAGAAAATTATAAGACACTGATGAAAGAAATTAAAGATGATACAAACAGATGGAGAGATATACCATGTTCTTGGATTGGAAGAATCAACATTGTGAAAATGACTCTACTTCCCAAAGCAATCTATAGATTCAATGCAATCCCTATCAAACTACCACTGGCATTTTTCACAGAACTAGAACAAAAAATTTCACAATTTGTATGGAAACACAAAAGACCCCGAATAGCCAAAGCAATCTTGAGAACAAAAAATGGAGCTGGAGGAATCAGGCTGCCTGACTTCAGACTATACTACAAAGCTACAGTAATCAAGACAGTATGGTACTGGCACAAAAACAGAAAGATAGATCAATGGAATAGGATAGAAAGCCCAGAGATAAACCCATGCACATATGGTCACCTTATCTTTGATAAAGGTGGCAGGAATATACAGTGGAGAAAGGACAGCCCCTTCAATAAGTGGTGCTGGGAAAACTGGACAGGTACATGTAAAAGTATGAGATTAGATCACTCCCTAACACCATACACAAAAATAAGCTCAAAATGGATTAAAGACCTAAATGTAAGGCCAGAAACTATCAAACTCTTAGAGGAAAACATAGGCAGAACACTCTATGACATAAATCACAGCAAGATCCTTCTTGACCCATCTCCTAGAGTAATGGAGATAAAAACAAAAATAAACAAATGGGACCTAATGAAACTTCAAAGCTTTTGCACAGCAAAGGAAACCATAAACAAGACCAAAAGACAGCCCTCAGAATGGGAGAAAATATTTGCAAATGAATCAACTGACAAAGGATTAATCTCTAAAATTTACAGGCAGCTCATGCAGCTCAATAACAAAAAAATAAACAACCCAATCCAAAAATGGGCAGAAGACCTAAATAGACATTTCTCCAAAGAAGATATACAGACTGCCAACAAACACATGAAAGAATGCTCAACATCATTAATCATTAGAGAAATGCAAATCAAAACTACAATGAGATATCATCTCACACCAGTCAGAATGGCCATCATCAAAAAATCTAGAAACAATAAATGCTGGAGAGGGTGTGGAGAAAAGGGAACACTCTTGCACTGCTGGTGGGAATGTGAATTGGTTCAGCCACTATGGAGAACAGTATGGAGGTTCCTTAAAAAACTACAAATAGAACTACCATATGACCCAGCAATCCCACTACTAGGTATATACCCTGAGGAAACCAGAATTCAGAAAGAGTCATGTACCAAAATGTTCATTGCAGCTCTATTTACAATAGCCCGGAGATGGAAACAACCTAAGTGCCCGTCGTCGGATGAATGGATAAAGAAGATGTGGCACATATATACAATGGAATATTACTCAGCCATAAAAAGAAACGAAATTGAGCTATTTGTAATGAGGTGGATAGATCTAGAGTCTGTCATACGGAGTGAAGTAAGTCAGAAAGAGAAGGACAAATACCGTATGCTAACACATATATATGGAATTTAAGAAAAAAAAAATGTTATGAAGAACCTAGGGGTAAAACAGGAATAAAGACAGAGACCTACTGGAGAACAGACTTGAGGATATGGGGAGGGGGAAGGGTGAGGTGTGTTAGGGCGAGAGAGAGACATGGACATATATATACTAACAAACGTAAGGTAGATAGCCAGTGGGAAGCAGCCGCATGGCACAGGGAAACCAGCTCGGTTCTTTGTGGCTGTCTGGAGGGGTGGGATAGGGAGGGTGGGAGGGAGGGAGACAAAGAGGGAAGAGATATGGGAACATATATATATGTATAACTGACTCACTCTGTTATAAAGCAGAAACTAACACACCATTGTAAAGCAATTATACCCCAATAAAGATGTTAAAAAAAAAAAAAAAAACCTCCCCCAAACCATTATGAAAAACCACCACAAAACCAAATTTCTAAACATGCCTGGGTCTCCAGCCCACCCCAGCCCAGCAAACAAAAATGGCTCACCTCTGAACTACAGAATCCCTTCCAGAGCCACAAGGAAAGGGAAAGGGATTTACGGTTTGTCTCAGAGTGGTAGGCTCTGGCTTGCCCCCAGGATGAGTTCATTATTTATTCTTAGAGACGGGACTCGAATTAAACAAACAGTGCCTATAAATAGAGCAGGATACACTCAGCTCGGTGTCACTGGAAGGTCCTTTTCACAGGGACAGATGCGCTAAATGGATGTTCTCAGGTTACTCTGCTGGTACTACGTGGGGAAGGGTTGCCCTCTTTGTAAGCGTGGTTTAGGAGGGGGAAAAAAAGCAGGTGAGTCAGACATTGGGATTCGGCCCATTTCTGTCTTCTTCATCTCTTTTTCTAAACGCTCATTCACATAATAACTGAGAGGGAGCCACAGAGGAAGGATGTCGCTCTATAAACACCCTGGCCGGGCACTTTGGCAGGTCCCCTCTGGGAATGGATCCTGGTTCAGGCTGTATTTGACAGAGCGTTCTGCTCTTTTAGATTAGATTGCAAACTCCCTAAGGGAAGCGACCGAGTGCTCAGATTTCTTCTTGGTTTTCCCCATTCTGCCAAGTACAGGGATGACTGGGGTTTCAGACCTTGAGCCATGAATTAAAGGACCCTTTTTAAGCATGGCCAGCTTTACGGTGCGGAGTATGCGTTCCAGGACTGGTGAGGCTTTGCTCTGAATTGCGTTGAGCTGTATGCTTGAAAGGTAATCACCTCTCCATGATAGACCAGTGGGGGTGGAAACATCTAGAATAACTGTGAATAAGCATCAAGCAATGTCAAATCACTATAGTAACAACAAGAGCAACCATGGATTCTGCATTTGGCAAGGTCATTTGAGACACTATTCTAATCATTTTGTAGGGGCTTTCCTGGTGGCGCAGTGGTTAAGAATCCGCCTGCCAATGCAGGGGACTCGGGTTCGAGACCTGGTCTGGGAAGATCCCACATGCCTCAGAACAACTAAGCCCGTGCGCCACAACTATTGAGCCTATGCTCTAGAGCCTGTGAGCCACAACTACTGAGTCCGTGCTCCTAGAGCCTGTGCTGTGCAACAAGAGAAGCCACCGCAATGAGAAGCCCGTGCATTGCAACGAGGAGTAGGCCCCGCTCGCCGCAACTAGAGAAAGCCTGTGCGCAGCAACGGAGACCCAACGCAACCAAAAATGAAAAACAAAAAACAATAACAAGCGCTTTGTAAAAACTCATGTAAGCTTTCCAAAAACCCTACGAGGTAGGGACCATTATTATCTCTATTCTACAGATGAAGAAACGGAGGCACTAAGAGATTATGGCCCCTGCTCCAGGTCACACAGCTGGTAAACTGGGATTGGAAATCAGGCAGTTTAGCTCCAGAGCCTGGTCTCCTACGGTAGAAATTGAGTACTTGGAGTAAAATCTGTTGGTTATACCGCCTGGTGCTGGACTAAGCCCATAACTCCCCATCAACATGGGACCCAGGACAATGACAATGACAATGAACCTCAGGACTTCTGCTGGGAATGCTAGGATGAAGAGGTGCTGAATTTGCCTCTGGAGAGGAGGGCAGCCTCTGGCAGTCCCATGGCCATCCTGGTGCACTGGGGGCGCCTAGATGAGAATGAAAACAGCACTGAGCAATAGCAGAGCTGAAGAACAGAGCCTGCAGACATCATTTGAACCCTGAATCCAGCTGGACCTGATGCCGGAACCTACTCCTCCACTTTGCACTTTCATGAGCCAATATTTTCCCTTCGCCGGGTAGGCCTGTCAGAGTTGATTTTCTATCACTTGCTGTTGAAAGATCCCTCACTGAGAGACGCTGGCCCATAAGAAAACATCATTTGGGTAAACTAACCACCCAGTCCCATCCAGAAGTAAGAGCTGATCCTGCACTCCCTTTTCTCACACGCTGTTGGTCTCTTCCAGAAACACATACCATCCTGCGATCATGCACGTGCTCAATGGCTCCATATTCTCCGTTTACTGAAATCCCCAATACTGCTTCCCTGTTGAGGCTTTTCCTCTGTCGCATCTCTCAGAATTACCTATGGCCTCACTTGGCTGTCATGATACGGAGCTTATACACTTATTTAGCGCTTACCTTATTCTGCCTTGCAATACAGTTAGCTATTTACAAGTCATTCGTTAACATTTATTGAAAGCTTCCTACGTGTCATATCCTCAGCTAAGTGCTGGGGATTCAGGAGGAATAGTATCAGCATATATCTGAAATCTTTCTCAGTGCCGGGCACTGTGCTTAGCACTTCACACGCATCAATTATGCCATCACATCTCCTAAAGAACCCCCGCAAGGTAAGTACAAATAACATCTCCACTTTACATGTAACAGGATGGTTAATTAGGAAGTTACAGAGAGATACAGAGATCAAATAGATAGGAAATTGCAAAGGGAGTTACCAGATGAAGATACAGATTTTCACAGCAAATACTTTAGAATTAGGTTCACAACTCTAACCTCTCCAACTTCACAGGTCCCTAATCCACAAAGAGGATAAAAAAGAATCGACAGGTATTCAGAGAGGATTTTACGATGAGTTTTTCGGGGGGCGAATACCATGTTGTCCTTTACTTCCCAACGAACACACACGCGGAAGGTGGGCATGTTTAACCCGTTCTTGCACCTCAAGTCTCGCGAGAGCAGCTTCTTTGAGATACTATGGAGAGTTTGCCAAGAGGTTCCTGTATCTGGGGAGATGGAGGCTATCCCCCGAGCAATCCAGAGGGTGAGAGACGTGGCTAGAAAGCCAAGAAGAGGATGAATATTTCCTGGAGACTATCAATGGACCTCACAGGAGCGAGCTGACTGATGGATCATCTTAGATTTTGTCTCACAGGGTGGCTGAGAAGGGCAATGAGTCCTCATCAGAAGAGGCTGGAGATAAATCACTAGATTCTTGGGGGTGTGAAGGGGCTGGTGGTATGAGTTGCATTAACCCATGCTGGGGACTCTCTAATACCCGTGAACATGACCCTCGGCCGTGACCCTGTGTGGTACCTAAGCATACCCAGAGGATGCGACATCTTCTTTTGATTCTAATAGTCAAGTAAGTACAGGCATACGTCATTTTATTATACCTTGCAGATAATTGCATTTTTTACAAATTGAAGGTTTATGGCAGCCCTATGTCGAGCAAGTCTATCAGCACCATTTTTCCAACATTTGCTCACTTCGTGTCTCGGTGTCACACCTTGGTACTTCTCGCAATAGCAAAAAGATTATGACTTGCTGAAGGCTCAGAAGATGGTTAGCAATTTTTAGCAATAAAGTATCTTAAAATCATGTGTGTATGTAAATTATGTATGTACATTATTTTAGACATAGAGCTATTGCGCACTTAATAGACTACAGTATAGTGTACACATAACTTTTATATGCACTGGGAAACCAAAAAAATTCATGTGACTCTCTTTAATGCAATATGGGCTTTATTGCCGTGGTCTGGAACCAAACCCACAATCTCTCTGAGGTCTGTCTGTACCTTCCTCCCCAACCCTTACTTGTCCTGAATGTTCTCTCTTCTACCCGCTTGTGTGTGTTTGTTGGGGGAAGATGGTGAGTGTCTATTTCCCTCTTCCCTGAAGGTCAGTAGCCCATTATGATGGGTGGATGGAGGAAGAGGAAAAACAGGTTTATCTTTAAATATAGTGTGAGGTATTATTAATAATTGGATGGGACATTCTAATTTTGGAAATGAGACTAATTTGTGACTTAGAAATCATAGGACTTAAAAAAAAAAACTACGAGTGAAAGGGAAGTTGTGGTTCCCCCCTGAAGTTTCCATCCAGTGCCAAGATAAGGACTTAACTCACTGAAACTGCAGAGAGATAAGAGGAGGCAAAACTAAAGTTGGCTTCGTGACCTCATCCCCTAAGTTCTCCTAGACAGAAGGTCAGGCAGGTTAAGTGACCTACTCAGGGTCCCAGAGCCAGTGAAAAAGGCAGAAGCATGTTCTTAACCACATTATTAAATTATTTCCACCCTCAAGGAAATTACTGTCTCTTCTGTTCCTAACTGGCCTATTCTTATCCTATTCTGTTATTCATCATCTTCTTCTTGAATTCCCTTCCCCTTCCTCAACTTATCATAAATGGCCCTGGACCCGTGTTGACAGAGCAGGGCATGATCAGAGGTAGGTAAGGTTATCCAAGGACGACTTCAATCAAGAATATGATTCAATAGGGACTTCCCTGGTAGCACAGTGGTTAAGAATCCTCCTGCCAATGCAGGGGACACGGGTTCAAGCCCTGGTCCGCAAAGATCCCACATGACGTGGAGCAACTAAGCCCGTGAGCCACAACTACTGAGCCCTCGTGCCTACAGCCCATGCTCCGCAACAAGAGAAGCAACCTCAATGAGACGCCTGTGCACTGCAATAAAGAGTAGCCCCTGCTCGCCGCAACTAGAGAAAAGCCCAGGCGCAGCAACAAAGACCCAATGCAGCCAAAAATAAAATAAATTAAAAAAAAAAAGAATATAACTCAGTAAACATCAAGGACCTACTGTATAGCACAGGGAACTATATTCAGTATCTTGTAATAAGCTATAATGGAAAAGAATCTGAAAAAAAATATATCTATATCTATATCTATATGTCTATATATCTGAATCACTTTGCTGTACAACCGAAACTAACACAGTATTGTAAATCAACTATAGTTCAATTAAAAATTTTTTCTAAAACGAATATGATTCAAAGCAAATCCCTGAGCACCAAATCTGGAGAGTTTCCTATTTCCAGCTACCAAATGCTTTGATGATGATTACGATGATATTGGTATTATTATCATGATCACTGAAACTCACTAAGTTCCAGGCACCAGGATGAGTGCTTTTTACATGCTTTCTGATTAAATCCTAGCAACCCCAGGCAATGGATCCACCTGTGTGTTAGCCCCACTTACACAGGAGGGCACTGATGCTTGGAGGAGCACCTCACACAAGGATGCGTAGGCAGCTAACAGAGCCAGATTTCAAACCAGGCCTGATACTGGAGCTGCACTTCTAGCCAAGGTCCCTGGAACCTCACAGCCACCCTCCCCTCATGGCTGGGAGTTACCTGCAGGGAGTTTCCTGCTGCTATGCCCTATTCACTAAAATGGACCCTCTCACACTGTTTTTCTTGGTTTCCAATTAAAAAGTTTATTTGATCAGACCCAGTCACACAAGGCTGTCAGATCTTGAATTTTTTGAGAGCAAAAACATGGGGCATGCTTGGGGAATGGGCAGAGGGATATGATTTGTAGTTATGAAGGTGGTGACAGGACTGAGGGTCTTCTCTACTATTCAGGACATGAGTACATGGAATGTAGTCTAAGGCAGAAGCCAACATCCAGTAGAACTTGGTGACCACAATCTGGATCTCTCTAGACCTGTGATCTATCCCACTATGGGATCAAGCAAAACCAGTGCCGAAGTTTTTCACCTACTCCCACAGTGGGATGTCTCCAAAAACTATTTATCGACGCTATCTAGATGACAACTTTAGTGCAGTAGTTGAGAACACAGCCTTGGGAGTCAGATTGCCTTGGTTCAATTCCTTAGCTATGCACCCTCCATCAAAGCACTTAGGTTCTGAACTTTGGTTTCCTAACCTGTAAAATGGTGATGTAATATCTTCTTCTTGGTATTTATGGAAGTTGTTAGTCTATTCACAAATATTCCAACTCCCCTTCCCCTCTAGGTACATGATAAAGTTGGTGGGAGGATTAGATATAAAAAAAATGAAGTTTCACTAAGATACCTCTGTACACCCACAAGAACGGCTATAAACTAAAAGAGAGACAATAGCAAGCGTTAGCAATGATGTGGAGAAACTACGATCCTCATATGTTGTTGGTAGGAACGTAAAATGGTGCAGCCACTTTGGAGAACAGTTTGCCACTTTCTTAAAAATTTAATCATAAGCTTACTGTACAACTCAGCAACTGAACTCTTAAGTATTTTCCCCAAAGAAATGAAAATATATCTCCACACAAAGACTTGTATTTGAATGTTCACAGCAGCATTATTTTATACCACAATAACTAAGAAGTTGGAACAATCCAAATGTCCGTTATACACAAATGTGGTATATCCATACGATGGAATACTACTCAGCAATAAAAAGGGAACAAAATAGAGATGGTTCCCGACATGCTGTTTGACTTGTGATTTTTCAATTTTACAGTGGTGCAAAACTGATATGTATTCTGTAGAAACCATACTTTGAATTTTGAATTTTGACTTTTTCCTGGGCTAGTGATATGTAACATGATTCTCTTTCACGATGCTGGGCAGTGGCAGCGACCACAACTCCTGGTCAACCATGCGATCGTGAGGGTGAACAACAAATACACTTACAACTGTTCTGGACCCAGACAACCATCCTGTTTTTCACTTTCAGTACAGTGTTCACTAAATTACATGAGATATTCAACACTTTACTATAAAATAGGCTTGGTGTTAGATTATTTTGCCCAGTTGTTGGCGAATACGTGTTCTGAGCATGTTTAAGCTAGGCCAGGCATGATGGTTGGCAGGTTAGGTGTATTAAATGAACTTTCCGCTTATGAGATTTTCAATTTATGATGGGTTTGTTGGGATGTAACCCCACTGTAAAGTCAAGGAAGATCTGTACTGATATATGCTACCACACAGACAAACGTCAAAAACATTGCACTAAGTGAAAGAAGCCAAAAACCAAAGACTACATATTGCATGATTCAATTTCTATAAAATGTACAGAAAAGAGAAATTTGTAGAGAGGCAGAAAGTTCAGTGGTTGCCTGGGGCTGAGAGTGGGAGTGGGAATTAACTGTACACAGGTTTGAGGGAGTGTTGGGAAGGGATGGGATAGTCTAAAACTGGATTGTGATAATGACTGCACAGCTCTATGTATTTTCTGAAAATCATTGAATCGTATGCTTACAATGGGTCAATCTTATGGTATGTAAATTCTATCCCACTAAAGCCATTAAGAAAAAACTGAGCACAATATCTGGCACACGGGGAAAGCTCAGGAAATGTTTGTTATTATTCATTATTTTAGGGATGAAATGCTAGGACTGAGCTTCTACAATGAACTAACTAGGAGTAAAGATTTGCACTTAGTGAAGAAGGGAGGTCTGGCGATTGGGACTTGTCAGGGACCCCCATTCTTATACCCCCCAATTTTGTATGTCCTCTATGCTGACCACCACCTGTAACAGGCCAGTGGATACTTACACTGTCCTGCACCAAGTTCCACTTGGAGACCAGGGGTCAGGGTCAGGTATCCTAGCCCCAGACTATTGCTGTCCTCTGCTGACATTCCAGGATGCCTTGAAACTGAGCCTTTTCAAGATGCTACAAGCAGACTTAACATGGTCTGGCTGAAAAGTGTTTCACTCTCCATTGCACCCTATCCTCAAACCTGTATTGTCAACAATTCCCTGGTGGTGCAGTGGTTAAGACTCTGCGCTCCCAATGCAGGGGACCTAGGTTCAATCCCTGGTCAGGGAACTAGATCCCACATGCATGCTGCAACTAAGAGTTTGCATGCCACAACTAAAGAGCCAGAAAGCCACGACTAAAGATGCTGGTGAGCCACAACTAAGGAGCATGCCTGCTGCAACTAAGACCTGGTACAACGAAAAAAAAAAAGTTGGACTGGGGGAAGGGAGGGAAACCGGCCTGGTACACGCAGTTGTCTGTCAAGTGCAGCTGTAGCATTTGCAGACAAGCTGATGAAACTCCAAACAATTACGACTTAGGCCTTAGGGCTCCCCAGATAAGAAAAAACTGATTCAGAGAGGCCTTGAATCCTAGTGGGTTAAAGTTTGAAGGGTCACAGTTACAGTATCACTGATGGAAAGATGGAGTCCAGCCCTTCACTAGTCTGTTCAGGCTGCTATAACAGAATATCACAGACCGGGTGTCTGATAAGTAACAAAAATGTATTGCTCACAGTTCTGGAGGCTGGGAAGTCCAAGATCAAAGTGCTGGCAGATTTTGTGTCTGTGAGGACCCACTTCCTAGTTCATAGATTGTCATCTTCTCACTGTAACCTCACATGGTGGAAAGGGTGGGGAGCTCTCTGGACCCTCTTTTATAAGGGCACTAATCCCATTCATGAGGGCTCCACCCTCATGACTAATCACCTCCCCAAGGCCCTGCCTTCTAATACCCTCACAGTTGGGGTTAGGTTTCAAACTATGACTTTTTAAAAAAACTTATTTATTTAATTTATTTATTTTTGGCTGCATTGGGTCTTCGTTGCTGTGCGCTAGCTTTCTGTAGTTGTGGCGAGCAGGGGCTACACTTCATTGCAGTGCACGGGTTTCTCATTGCAGTGGCCTCTCTCATTGCAAAGCATGGGCTCTAGGCACGTGGGCTTCAGTAGTTGTGGCCTGCGGGCTCAGTAGTTGTGGCTCACAGGCTCTAGAGTGCAGGCTCAGTAGCTGTGGCGCACAGGCTTAGTTGCTCCATGGCATGTGGGATCTTCCCGGGCCAGGGATCGAACCCATGTCCCCTGCATTGGCAGGTAGATTCTTAACCACTGTGCCTCCAGGGAAGCCCCCAACTATGACTTAACGGGATATAAACATTTAGTCTCTAGCAACTAGAGACCACCATGGCCCTTTGGTTAACGTTCCGCAGGAAGCAACAGTAGAAAAGAGATAATGTGTATAGTAGCATCATCTGAACAACTGGCATTTTGGACCCACAGCCAGGTCCCCAACAGAGAAATGTGTTTTTGATCTTTTCTATTTCCAGGGCCTCAGTCCTAGCTACGACATTCTCACAGTGCATCCATCTCTCTGGCTACTCACTGGAGAAAAGATAAGGTTTAAGTGGTTTTGTTATTCAATAAAAATGAAAATAAAAAGAGCAATTAACTAAACAACTGAGATAAAAACTAATAAATCTAAGGACGGTAGAAGGAAATAAGGAAAGATAAAAGCAGACATAAGCAAATTAGAAAACAGAAAAACGATAGGATTGGTAAGATAAATAAAAAAACTAACTCTTAAAAGACCAATAAAACAGACAATCCTCTGGCAAGGTCACATGAGAAGAAAAGAAAAAATACAAGTAAATAGCCCTAGAAATATGAAAGGGATGAGAAACAAAGACATGAAAGAAGATTACAGTTAAAAGCACGCTCTGTTCAAATTTATACTAATAAAACATTAACCAAAATAAGACAATATAATCCACTCAAGAAGAGGTAGAAAAATTCAAGACAAAGAAAAGTCACAGAAGAAGGTGATAAAGAGCTTTCCGCAACTTTGCTGAAATGCGAACTCAGATGATTTGGGTAGGGGTGGGGGAGTGGGCAAATTCTGTCAAACCTTAAGGGAAGAGAGAATTTCTATGTGACTGAGCTGGTTCCAGAGCATAAAAAATGTTTAAAAGTGTCTCAGATGATTTTACAAACTAACGCAGCTTTGGTAACCAAATCCTGAGAAGAGAGAAAAAGAGACGGAGACAGAAAACAAGAGCCTTAGACCAAACTTATTTAGGGATAGTATACTGGGTTGACTAGTGTCACCCCAAAATCCATATCCGCCTGGAACCTCAGAATGTGACCTTCACTGGAAATAGGGTCCTTGTAGATGTAATTATTAAGAGGATATCATACTGGATTAGGGTGCACCCGGTGACTGCTGTCCTTCTAAGAAGAGGAGAGAACACACGGAGATACACTCGGAAGGAGGAGCCCATGTGAAGAGGCAGGCAGAGACTGGAAGGATGCAGCTACATACAAGTCAACGAATGTAAATGTCACCAGCAGCCACCAGGAGCTGGAAAGATTCTCCCCTGGAGCCTCTGGAGGGAGGATGACCCCAATGACACCTGGATTTCCAACTTCTGGAATGGGGAGAGAATAAAGTTCTGTTGTTTTAAGCTACCCAATTTGTGGTGCTTTGTTATGGCAGCTCTCAGAGACTAAGACAGATAGGTATGCAGGTATTTTTCTATTTCTTTGGTCATTTGAGTCATTTTGAAAGGGAAGAGAATATATGGGCTGAATTTACTATCTGGGAAACAAATGAATACAGAAGTCCCTACATTGCTTCCTCCTGTGGGTCTACCCTGGTGGTCTCATGATCACTTGGAGGACTTAGACTCAGCAATACTTTTTCCCCAAGCAATTATGGGACCTGGAGCAAGAGTTTGAAGGGAGGCCCGTATACCATATGGCTAGAGTGATTAAGAGATAAAAGTAAGCTAACTGTTGCACTTCCACCTTGATGGATATACTTTTATAACCACTTGGGAAGCCAAGTTTCAACTGAGAATTCTCCCAGTCTCCTTGGCATTCTAAGATATTATTGAGTGGCATAAGGACAGTTGAACACCCTTTCCTCATGGTCCCCAGCTCCATCCTACATCATAATGGGCCTATGGGAATACTGTGGACATTTCAGCCCACTTGTCCAAGCTTTGTCCACCCTCCACACAATCAGCTCTCCCTGGGACTTCCCTGGTGGCGCAGTGGTTGAGAATCCTCCTGCCAATGCAGGGGACATGGGTTCAAGCCCTGGTCCAGGAAGATCCCACATGCCGTGAAGCAGCTAAGCCTGTGTGCCACAACTACAGAGCCTGCATGCCACAACTACTGAAGCCCACGTGCCTAGAGCCTGTGCTCCGCAACAATAGAAGCCACTGCAATGAGAAGCCTGCGCACTGCAACAAAGAGTAGCCCCCGTTCGTCACAACTAGAGAAAGCCCGTGCACAGCAACGCAGCCATAAATAAGTAAATAAATAAATATTTAAAAATTTAAAAAAACAAATGCAAAAAAAAAAAAAAAATCAGTCATCCTTTGTCATTCTTCCAGGCCTGGGAGTGCAAACACCTGCCGTGCTGTCCTCCACTAGAAGAACGTACATAGGAAAGAGGCCTGCACAGGCCCTGGGTGCAGGCTTGGGCCATTTAGGTAGAAGGCAGGGAGCACAGGGCCCAGGCATTCAGTAATCCAGAATTTCCAACGCAAACAGGCCTGCACCCACTTGTAGGACCTTCACCCTGTGGTCTCCTTACCTTCTGGGGAGGAGTGTGGCCAAAAGAGGGACAGAGCAGGGCCCTGTAAAGCAAAGGCAGGAACTGCCCTTGCCTGGGTCTAAGGGTAGTTTTGCTTAATAGTTTGCCACATTGCAAAAAAAGACCCAATTCTACAGTACACTGAAGACAATGGATACTTTATTAATAGCTTTATGAGACATCAGAGAAAGGAACCAAATTACAAACCACAGCAGACACTGTTAGACATCTCGGTCCCTTCCCCCCAGAGTTCTTTCCCCCTCTTCCTCAAAGAGCCTCTAAAAAAACAAGATTTCTGTACTGAGAAGAATCGAGCTTGAACATTTCTCCCTCAGCAAAACAAAAGCTGACTAATCATCCATCAATCCTCCAGAATGTCTGGGTGGCCATGGTGAAGTTTTACTACCCCTCCCTTCCCTCCAAGTGTCACACTATTTACCCAAGAAAACAAGGAGGAGATGGTGGTGGTCGTGCGATGGAGGCAATAGGTGAGTTTTGCTGCAAAAACAAAACAAAATAGACCTTTCCCCTCCTAGTTTTGTAACTCTTCAATAAGACAGAAAATGGAATACAACTGTATAATAAAAGAATAACATAATGTGACTAATTATAGCTTAGTTCCACAAATCACAAAGGCAAGGATGGTTCAATATTAGAAAATGTATGGATTCATCACATTCATCCATCGAAGAAGAAAACCGTATCAGCTAATAGAATTCAAAATTCTCGCTTCATATAATATTCCTGTTAGATCAGAGAGAGACGGAGGCTTCATGTGAAAAAGAATAAATCAGGAGTCTACAAAATAGCTAACTTGTCAAACAGTGGAGGCATTTTTACTAAACCAGGATGAGGCAAGAATGCCTGGTACTCCAACTCAATACATTCTTATATTCTGGAAGTTCTAGCCAAAGGGGGTCATACTCTGAGCCTGGGTTGAACCTGACCATCAGATATTCTATATTTGACTTGCCTGTTGTTTAAAACATTTGAATTCATTTTCAACACTTAAAAGACTTATAGATTTCACATTTTAAAAAACACCTGATTTTTGGTATATCTTTTTTAAAAATCTGACCACCTTTCAATACATGGCCTGTTTCTCAAACGGCACAAAATGGCTGGAGCTGAGTAAGAACTTCTCCCTTTAGGTAAGACTTGTGCTCTCCCGTTTGCCAAAGGCCTCACCGGGCCCAGTTCTCTCATTTACTTTACTTGCCTGGGCCCCATAGGCATCTGAATTCCTGAACCCGTACTGAAGCCAAGAACTAGAAAAAGAGGTATAAATGTGGAAAGGGAGACAAAATTATCATTTGGGGGGGAGTGAGCTACCTGCAACATCCAAAAGAATCAATGAAAAACCCTTAAAACGAATAAGAGTTCTGTAAGATGGCCAGTTACAAAATCCATACAAATTAATATAGCAGAATGACTCGGGGTTGGGGGAGGTAAGAGAGTTTAGTCACCATGTGCAATAACAACAAAAAACCTTGAATTAACTTCGCAAGAAATGTGCAGGATTTGTGTGACTCAAACTTCAAGATACTGCTGACGAACAGGAAATACAAGTAAAGTAAAACACACCATTTTCCTCATATTGTTGTAAGGATGTCCATTATTACCAAAATAACATAAATTTAATATAATTCCAATAAAAATCTAAACATAACTTTTTTGGGGAAACTTGACCAAGAGGGTCTTAAATGTTTGTCTGGAAGAATAAATGCTTGAGGATAGCCAGCTAGCCAATAAAAATGTCAAAGAGCATAATAATAGGGAAGCATCTGTCCAACAAATAATTAAAATTTATTATAAAATGATAATTAAACCTATAAGATATGACTATAGGAACAATCAGCATAAGAGGATGAGACTCGAAAGCGCAAAAACAGATCCGAATGTGCACATAAATATAGTACAAGTCCTACTTCAAATCAGCAGGTAAAGAAAACATTTTTCATAGAGTTACCATATGATCCAGCAATCCCACTCCTAGGCATATATTGGAAAAAACTCTAATTTGAAAAGATATATGCACCCTAATGTTCACAGCAGCACTATTTACAATTACCAAGACATGGAAGCAACCTAAATGTCCAGCAGTAGATGAATGGATAAAGAAGATGTGATACACACACACACACACACACACACACACACACACAATGGAATATTACTCAGCCATAAAAAAGAATGAAATAATGCCATTTGCAGCAACATGGATGAACCTAGAAATTATCACACTAAGCGAAGTAAGTCAGAAAGAGAAAGACAAATACCATATGATATCACTTATATGTGGAATCTAAAATATGACAAAAATGAACATATCTACGAAACAGCAATGGACTCACAGACATAGAGAACAGACCCGTGGTTACCAAGGGGAGGAGGAGCTGGGGAGGGGAGGATTGGGAGTTTGGGATTAGCAGATGCAAACTAGTACATATAGAAAGGATATACAACAAGGTCTTATTGTATAGCACAGGGAACTATATTCAATATCCTGTGATAAACCATAATGGAAAAGAATATGAAAAAGAATATATATATATACATATATATATATATATATATGTGTGTATGTATAACTGAATCACTTTGCTGCACAGCAGAAATTAACACAACATTGTAAATCAACTATACTTCAATGAAATTTTTTTAAAAAAGAAAACATTTTTCAAGAAATGATGTCAGGCAACTAGCTAGCCATTTTGAAAAAGTTAGCTCCAGACTTCCCATCATAAACTGACATCAGTTTTTGATGGAACAGAGATTTAAATGTAAAAAATGAAATAAGAATACTCCCCTAAAATTCAGGTGAATTTTACAAATCCTCAAATGAAAATGGAATTTTTAAAATACCAAAACATATCAGATTAAAAAAATCTGAAATGCAAAAGCATAGAAAAAAAGATAAAAGACAAATTTAGAAAAATGTTTGCAATGTTTACGAAACTGGTTAAAACCCTCAATAGATGTAGTTCTTACAAAGACATAAGAGAAAGAATATTGGGTCGATAAAAGGGGAGATGACACCAATAGACAATTCACACACACACACACACACACACACAAAGGGCTGGGGAGGTGGGTGGGGGTGGGAGAGAGAGAAACAAATGGCCAAGAAACAGATGAAAAAATTAATCTCAGTAATAACTGAAGAAATACAAGTTAAAATAGTGAAATGACATTGAACTTAAGAGTACTTTGATAGAAGTCACAATGCTGCCATTCTTAGTGAGTTTGTAGGAGAATGGGTTCTCACATCCTGCTGATGTGAATATCAATTGATAAAACCTTTCTGGAGAGCAAGTCCACTGGATATATCAAAAAGTGAAAACACGTTCTTACTCTTTATTAGGAATTCCCACGTATCAGAATTTATTCTGAGAACGTTATCATGGATGTGCACGAAGGCTTAGTGTAAATGAGACGCATGTCACCATTTCTTCTAATAGGGAACCATTGGAAGCGTAAGGGTCAACAGTACCGAACTGGTCTGATAAAGTCTGGGGCTGATACGAGTGTGGGAGGGCAACTTGGATGGGTTGGTGGCGCTGATGCACATTTGATAAATATTTTAAATTCCACCCACACAAGGATATACTCTGTACCGCTCAAATAATGACGTGGAAGAACATTTATCACGTTGAAAAACTATATACAATAGCATCTATGGGAAGATTCCAAAACAGAAAACAGCCTAGGATACACGTCAAAATGCCAGAAATGATATCTCTGGCTAGTAAAATTAGATGTAGTTTTTTGCCTACTCTTATTTTCTAATAATTGCACAAGATTCTTAGTTTCTTTAGTAGAAGTTCTTTTTTTCTTTTTTTTAAGTAATTGTCAACCCTGGTGGAAGCTACTCCTGGGTCAAGGATGGTCACATCTAGAAAGCATCCATGGCTAGGGTCAAGGTACTGGTAGTGAGATAAAGGGTTACAGCCTTTCAGGAGAAAGAGATATGTATATATCAGGAGATTAACATATGAATATGTATAGAAAAATCCCCAAATGAGGGGATTATGGTTGTTATTTTCTACGTTCTTTTCTATAGCGCAAATATGATGAGATTATGTGTTGTTTATAATTGGGGGGGGGAGGGGATGAACACAATACAACTGGTAAATATTATAAAAGCCTACCAGGGCTGGGCTTCCCTGGTGGCGTGCTGGTTAAGAATCCGCCTGCCAATGCAGGGGACACGGGTTTGACCCCTGGTCTGGGAGGATCCCACATGCTGCAGAGCAACTAAGCCCATGTGCCACAACTAGTGAGCCCGTGTGCCACAACTACTGAAGCCTGCACACCTAGAGCCTGTGATCCACAACAAGAGAAGCCACCGCACTGAGAAGCCCACGCACCGCAACGAAGAGTGGCCTCCACTCGCCACAACTAGAGAAAACCCACATGCAGCAACAAAGACTCAACACAGCCAAAAATAAATAAAATAAAAATAAACTGTAAAATGTCATTAAACAAAACCAAACCCCACCAGGGCTATAAATCCTACCAGGGCCTGGCCTTGCCACCCCCCATATCCCACCCCCATCTCTCCCTAGGTTGCTGTGCACCAGTGCCTGGGGTTCTGTTGCTTCCTTTTTCCCACCTCTGCTTTCCTAGTTTCTTCTGCCAGGAGAGACTTTTCATTTTTTGTATAAAATATAGATAAATATCGTTTAGATATTGCAATAGGAAAAGATTGATTAGACAATTTTTAAAAAGATTTCTTAAATTAAAAGCATTAGTTACATCTTATGGTTACCAGTGGGGAAGGGGGAGAGGGATAAGTTGGGAGATTGGGATCGACATATACACACTGCTATGTATAAAAGAGATAATAAGGGCCTACTGTAGAGCACAGGAGCTCTACTCAATACTCTGTAATGACCTATATGGCAAAAGAATCTAAAAAAAGAGTGGATATATGTATATGTATAACTGATTCACTTTGCCGTACAGCAGAAACTAACACAACATTGTAAATCAACTATACGCCAATAAAAATTGAAAAAAAAAGAAAATTGAAAAATGCATTAGCTCAAAAAGAGTCATGTACCACAATGTTCATTGCAGCACTGTTTACAGGAGCCAGGACATGGAAGCAACCTAAGTGTCTATTGACAAATGAATGGATAAAGAAGATGTGGCACATATATACAATGGAATATTACTTGCCATAAAAAGAAACGAAATTCAGTTATTTGTAGTGAGGTGGATGGACCTAGAGTCTGTCATACAGAGTGAAGTAAGTCAGAAAGAGAAAAACAAATAACGTGTGCTAACACATATATATGGGATCTAAAAAAAGAAGAAAAGGTTCTGAAGAACCTAGGGGCAGGACAGGAATAAAGACACAGACGTAAGAGAATGGACTTGAGGACACGGGGAGCGGGGGAAGGGTAAGCTGGAACGAAGTGAGAGAGTGTCATGGACATATATACACTACCAAATGTAAAACAGATAGCTAGTGGGAAGCAGCCGCATAGCACAGGGAGATCAGCTCCGTGCTTTGTGTCCACCTAGAGGGGTGGGATAAGGAGGGTGAGAGAGAGACGCAAGAGGGAGGGGATATGGGGATATATGTATACGTATAGCTGATTCACTTTGTTATACAGCAGCAACTAACACAACTATGTAAAGCAATTATACTCCAATAAAGATTAAAGAAATGCATTAGCTACAAAAGAAAAGATTGATCTATTTTATTATCTTAAGAACTTTTATCCATCAAAAGTTACCTTAAAGAAAGTGAAAAAAAGTACAGCAAACAAAGGATTAGTATTGAGAACATATCAAGGACCGCTTTTATAAGAAAAGCACCAGCAATTGTAGAAAGATGGGCAAAAAACACACACAGACACTTTTCAGAAGAAAGGAGGTGTATTTGGCCAATCATATTCAAAGGGATGCTCACCATCAAAGGTAAAAATGCGAATCAGAGCCACAGTGAGGTACTGTTTCACACACAATCAGTCGGCAAAAATGAAAAAGCCTGAAAACATCAAGTGTCAGACAGGGTGTGGACCCATCACTTCTCATACACATTGCTGATGGGGGTATAAACTGGGGCAACCATTTTGGGAAACAGTTTGGCTTTGTACTCTGAAATCGAGCACATGTGCACGATCCAACTCAACAATTTCACTCCTAGGTACGTGCCCAAGAGAAACGTTTGCATATGTGTAAGACCGCTTACAAGAATGCTCGTAAAAGTACCGTTTACACTATCAAGAATCTGTGAATGACCCAAATGACCAGTAATGAGAGGGTTGCTGGATAAACTGTGGGACGCTTATATAATAAAATATTATAGAGGAGCCAAAACAAGCGAAAGACGGCAACATGAAACAGTAGATGATTCTTAACAGTGTAAGTCCTAAAAAATTGCATATAACACGATGTCTTTTCTATAAAAGTAAGAACAACATATACACACACATATAGACACATACACTTTTCTGAATACATATAATATATATATAAAACTGTGAGGCTAGATAAAAAAGAAAGCAAGGGCATACTGAACACATAAATCAGGATGAGGGTTCGCTTTGGCTTGGGAGAAGCAGGGAAATAGGCTGGGGGTAGATCTGTGTGGTTAGATGTAAGTTATAATCTTATTGTCAAGGTTCTAGCTTTTTTGGGGGGCAGGGCGGTAGCTTCATGAGTACTTTCTCATTATTAAAAATAACAAACAAAATAAAGCAGGTCATACATGGATCAATGGCGACGTGTTTCAGGAACCAAGGATTATTAATTAGTTATGCACTTCTGTGCACCGGAGTCCAACAAGAAATAAAAAACCTATGTTAAATGAAAGTTAGAATATGATAAAGGAAACACAATTATTAACCAGAGGAAACATAGGAAGCTTGAATCTGGGTGACAGACTGAAGATTCAGTTTGAAGGCATAGATGGAAGGTTTGAAGCACCTATTGCAAACCACATGCAAAGGTATCTCCTAAACTGCTCTAAGGAGTAAGTTATAGAGACCTACCTGGGGCTTGTCTTTCATTTTATAAAACTTCTCTTCCATTTCAAAACCACCCTCTGACACCATTCAGCGAAACCAGGGAATAGCCCAAAGACCTTCAGCAGCTGAGGACATTGGTTCCTTGACTTTTCAAGACAACTCAGCTCTCTCATCGGCTGGAAAGACTCGTCTCATGCTATCTTATTCCTACAAGGCATTAAATGTGAAAGAAGGCCTTGCTGGGCAGTTTGCCACGAAGTCTACTTTTACAGCCTCTGTAACCTATGCTCATGGCATCCCAGAACTCTGTAATGCATATCACAGTGCTTGGAAGGTTTGGTCATTTCCAGGCAATGAGTGTGTGTGTGTTTAATCCAAGTAATATTTACTGTAATTCCATTATTACAAATTCAAAAGCTGGCTCTGCTTTTCAGATTCTTTTAAGATCTGGAAAAAACAACAACCTGTAACTCCAGCCCCTGGGCTGTGTTCTGCTTACCGTCTGGCACACAGTAGGTGCTTCATGAGTGTTTGTTGAGTTAACTGGCATTGTTTTCCAAATAATGATTTTGAAGACCCTGGATTTCAAGAGTAAACACTTGCTGAGTCATCCTTTCTACAGATCGTGTTTACACAGGCACACCTCATTTTACTGTGCTTTGCAGTTACTGCGTTTTTTACAAACCGGTATCAATCATGTCTATTGGCATTTTTCCAACAGCATTTGCTCACATCTTGGCTCTGTGTCACATTTTGGTAATTCTGGCAATATTTCGAGATTTTTCATTATTATATTTGTTGTGGTGATCTGTGATCTTTGATGTTACTGCCATGACTCATGGAAGGCTCAGATGATGGTAAGCGTATTTTAGCAAAGTATTCTTTAAAGTATGTACATTGTGTTTTAGACATAATGCTATTGCACACTTAATAGATGACATTACAGTGTAAACATTACTTTTATGTGCACTGGGAGCCGCCAAAATTTGTGTGACTTGCTTTATTGTGATATTTGCTTTCTTGAGGTGGTCTGGAACCAGACCTGCGGTATCTCAAAGATGTGCCTGTATAGCAAAAAACAGTCTAAAAAGAATGAATGCATTCATGGGGGGTATGTCAGGTAAATAGATGAAATTTGGGACTGTCTTTGGAAATTAAGGACACAGCTAGTATATGTGAGATCAGCCTCTGTGGCAAGGACATACCTTCAAGCTATATGTAGAATCCAGGGAGTCAGAAAATACACACACACATACACACAAGCACCTCCCCCCGCCACAGATTTAGTAACAGAGAGATGAGATTAAAACAAAGCCCTCCTATATTAATGACCTTCTTGTAAAGATAACAAATTTTCCAAATCAGTTTGTTGTGTCCCTTGAATTTGTTCACCAAAAGACAGCAGCCGACAAACGGAACTATGAAAGAAATAATTAAAACCTTACCCACAAGGTTATCAGCCAGAAGCAGGTATTATGGAGAGAATCTCTCTAGGAGGAGGAAGGAAAAGTCAGTTTTCCTGTCCACCACGGGCATGTCATCTGAAAGCAGAAAAATATCACATACTTTTCAGAAGAAGATGCGAGCCAGCCCCTGCATAAACTCATATTCATATTTTCCCAACTGAGGTCGATCACATCTAAAAGCATCTGGGCCGTCCCTCCCTTCATTGTGGCTCTTTCTTGATTAGCCCCACCTGCCAAACCACTTGGTTTTTCTTTTTTTTGCCATCTAAGCACATATGTGTTCCTTTCCCCCTAAGTTAACTTGCTCTCGGGTTTGCTGGCGTCCAAGTGTTAAGTCATTTCACATGTGTGGGATCTGTCGGCACCGCCCATCGGCAAAACTCCTGGGCGCAGTTATGCTGTTGGCTTGCTCTGACTTGTATTTGCTGAAATGGGAAGGCACCCAGGGCATGGAGCAGGTGGAGGCAGGTGCATGGCAGGTCCTTCTTTTTGCTTTTGCTACCCAGCATCTACCCCCCTCTCCAAATTTGTTGCCAGTCTATGCTTTACCTGTCCGTGCTGTCTTGGGTCAGTAAAAATAAATAACTCACCTACCAGCACTACTCTGAGCGTGGGGGATCAGCTCACCAATGTTAGGTGGTATGACATCATCATCCTTTCATGTGTGTACGCAAATACAAAGCAACAGATGGGTATGGATGGGGTAGTGAGGGCGTATACCGAGAGCTTAAGGGTAAATCACCATAAAAATGGGTTGGCCAGGTCTTTTCTTTTTCCACCGAACTGTTAACTGCGTTTATTACTTAAAAAAATCTTTGCGGTGTAATTTACATACAATAAACCGCACATAATTAAAGTGTATACTTTGAATTATAACTGGCATATGTATGTTGTGACACTGTCACTGCAATATTCCAGACATTTCCATCAACTCCAAATGAGTTTCCTTGTGGATATGGCCAGTTTTTATCTTCAATTTGGAAGCCTTTTTGGTTTTGAGGGAATCAGATCTCACCTAGGAGCCCAGGGCTTAGCATGGGGTCACTGATAGTATTGAAGAAATTAATAGCAAAACACAGCACCCCCACCCCCACCCCTCCACCTCCCCAAATCCACCACTTCCGCAGGGAAAACAATCCCTCTGACCAACAAAAGACTTGGGACTTCCAGTATGACTCACCCTCAGTCCTGGGGCGCATACTCAGGCTCTGATAAGAGGCAGTCAGTCTGTCCTCCGCTTGTTTATGAGTCATGCTGGAAATCAGGCAGCTCCTTTTTTCCTCTCTCCCATGTCACGGTTCTCTCCCATGTCACGGACAAGAATCAGAGGCAGATACACCCCATTCAAAGTGCAGTCCTCCTTAAAGTGTCCGGTGACTCAATGGGGACCCCTACCGGTGGAGACAGAGAGGGCCACGTCATGGAGTGGAGGTCTGCCTTTCTCCCCACACTTCAAGGCCAGATCTTAGCGACTTGCAGATTTGCAAGAGACTTGGGAAAAAGCAGCTGAGTTTTCTGTGCATCCTGTTCACCGATTATTAGTGACAGAGTGGGGTGTGAGTCACAGGCTGCAGCCGGTGCCCACACTGGAGCGATTAACCACATAATTGCTTCAGTGATGAACCTTCCCCCAGCTGCAACCCGCCTCCCCTGGTAGAGCTTTAGGCTGTGAGCCAACAAGTCTCAGTGGTAGGAATAGTGAAGGCCGGGGTTTAAAAAGCCCAAGTTGTGATTCCTTTAGCCAGTGCCTTCCTGGCCCCGATTTAAAGTTCCTGCACACAAGTCCTGATGGGAGCAGTGGGGATGTTTCAACTAGAATTAATGTCATGATCAAGTCAACGTAAAGTAGATTGATCTGCTGTTTCAAGGTATTGCGGCAAAGTGCTCTGTTTGGAGAACAAATCACCATAGCAACTCAGCTGTCCCAGTTACAGTAGGCGCAGGACGACCAAAATAAAAATCCTTACCAAGTCACAGGATTGGCTAGTGAGAGCTGCTGAACAGAATATCAGTTTCCAGATGGCATGAGCCAGCACGTATTTTGGCTTCCTAAATCACTGAAAGGGACGCTTTAAATAATCATAGAACTATCCAGCCAGGTTACAAACAGAGGGGTCTGGGCCATCCCCGCTCCAGCTTAAACACAAGCAGACTTCACCGCCAAACAGCAGCATTTGTCCTTAAAACAGACTTCGGGAAAGGGCTCATTGTTACTTATTTGTGGCTTGCCAGTTCCGTTCCAAGTTGGGAGTAGATGGTACTCTAAATGCTGGTTTTTAAGAAGAGCCAAATCAGTATGAAAACAGGTTTTATGTAGGTGTGAAAAGAAGAAAAGCAAAACCACTCTTTCTTCCCTCCACCCCCTGGACCCCCAGCACTGAGTTCTGGTTCCATTGATTATCTGTTCTCTCTCTAGCATCTTCCTTCTCTCACTCGGCTCTGTTCCTTCCTTCTGATCACCTACAAAATCACCTTGGCCGTGGGGCTTGCCCATTGTTCTCTTCATCCGCACCGTCCAGGGCTTCCTTTGGCCCCTCAGTCTGGTGTGTGTCCCGGGATGCCCAGAGCTCTCTACCTTGCTGCAAACTGAGGCCACCAGTGTTCCTACTGTTCCACTCCTGACCCTGTGGGTCACTCCCTTGAAATTGTCTCCTGCTTTTTTTTTTTTTTTTTTTTTTTTTTTT
>NW_006789814.1:40358-64614 GCF_000442215.2 Lipotes vexillifer
TCGGCAGGCGGACTCCCAATCACTGCGCCACCAGGGAAGCCCCTCTCCTGCTTTTGCTTCTGGTTGCTGCATGATTCAGAATCTTCTTTTTATAGTCTGTCTCCTCTATTGTCTCACTTCCTAAATTTAGGCATTTTCTAAAGTCCTGTCTGTTTCATACTTGCTTTAACCATTTATCTGATGTCTTCAATTCTCATTTCTAAGCAGTTGTCTACTGCATCTTCAGCTGAGACTGTCCACCTGACTATAGGTTATCCCAAAACCAACGTGGTCAAAACTGAGCTTGATCTCCCCAACACAATAGGATCCTTCTCCAGACTCTTCGTTTCTGTTAATGGCTTCATCATTTCCTGAGGCTTAAAGGCTAAGTGTTAGACTCTTCCTAGGCAGATATTTTCTTTGCTACGTTCCATAGACTGTCCTTTGATGCTTCTTCCATTTATGTCCTTCTTTCCATTTCCAAAGCTATCATCTGAGTTCTGGCCATCGGCACCTGTTGCTGAGGTTGTTACAACAGCTTCTGAAATGGTGTTTTCACCTCCAGCCCTTCCTTTGAGGTAGCAAGGTATGGTAGAAGGAAAGCAGGCTTTGAGTTGGAGTCCCATCTCTGCCATTTACTTCCACTGTGACTTTAATTTCTTATAAATTTATTTTATTTATTTATTTTTGGCTGCGTTAGGTCTTTGCTGCGCGGGCTTTCTCTAGTTGTGGTGAGTGGAGGCTACTCTTCGTTGCGGTACATGGGCTTTTCATTGCAGTGGCTTCTCTTGTGGAGCACGGGTTCTAGGTGCGCGGGCTTCAGTAGCTGTGGCTCGCGGGCTCTAGAACGCAGGCTCAGTAGTTGTGGCGTGCGGGCTTAGTTGCTCCACAGCGTGTGGGATCTTCCCGGACCAGGGCTCGAACCCGTGTCCCCTGCATTGGCAGGGGGATTCTTAACCACTGCGCCACCAGGGAAGCCCGACTTTAATTTCTTAATCCCTGAGTCTAAGTCTTCTCACCTGTAAAGCAGGTATAGTCCATATATTTCAGGGTGTGAGGATTTAATGGGGTAACATACGTAAAATACCTGGTGCACTTTAAGTGCTCAACTGATGTTAGTTCCTTTCCATTTCAAACTCACTACTGCCAGACCGAAATCTTAAGACAGACTTCTTGGTCACGTCCTTCCATTACTCAAGCATTTGTTTTTCTGCTGGAATGAGGACAAACTCCTTGAGCCTAGCACTCGAGAGGCTCCTATGTTATGGCCCCCATGTCTTGTTCCAACTCTGCTGTTCACGACTCTTTCTTTAAACACCATTCTATTTCCCATCTGCTTCTTTGCTAGTGCTCTGGACTGGGACTTAAGTGCACTGTCTGCGTCTCCATCTGATGAAATTCTAGCTGTTCTTTAAAAGTCATCTTGAATTCTATCTTCTCTCTGAGGCCATCCCTGCTCCCTACCATTGGATATGACATCTTCCTCTGGCCCCTGGAGCACCCTCTCCTGTGGCATTTTTATTATTCTACTCGCTCATGTTCTTTGTTTGACTTCTCTTTACTGCACGACTGAATGTCCTTGATGGCACGGACTGTTACAGCACTGAACCCAGAGAGGGCCCTCTGCCTTATCTCTCTGCCTTATGCAATAAACGCTTTATGCCAACAACAAACCTGCCTGGTCACGCTTCTCTTGGTCTACTGAGCTTTCTTCTTCCCTAAGCTTCTGCCGGGTGTCACCTTTCCCAGAAACAAAGTTGCACAGGGAAGCAAATCTCTTACTCAGTGAAAGGCATTCTCTCATTGACACCAAAATTCTGGAGCTTATCATTACAGGAAAAGTGCCCCCAAATATCATCTCAAATATACCGTGTCACCATTTCATCAGACCCAGTTTAGTTACTATTTTCATGAACCCCAGGAAATTCCCTTGTTTGAAATCACAAGTTGATTTTGTTTACCTGTCTCCCAGGCCCTCAGGGAGCACTGTTCTCTCCGTGTAGGAATACCTGCTTCATGCAAACGGATCCTTGGGAATATCTGAAACTTCTCTTTTTTCTCATTCATGAATCAAGTCTCAATAAGTACAACACAGAAAAAGAATTCAGATTAAAGATTCCATTGAGCTTTTGTAAACGGAATGAGAAAGACAGGGCCACTGAACCAGCATCTTAAAATGTGTCTATAGTTCTTAAATATTTAATCAACTTATAGTTTTTAATATTAATGTCTTAGTTCCAAAGTACAGTTCTTAAATATATATATGTATATATATATATATGTAATAAAATCCACCTTCTAATTTACAAGGTTTCATTTTAGGATGAATGAGGCTGGAAATATGGATTCATCATTACATGGGAGCTCATGTTGGCAACACCATTTGCAAAGTACAATTTTCAAAAGGTTAAAAACATGACTCTCACACAAATAGAAAAATAACAGAAGTCAAAGATTTTTTTCAATTCAATTAATGAGGAAACCAGTAAGATGTCAAGACTGATTCAAGAGAAAATTCAAGGACCTGGAGATTTTGTAGTTGGTCAAAGGAATTCAGAATAAATTTGCTAACAAATGCAAAACTGGTTAATGTCCCACTAGGCAATATTCTTTGTGGTGTTACTGTACAAGAATCATTTGTAATGCTATCAGTTTTCTGCAAATTAACCCCTATTCTTATAAGCTTGCAAAATAGCCTTCCTAGTCAGTCAGCAAAAGGTTCCCAGCCCTAGAAAATCAGATAATCCTTGGGCAGCAGAGGTCACTAGGCAACATCCAGGTCTACAGAGTAAGGGTACTCAGTACTTTCTTGGACCTCTTTCCAAGTTTTGCATACCTGCTCTTGACATTTTTCTCTGGCATGGAAACAAACCAATCTGCTTTTTCTGTATTTGTCATTAGATTTATGAAACGGCACACAAAGCACAGTCTCCCACTCTCCACCGGCCCTCCTCTGCCCCCAGTTTTTCATCATGGGCTGTGGAGTCAAACTGCTTGAGTTCCAGTCATGGTTCCACCATTTACTACTGGGTGACCTTGGAAAAATTACTTAACCTCTCTGTGCCTCAGTTTCATCATTGTAAAAGAGGATTTTAAGTAATAGTACCTTTATGGCTTTACCATGAGGATTAAATGAGATAAAGCACAAATGCTAATAAATGTGAGTTATATTACTACTGAGTAAGGGTTCATCATTCTACCAGAGTATTCGGACATTGAAACATTTTGAGAAATAAACTGTCTGACACCTTACGTTAAAGAGGGTTTCATTTCTACATTTCAAGGCAGAAGCAAAATACTTAAATCATCGAAATAAGTCAATTAGTAAACTAATGATTAACTTGTTTAAGAGGCTACAACAAATTCGCAATGTGTTAAAAGAGTAATTTACTTCTTTTAACTTTAAAAGGAATGTTAAAGGAACAAAAATCTATGAGTCAGGGGTGGCAGGAAATTAATCTTTGTTGAGTTAAGGTGTCCCAGGCATTATACTTACCCCACATATTCATTACATTGTCAACAAATGAGTATTTTCAGAAGGAGAATGGTTTTCCCCCCTCCTTAAGGACACATGCTTCGAAATGAAAAACAGTAAAGGAAAATAACCAAAAGAAAAATACTCTTGATGCTTTAGGAACTGGGTTTACCAAGCAAGTCAAATGCCAAAGCAGTGGTTCAAAGTGCATTTCAGCTTTAATCGTTTACTCTGCGTAAAAAAAACCAATTAAATATTCTCTGAATTTTAAATTACATTTACTAACACACTAGTAACTATAATGTACTGGGAATATATTCCCTTTCACTATACATGGTTATTTTTATTTTGCCCACAGAATGCTGAGAATACTGAATAAATACACGTTATTAAAACACACACAAACAACTCTGTTACAAATTGATGTAAATGGTTAGGTCTCGCTCCCATACAAAGTTTGGCTTATATACCCTTACATCAAAAAAACAACAGTGTTGTAGGCCACCAAATACCCATGGATAAAGATGGTAACTTAAGCACTGAAGTCCAGAATCAGACAGGAAATAGCTATAAACCAAAATAGAAAGCAAAATAATGAAGAGAAGTGACAACTCATGTCAAAGTCTGGGTAAATTTTAATATGCCCAAGCCTGAGAAAAGAATTTTTCCTAAAATGTTGGTTCTTAAGGGGCCATTTGTAGGTTAAACTGAACACAAAAGAAAAGGGAATTTCCCTAAAGAAGTTTTCTGAGCCAAAAGAAAATCAAATTATGCTTGAAAAACGAAAGCAAAGACTAATAATTCCTGTCTTTCTCCCCTCACCCACCTCTCCAGATTCGCTTCAGTGTAGGTTTTCCTGCTGGAGGCCATTTATTAACTCTATATTCTGTTATCTCAACACAACTGAATCTAGACTTAACTCTCTGTGTCTCAGTGGGTTGATAAATGAGACAATTATTTTCAGTCCCTCATGAGCTGGGAAACTGCATTCTGGACGTGCCCAAACATACGTAGACATAAAGACACACTAAGCCTCAGATTAAAGAAACAGTAACTACTGCCAAAAGGATATTATTTACAGCCACTATTAAAAATGATTTCTTCTTATATAACTTTAAGAAAGTATCAAGAGAGACACTGTGAGTTAACACTGAAAATGACTTCTCACAATATTTCATATGCTCAAAGTTTTATGCAAAAAACTTTTAACCTAGAATAATGTTGGTCTCAAGTTTTTAAAAAAGGTTTTTAAAAAGCTAAGCATGAGTTCATAAGTAAACTGGATGTTTGTGATTTTGAAAGAAAAAGGCAAAGTTAATAAAATGATGCTAGAAAATAAAGTGATATAGTTTTTTGCAACTGCATGCATTTCTAGTTCTTTGCCAAAGATTCTTAGATTGTACAAATTTTAAAAGAATTTGGCAAAAGTAAATACATGATGGTTGTATTGAAGGCTTTCCACAACTGGAGACACTAAAATATATTTATTTAGTTGGGAGAGGAAGTGGCAGTGAGAGCCTTTCAACTATAATGACCATTTTAGAGTTCATTAGACACTATCGTTCATAATTCAAACACACGAGCTGGTGCACTAAGATGTCATTAAAATGTCTAGTAGGTACAACAGCAAATAACAGAATTTGGGAGCCAGAAGACACTGGCTCTCTAAATACAACTAAGACTGTTTTCTATGTTGTAGCAGATAACAAGGACTGTTTAAAATGGTAGCTTTGAGAGCTTATTTTTGAAAACTTAACTTGGAGTGAAACCCTTACCAAAGAATGTGCTCTGTTAGGATTTTCCTTTTACGTAATGAAAGAACAATAAAAGGCAGGTGGAATTATACCAGGAGAAAAAACCAGAAATTACATCTCTCAAGCAGAAGTGCTAGGATAGAGTGAAGCAAAATTATAATAACCATTACTATTTGAGGTGGTATCTGTTTTAATGTACTTCCAACTATGACTGAATGCTTAGATAAAGAAATGCATACAAAAGTGAAAGTTAACACATGTGCCTGACATTTTTGTTTTCCTATTCTCAAGGGTATATTTTTAACCCTGGGACAAAATTAGTAACCCAAATCTTTATTCTGCCTTAAACTAATTTTTGTTTCTTGTCTTCTTCTCTCCACTCCAAGTCACTCTACAGAGTTAGACGACAACAAATATGGTTCCTTGATACCCCTTAATTCATTCTTGTGGTATCCTTGTATACAGTTCAAAATCCATACACTTCAACATATGTCGACATACCAAGAAATCAAGATGAAAGGTTCGGTTTGGAGATGACAGTTGAAAGACTTCTGTTAAAGTTGAAGACCATTTTGCGTTACACGGTCCACTGTCGACTCCGAGTTCCAACAGTGTAACAAATAAAAACACGGCCGACAAAATGTGACCCTATGTGATGCGGCCAGCAGAACTGATGTCTACAGCAGCTCTTGAGGTAAAAACTTACTACTCATCACTAAATATGTGAATAATACCTAAGTTAATAATGTTTCAATATAAAAGTTTAAAAACTGCACAAAGATGCTGTGAACGTCCTGTACGTACACTTCAGTAAGGACCAGAAGGAGGTCTGGAATGAGACTGTTTTCTTTATGGATTTTCAAATATATACATATTTCTTTAGGATTTTTATATATTCTATGCATTGATCTTCCATCTCCTTACAACCCTTCTGACTCAACTCAAGGAAGGAAAATCAAATCTTAAAAGCTGTGGGTCCCTCCTTTGCTTGTGTGCCAGTCCCCACACAGAGAAGCAGGAGGCTGCTCTGGCACAGGGATGTGGGGGGCGGAGACCCGGGAGAGGACCCGAGCTGGGGGTCCCAGGACAGGTGAGGAGAGGCTGGGAAGGAGGAAGTCTAAGAGACTCTGCTGGGACTTAGGAGGATAAACAGCTATAAAAACGGAGCATTTTCAGGGCTCCTTCACCCACGCCATCCAATTCTGTAAATCGGTAATTCATTTTGTTTTAAAAATACTGGTTTTGAACAATCCAGTTATAGTACGTGCTACATATCTTCAGGTGATCAGAAGACCGACTGGCCGGTTTTAGAGGTGGCTGCCTTTCTTAAATTAGCAGTAGGAAGTCCCCATGAATTTATCCCAGAGGCAGACAGGTGGGAGAAGCACGCAGCTGAGGGAAACCTGGAGGGGAGAACAGGTTGGCAATGGCAGAGATGTTCCCTTCTCAGTGTCCTGGGAGCCCCTCTGTAGACAGAGGGTAAGAACACGATGGTGCGTTTTCAGTCTGTGGAGGAAACCTAAGTTTCTGCATGTTTCAGAAATGGCCTTCTATAAACACCTGCAGACACGTTCCCTGATCCTGACACCTCATGTAAAAATGGAACGTACTAGACCTGGTGTGGATGGTGCAGGGAAGGAGGAAAGCAGGCGTGGGAAGTAAAAATGATTCCTGAACACAAAGTTCAGAGCCCAGCCTTGGCCGCTGGTCCCCTGACCCAGGAAACAGCCTAATCATTCAAAGACTGGCAGAGAATGAGCTACTGGGCTAATAATTAATAAAGATCTGTGAGGGCGGGCAAGAAGCAGCTGAGAAGCATAGTCACGGGATAAGAAAACAGGCACCACCGTTCATTTTTCCATTTTCCCTTTGGAGATGACCTCCGCGTAGGAGGTGTGAATGAAGTCATAGAGCTGCCTGGCATTTGCCGCGTTCCCCAGCAGCAGCACCAGCTTGTCGAGGGACAGGCTTGCTAACTCGGCGATGTTCTTAATGTTGGTCATCAGGGAGCGACAGTTTTTGGCATTTACCCCTGGCATTTTTAACAAGAAGTCCTGGGGACCGGGATTATACTTCTCTGCCTCAGGGAGGGTCTCGGAATCGGCTGTCACGGCCATGGCCGTCGCCGCGTCCGGCTGTGGCTTGTTCTGCTTCAGCCCCTCAAACAGCTCCGCGGTGGCGTGCGGGGAGGGGCACCAGAGGATCCGGAGCCTGGGGAAGTGCAGCGTGAGGAGCGTGAGCTTGGAGCTGATGTCGTTGCCGGAGATCTCCTGATGGAAGGCACCTCGGGACATGAGAGAGAAAGGCTTAGTGGGGTCGAACTCGATCAGAAGCACCGGCCGCTTGTAGTAGCGGGACATGGAGATACACTGGCTGTAGAGGCGGCCATTGTTCAAAGAGCCGATCAAATCACTGACGCTCTTGCGCTCCACGCACATTTCTGGAGTCAGAACGTAGTCTCCGACCTCTAAGGTCACTGGCTCAATGTCAATGCCCCGACGGTGGATCAGAGATGGGAGTTCACTTCGAAACTCGCGCATGTCCACAACGATACTTTGCTGGGTACCATTCTGTTCCTGGCCGCCTATGAAGAAAAAGAAGCACTTTAAGTAACGCCACTGAGGAATAACTCTCAGAGATGGCAGAGCTTAAAGTTAAAGATCTATGTTTCTGCTGTTAATCTCCGATGCCTGGTTACACAGTATGACATGTTATTCCACACTTCTCCGTATTATAAAAAGGTTTATTTACAGTTTAAGGCTATTTTCCTTAAACTAAATAGAGCTGGGAGGAAGTTGGGGTCTCTTGGTACTTCCTTACTTAGAATTCACAAATACCAGCATTTGCCATCATCTTCCCTCTGTGGTTCCTCTATGGCAGCGGTGCCCAACCTTTCTGGCACCAGGGACTGGTTTCGTGGAAGACAGTTTTTCCACGGACGGGGTTGGGGTGTGTGTGTGTGGGGGGGCTGGCTCAGGCGGTGATGCGAGCCACGGGGAGCCATGGGGAGCGGCAGAGGAAGCTTCACTCACCCGCTGCTCGCCTCCTGCTGTGAGGCCCGGTTCCTAACAGGCTGCAGACCAGTACTGGTCCGTGGCCCAGGGGTTGGGGACCCCTGCTTTATGGTCCCTCACTGTTGCATTGACCACATTTTACTGATCATCGTCATCCCAATTCCTAGGACATAGTAGATGCTTAGAAATGTTCTCTGCATAAACTGCCTTGTGGACTGCTGTGAAAAAATTTGGAGCTTTTAGTGCTTGTATCAACGAGTCCAGGGACGGGAAAATGGGAGAAGCTGGGAAAAACAAGAGCACAGAGCTTCTCCCACTAACGTGCATATGAATCACCTGGGATGGAGTTAAAGTACCTACTGTTTCTGTAGGTCTGGAATAGGGTCAAAGACCCTGCATTTCTAACAGGCTCCCACGTGATGCCAACACTGCTGGTTGAAGGACTCAAAAGTGCTGTTGTAGGCAGAATGGTGGCCCCCTGATGATGTCCATGTCCTAATCCCTGAAACCTGTAAATATGTTACTTTACATGGCAAAGGTGACTTTGGAAATGTGATTAAGTTAAGGCTCTCAAGATTGGGAGATTATTCTGTATTATCCAGGTAGGCCCAAGGGTCTTTATAATGAAAGAGGGAAGCAGGAAGCTCAGAGTTGGAGCTGCTGACCTTGGAGTGGGAGGAAGGAGCCATGGGCCAAGGGATGCAGGCGGCCTGGATAACCTGGAAGAGGAAGGGATTCTCCCCTGCAGCCTCCAGGGGGATCGCAGCCCTGCACACACCTTCCTTTGAGCTCAGTGAAACCCATTTGGACTTTGGATTGTAAGATAATAATTGTTAGATAATAAATGTGTGTTGTTTCCAGACACTAAGTTTGTGGCAATTTGTTACAGCAGCAAAGGAAAGCTAACACAAGCGCTTAGAGGACTGAAGTCTAAAGGGCAGATTTCTGTGAGCAGCTTTCTGTGTGGTACCTACTTGCTCCAAACTACCTCATTCATATTGCCTGACATCCTGCTGTTCTGCATGACATGTCCACAACCTATTTGAGTTAATAAGACTCTTCTTCAAAAGATACTCTGAGGCAGTGTTTCCCACTATGGTCCAAGGACCACGTCCATCAGACGCTGACCCCATTTCAGATCTATTGACTTGGAATTTCTATGGACTGGGGTCCGTGAATCTACAGTTTTATCAAGCATCAGAGGTTATTCTTAAGTACGCTAAATTCTGAAACCCACTGCTTTAACTGCGCTGGACCCCACCAAAGGAGAAAAGGGCTCAACTGTATTGTTTTTCCCACGTCTCTTGGCTGAAAGCAGCTGCTGACACGGGAAAATGGGGCCTGGGGCGTGGGACATGGCTAACCCTGTACCACGGTGGACGTGGCATCCAGCAGGTCTTGGTGGAAGCCACTGCTGGGACGCTGCATGGCAGTGAGAGTACCACACACCTGGGATCTGGAAAAGCGCCAAGAAGCAACCAACAAACACAGATATGGAAGTGGGAACGCACCCCAAACAATCCTGACTCTTTATCTATGGGCAAACTGGCCTCTTCAGGTAAAGGTAAGAACCTAATCACCATTTACAAAAGTTTCTTGGCAAAAGTACATTCTGAATCTCAATGAATGCTGGAGTGTAACTGATTTCCAATGCCGCTGCGTAGATCACAACCCCACTTATCTTACAGGTGAGGAGCCCGAGATCCAGGAAGGACATGTGGCTAGTAAACAGCCAGCTGAGACCAGGGTATGGGAGCAGACAGCCACGTTTAAGAGCTTATTGAGAAAAATTAAGCTTCTGCAGAGAAACTCTGGAACCTCACAGCCTCCTGCACAGGCAGCAGGAGTGTTCGGCAAAGGGCAGGCTCACCAGCTTTGCGTGTGTCGGTGGGAGCACCTGCAGATACACAGCCTCTTACGAGGTCGAGGTTCGTTTCGTCTCTGCCTTCTCTTTCTTCAGGGACAACCATGCTAGCCTTTTCCCTGGGGGTGGGAGAAAAACATCTTCAACATTTCTGAGCTAATTTCAAAATTCCAGATTTTAATCTCTTGTAAATTACAATATACAAAATGATCTACATAACTGTAGTGGTAAAAGAGGATACAGGAAACACTAGAAGTAAATATGCAGTCAAGTGATGTGTAAAGGAAGCAGAAAGAGTTTCTTGGTTGGGTACTCCTGCTCATCTTCCAGAGTTAAAAAGTACTGTTATTTATTTTCTATTCTGTATGTCCTCTAAACACTTTGTGGCATGAAATAAGCATGTGAAAAATGCCACAGAGAGATTATTGAGACTTTTTATTAAAATGTGCTAAATGTGTTACTGAACATTGAAAAGGATTCAAATAATTTATATCCCAATATTTTCAGAGTAATAATAAATAGGATGGTTAAAAATCAATGATTAGGAACTTCCCTGGTGGCGCAGTGGTTAAGAATCTGCCTGCCAATGCAGGGAACATGGGTTTGAGCCCTGGTGCAGGAAGATCCCACATGCCGCAGAGCAACTAAGCCCGTGCACCACAACTACTGAGCCTGCGCTCTAGAGCCCGTGAGCCACAACTACTGAGCCCATGTGCCACAACTACTGAAGCCCGTGTGCCTAGAGCCCGTGCTCCGCAACAAGGGAAGCCCCCGCTCGCCGCAACTAGAGAAAGCCCATGCACAGCAACAAAGACCCAACTCAGCCAAAAAAAAAGAAAAAAAAATCAATGATTAAAGAAATGAAAACAATACATGGTTAAGCTTTGATTTAAAAAAACTCCAGGTGGGAGGCCCCATTAAACACCCTCGGTTTTAAAGGAAAATCAAGATTAACATTAGAAAGCAAATTTCCAACAAAAGATTTAAACAAAAAAATCAACATCTCAGGTTACGCAGTAGAGCAGCATCAATTCACTCGTGCGTTTACTTAAAACATTTACAGAGGGCTCCCACATGCTGTGCGAGGTATTTTGGATACAAATACGGTTATTTGGATCCGATAATTCCTGTCTTCAAGGAAGCTCAGTATCTTAAACCCGGTAGATTGACAAGCCTGTACAATCCTAACTCAAGATTTGTAATCAAAAACCAGAATCACGGCAAGATCCTCAATAACCACGGGGAGAGTAGGCCAGGTGTGCCATAGTCTTATTTTTCAAAACCAGTAAAAGATGGTATAATCAGTTCAGGAAAGAGCAAGCACTGTGTGTTCCTCTGTGCCAGGCTGACAGAAAAGATGTATAAGGCTGGGTCTCTGCCCTCGCTGGGCTTGCAACTGAGTTTCATGGCAACGTGAAAACCGTGGAACTGACTGACTGCAATAAAAGAGGCCGGGGAAGGTGAAACAAGAGGACTCTTCATCAGCAACTAATGATTTCAACAAGGGCTCAAACAAAAAGGATTTCCCAATGAAAGGAAATAAAATCAGATGGGGCAATTCCCCAACCACTCTGGATATGTGATGTTTTAGGGCAGGGTACCACGAAGAGATTCCACCAGAGAACAGAAACTCCAAGTTTAAATTCTTTACTATTTGAAACAATATACAAATGCAAAGTTATTATCAGTATAACATTTTATGAACAGATCGCAAGGAGGCAGGCGATAGTTACAGTTCCGTGCTCCCTCGTCATTCTCAGTACCGCTGTCAAGTGTTGCTGATGAAGGATTCTTTGCAGTGACAATGGCTCTGGCAGCCACTCATTACTGCCCCGTTACACCTACTAGACTCCAGCTGGGGGGTAAGGGGCAAACAGTTCAAAAAACTTACTGCTCTTAAATTTCTTTTTATTTGGGATCAACATGGGGGATTTTTTTTCTTCTTTATCTCCACTTACCTTACTGGCTAAGCTATCACATGTGAGGGCATCCTCATTTCCTGATTAATTTGAAACTGTGGCTGTAGAGCACAGTGAGTTAGAATGCAGACTCTGGGCCCATGTTTCATGAATCTGAAACCACTTACTGGCTGTGTGACTTTAGGCAAGTTGTTTAATGGTTCTGTCCCTCAATTTCGTCTGTAAAATGGGGATGATACTAAAATCTAACCTCAAAGAGACTGGTAAAAGGATCACATAATATATGTAAGGCACTCAGAAGAGTGCCTGGCACATAGGAAGCACTATATAAATGTCAGCTGTTATTATAACCGTACTTTTCTTACATGTAGTAACCTCATCCCCTAATTATCCACGATTATGCTAAAAAACAGAAGACTTTCTTTCAAATGATTCCACAACTGTTTCAGTTAATACTGTTAAAAAACAGCTAGTTTACTATGAAATGTTATAACTGCAAACTGAATCTGAGAAAAAAAAATATTCCTGAAATGAAACCAGGGTTGTGAAGAAAATAGCTAAGTCTTCCTAATCAGTAACTCAAATTAGTTTAACAGAAATTTGCCATACTTATATTCAGTCTCTTGCTTTCAACACTTGCATAATTTTTCATGTTACTCTATATGACAGACACAAAATAATAATTAAACAATTCAGGCCCCTATTTCCACTTAAAGTACTGTGGTTTCTTAATTTTGCTTTAACATCTTCAGTGATATTTGAATAGCCTGTACAACGTGATAACACAGGGAGGAGACACTGGACTAGAAGTCTCTTCAAATGGGCGTTTATTCAAGCCCTCATGCTAACCCATTTTGTGATCATATTTTCTAACTGTAAAATTTCAAATAAGCTAATAACCCTTTTCTTTGAAGAGTGATGACCTCTCCAAAACTGTATACTCAGAATGTTATTACTAATTTTTTGACGCAGGGAGCATTTTATTAGCAATACTTACAAGTGTAACCTTTTTTCTCTTTACTTGTCATCTGTAATCTACTGATCTCCGGTCCAGTCAAACAGTCCTTTCACTGCCAGTTCGCCTGATTCATTCCTCTCTGGATATTTTAAATAGTAGCATTGCTTTTCTTCTTACAACATCACTCATGGAGGTCCTGGCAAAAGCACATTCCCTCGGTCTCACATTAAATTTTTCTCTAAGTCCAGGCTTAGTGCAAATGCTCTTTCAGCCATGCACCTCACATATATTTTGCTTTTCAAAACAAACACTTCTCAAATTCCCCAAGTTTTCTGGGAAAGTAAATATCTTAAGATTCTGAACGGCATAACCATCTGTGTAATATGGGAAGATCTAACATAATAAGTAGACAATCACCACTGAGAGTTTATAAAATTATGCCAGACCATAGATAAAATGACATCAAAACCTGGTATGGAAATTACTGTAGAGATTGAAACATAGGAGAAAGTTTGTATCCTTGGTTCTGCAGAGTGAAGTTTCCAGTATGTGCCAGGCTTACCCGAGCCTTGTCACTGAGCCCTTCGAGTGTAAAATCACTTGTATAAGCCAGGAATGGCATGTGGTCCCCGATACCTGGCTACAATCCACTGACGGCACTCTTTTTCTAGGCCAGGTTCTGATGCACTGGAGAAGAGGCAGTCACAGGAAGGAGGCCTGGAGCATAAAACTCACCTACTCAGAGCCTACCAGGCCCCCCTTGGCTACAACACTGTGCAGGAAACGGTTAAGGGAGCAGGCCTGGGCTGCTCAAACCCTGCACATTCCCAAGAAAGGCCTGTCTCCTCAGCTTGTCTTCCCAGAAGCCCTTGGCCAGCTTCTGGGAGTTGAGGTCTGAGCTCTTGGAATACAATGCCTGATAAGAGGGTTTTTATATGCCTGGAGCCACACGGCACCAGTGTGATCAGATGGTTTATGCCAACAGTGTGATTTCTAGTGAATACCTGTTTTTGCTCCAGGGAGCTGGAGTCTGTCACTTGAGTACTATGTCTATATGACTGACTCCCAATAAAAACGCTGGACCGCAAGTCTCGGGTAAGCTTTCCTGTGGACGACACTGAGCGTGTGCTGTCACACACTGCCACTGGGAGAATTAAGCGCGTTCCTGCGACTTCACTGGGAGAGGACACTCAGCAGCTTATGCTGGATTTTCCTGGACTTGGCCCCGTGTGTTCTTTCCTTTTGCTGATTTTACTCTGTGTCCTTTTCCCTGTAATAAACCATAACTGCAAGAATACCAGTTTTTCTGACTCCTGTGGGTCCTTCTGGTGAATCACTGGGCCTGAGGGTCTTGGGGACCCTCAACATGAACACCAACAACCTAATCTGAATATTTTAGCTCCATGTGCTCATTTGTGATTTAGAGACAGTTACTTTAATCAGAGAAGACTTAGGCAAAGGATATTTTACAAAGAGTGAAGGAGCAATTAGGAGGTACTGGCCCACATCCAGTAGCACCAATTCTTTGATGCCATTTCCTCGATATCTCTTAAATCTGTCCCCTTCTCTCCATCAACCTAATCTTGGCTGCCACCGGTTCTTATCAGACAATTGCAACAGCTTTCCTGACTAGTTCCCTGCTCTAGCCATTCCTCAGTTTGATGCCAGAGAAAGCCTTTAAAAAATACTCTATGTCACTTTCCTAATTAGAACTCTTCAGTGCTATCTTACTGGCTACAGAGTCAAGTTCTAAATCCTTAACAGGCCTTGTGCACCTCGGAGCTTTCACATACACCCTTGTTCAACAAAACCCCTTGCCCACCTTGTCCACTTAGCAACCAGCACACATGCTCCACGGGTCAGCTTAAAGGTCATTCCTTCAGTGACACCGTCCCAGACATCCCACACTGGGTCAGATCTCTTTGACAGACTCTTGTAGGATACCCTTTTCTTTTACCTTTGTAGCCCGCCGCCCTCTGCCCATGTCTATTTATGATATTATTCATAATCATTCAATGTTTGTCTTTTCCACTAGGGGATAAGCTCTAGGAGGCAGGACAGAGCCTTTTTCTGCACCACTGTAACTCCAGCACTTTAACATTAGCACAGGGGTTGGCTCATAATAGATGCTCAAGAAATATCTGTTGACTGTTTGAGTCTTGGGAGATGAAGGTCTAGGAGACACAGAGAGGCACTAAAAAGCTCTAGATAAGAAGAGGTAGTCTGCATAATACCTGTTTTTTTATAACACTTTCTGGAATACTTTTTCAAAAAGCATATGTACACACATATAAACCATCCCACAGAGCACATTAATAGAAAATACATATCTACGAAATGCAAACAGATTCGCAGACATAGAGAACAGACTTCACAAAGGGGAGGGGGCTAGGGGAGGGAAGGATGGGGAATTTGGGATTAGCAGATGCAAACTAGTATATATATACGATGGATAAACAACAAAGTCCTACTGTATAGCACAGGGAACTATATTCAATATCCTGTGATAAACTATAATGGAAAAGAATATGAAAAAGAATGTACATATATGTATAACTGAATCACTTTGTATATAGCAGAAATTAACACAACATTGTAAATCAACTATGCTTCAATCAAAATTGAAAAAAATATTCAAATATTTTCATAAGCTGAAAGGACTGACCAATAATTGTAGGACCAATAGCTGCAAGAATCCATGGCTAAGGCATGCCACAATCACAGAGGATAGGAAGGGAAGAGAACTGCCCACGAACCGTGCTGAGTTTCTTCAAAGGGACTCAATGACACTGATTCAATAAGCACTCCTGTTTCTGGGAACGCATGCCCTGGATGAACTGGGGTATCTGCATATTTTAAGCATATACTGACAGCCCACAGCCAGTGTTGAAGGATGGCCGTCCATTTTGAAATTCTGTCTAGGTCGTGGCTAACTGCCACTAAAAATGATTTCTGCCCTCTTGCTGTCACTGATATATTGCCAATGTCTGAGGCTTGAAAGACTGGTCTGGCCCAGCCACTGCCAGGACAGGCCATGGTCTCCTCTGGTCTAGCCTTTTCTCTGGCTCGGATCAAGAATGCCCTGTCCAGCCCCCGCCCTGGCTTCTGGGGCTCCTTAGAGAGCATCTGATCCATCTTCTCTCACCAAGCTGCCATTTCCTTGATAACATCCCTTGGGGGAGGCTATTAGATTTCTCAAGTGCTTGCAGGAGTAAGAGGTAGCCATGTAGTTTGTGAATATCTCAATTAGAAACATTTTCCTTACGTTAAACCAAAACCTTTTTCTATTTGGATTTGGAACATTAAAGGTTACTTATTCTCAAAAAACACACATCTGTTCAGACCAATGTCACACCTTTAAAAAAATATTTTTCCCAGAGTGATTCTATTGATCTGAACTGACCAGGTCATAAAAATATTTCCCAGTTGGGCTTCCCTGGTGGCGCAGTGGTTGAGAGTCCGCCTGCCGATGCAGGGGACACGGGTTCGTGCCTCGGTCCGGGAAGATCCCACATGACGCAGAGCGGCTGGGCCCCGTGAGCCATGGCCGCTGAGCCTGTGTATCCGGAGCCTGTGCTCCGCAATGGGAGAGGCCACAACAGTGAGAGGCCCACATACCACAAAAAAGAAAAAAAAAAAAATTTCCCAGTAAACAGTAAAGCAGTCACCCACCCATGGACAATGGAAATTTTACAAGGGGAAAAAAAAAATCATGATTCCAAGGGAAGGGAGAAATCTTGTACATGGGGGAGGGGGAGAGATTGTTTCAGTTCTATTGCTGGTGTTTTATGTTATATTTCTTTATTAACATAATAGCAGTTTTCTCCACATTTCTATTCTACTAACCCCCTGAAAAGCACCTGGAGACGGTGGAGAAGCAGGGGAAAAGAAAAGGAAATGTGTATTGATGTATATAAACCCTGGAGCGAATCAGACTACAGGTGTATCTTGATGTGACCCTCCCCAGCAGCTTCCTCTCTCCATCTTTCCTGAGGGCTAGTAGATACTCCCCCACTCAGAGAAGCCTCTGGATCTTCAAAGGCCTTTGATTCCTTCATACTGATCTACGTATTTACCTTATGAGTTTTTCAAAAGCTTCCTTTTCGTTCCGCAAAGCAGTGAGATAGCGCTGTTCCTCGGTTGAACCTCCGTATATAAGAAAGTAAACCCTGCAAGTGAAGACAGAACTCTTTTAGGCTGCAAAAACATAATTTTTAATCCCTGGAAGGAAGAGCATGGCATTTGAAATCAGCAACCTAGAGTGTTCAAATAATAAATATTTGACTGAGAAGAAAAGGTTCCATTAATCACACACTTACTAAAATTAAGCAGCCTAAACCCCACCTGTTAAAGGTCTCATTACCACATGGGTTTTTTTTTTTCTTCTTTCATCAAAAGGAGGAACAGAGTTTAGGTAAACACTGAAATATAACAAAGAGGGATAGAATAATTCTTTCCTCATAACTATAAACAAATCAGAAAACACAATCTTAGCGGCTTCTCTTTTTTCAATTTTTTTCTTTGCATCTCTGCCAAACAATCGTTTAAAAAGTTGGATGGTGGTTATAAAGGCCAGCTTATGAAAGTTCATGTTAGTGAAAAATAAACAAATGAAATCTAAATGACCTTTACCTTCACAAGTAATTTCTCCGTTCCTTTTTATTCATGTCTTAACAGAACCGAGTCATCACACATTTTATATAAACACACAGACAGAGAAGACATGGATTATATCAAGCTCCTCAAAAAATAATTTGACATATTCTTTTCTCTTAGAAAAGGCCAGCTTTCCTATCTTGTTGGTTGCTAAGAAGCTGAATGAAGCACCTCCTCTGCCCCTTTTCTTTACCTTCTATCAGAGACATTTCCCCTTTTTAGCCCTCGATTTTTCTTTTGGTCTTCATTTTCCTAGTTTATATTTCTTTGAAGTGCGGGCAGGGAGAAAACCATTGGCCAATGAGTCCAGAGACCTGAGCTCTTCCACGAATGTATCACATGGCCAAGGGCAAGCCATTCACCATGTCTGGGCCTCAGTTTCCCACTGATGGATCAAGTGGTTGAACGCTGAGGTCCCTTCTGGTTCTGACCTTTTGTTTCTAAATATCACACTATTCTATATTCAGGCAACAGAGAACTTTTGTGCACACAAGCTATCTCCAATGTTGATTAACAGCAAAGTATGAAAAATTTATCAGCCTATAATTATTTCACCAGCTTTGCCTCATCTCTTCATCCTGCGTTATTTCTGGTCCACCTCCTCCATTCACCTCTACTCTGAAAGGTTGCTTTCGTTAAACTGGCTAGAAAGGTCTCTTTTGGCTCTGCCTTTGGTTCAGGTTGAGTTCAGGATATTAACTTTGAGGTTTATTTCCCTCAGATAATTGGAGAGCCAGAACACTATATTCTTTGGGAGGCATCATTTTCTCATCTGATATTTCTTGAAACTCAAGAATACATGGTACAATAATTCCCCAAATTCTTTATGTGGCTGTAACTTAGAGTCACTTTTTCGGATTTACAAGAAAGACGTTTTAAAATTATGAAATTTAGCTGAGTCATAATTACATTAACATTTGGTAGAAGTTAGGATATTGTAAATTTCCTAGGCTTGTTCAGAGACGGTGCCCCATAGGCTACAACCAATGCATACAGAATATGGCACAGAACAGCAGAAGAGCAAGTAACAAGGAAGGGGGCATTCCCTCCGATTCCTGGATCCACTACAACATTCGACCTCCTTCCCATGCGTACTTCCCAGACTGATCAGAATGCCAAATAAGGTTTCATAAACTCAACCAACATCATAACAATGTAACGTTAAAGATAAGAAAGCCCGTGGGCAACTGGTCTATCTGTGCTAAATCCTAAAGAACTGCAAAACTGAAGCCCATGAGATCGTAGTTCATATTCCTTACAACTTGCCTCAGGGGCTTCCCAGGCCGACTTGCCCTGTAAATTTCAAGCTGACGCACGAAGGTCAGCTCTGCGTCGTACAGGACCACGTATCTTGGCTCCACCTCGTGGAGCACCCGTGTCAGAGCGTAGGGGTCGCTGCAGCCCAGGAGTGGGTGGATAATGGTGAGGGGGTCTTTCATGATTCCGTACGCGGCATCAGAGGACACGTTTAAATCAAACTCCTCGTGCTTAATTTCTTCTAAGCAGCTTTCGGGGCTACTGCTTAGGTCTCTCGGGCATCGCTCCTCCACACACCCCTCCTCCTCCAGTTCTTCAGACTGTTCCATCATCTGAGTTAAAGTCAGCCTTGGTTTCTTCTTTTTGAAAGCCCTCTCTTTGGCAGAAGCCCTGTCTTTGTTTCGGAGGCCTTTGGGCTTTCTGTTGGATTTCATAATTCTCTTTGAGCCATCCTCCTTCCTAAACCTCATCCACACGTCTTCGGCTTTGCTGTCCTTCTCAAAGGTTTTCCTGTAGAGCCTCAACAAGAAGGCCTCTGCTCCGACAGCGATGTACTCTCGCAGCTGGGAACAGGTCCTGTCATCACTTGCGCAAATGAGAACGTGTCCTAAAATTAGAAACAGCATTATGTCCTGATTACCTCACTTGTCGCCCTACCCCACGCGCCCCCTCGTCCCTTCCCCCCCAGAGACACAGCTCACCCCTTGGCGCTAAAGATACTTTACAATTTGTTTAAAAAGGGTCTCGGATGCTCATCAAAGGCTTTCTCCTCCCTGGCAGGATTACTTAAATCTTCCGGGTAAAGGTGAAGCCAGAAATATTTAGAGTCTTACGAAAGTATAGCTGTCGTATAATGGAGGCTTTAAAGAAGCTCTTTTTAATTAATAATTTTCCAGAGGATCTGGAAATAGATCTGGAAATACCAAAATAAATTCCAAATGGATTACAGTCAAATGTTAAATGATACATCATGAAAAAAAAGATGACTATTCTCCACCTCTCCATATGAAGATGATTTTCCAGGCTTACAAGCAATGGAAGAAATCTCAGAGAATACTGATATCTGTGAGAAGATATCAACTGATCAAGCAATTGACTGACTCTATGAGAATAAAAAACTGCATTAAAAAAAGCTAAAGACAGGCTGCTCCCAAGCCTTTTGAGATGGACCACATTTTGTCTATGGAATGTGCATCTCTAAATAAATCCACTTCTTGCCTAAAAAAAAAAAAAGCTAAAGACAAAAAAATAACTTTATGTAACTATGATAAATATTAATATCTTTAATATATAAAAAGTTGATACAAACTGAGGACACACTCTAAACCAGCAAAGGAAACTAAGACAATTCACAAAAGAAGAAATGCATCTGAGAAAGAACTGAGCTCCCCAAGCATCAAAATTTGAAACAAGATCACATTTCTCTCCAATCAAATGAATAAAATTGTTATACATATGTAATATATGTAGATACACACACAAATATATACAGAATCTCCAGTCATTGCCAGCTGGGTAAAAAAAGATAAGCTCTTATACTTCCAAAAGAAATGAAAATTGATAAAAACTTTCTATAAATCAATGGGGTAATATGTCTTGAGAACTTTAAAAATGTCAGTATCACTTGGCTCATTAATTCTATATCGAGAAATTATATCTACACTATAACTTTAACAATGTGAAACAGAAAATACATGAAAGAAAACCAGGAAGGAAATATGCCAATGTTAACAGTGGCTGCTAGATGTAATTTTTTCCCCTTCTTTATTATGCTTTTTTTCTAAGTACACATGTATGACTTTGGGTCTTAAATCACAGCACCATAAGTTCTGGGATAATATCACAGCATAATTACTCATATAAGGATTATGTGCTTGCCTTTATTGCTTTAAAGGAGTTCAAAGTCTCAATAGATTTTTTTTTTAACATCTTTTTTAACATCTTCACTGTTTTTTTAACATCTTCACTGACACACCCACAATGGTGTGTTTCTGCTCCACAATAAAGAGCCACACACACACACATCCCCACATCCCCTCCCTCCTGTGCCTCCCCCCCCCCCCCCCCTGACACACCCACAATGGTGTGTTTCTGCTCCACAATAAAGAGCCACACACACACACATCCCCACATCCCCTCCCTCCTGTGCCTCCCCCCCACCCTCCCCATCCCACCCCTCCCTCCAGCTGTCCATCCTACACTTGGTAGTGTGTATACATGTCCATGGCTCTCTCTCACCTCGTCCCAGCCCACGCCTCCCCCTCCCCGTGTCCCCAAGTCCACTCTTCACGTCTGCATCTCCACTCCTGTCCTGTCCCTAGGTTCCTCAGAACCGCCCCTTTTTCTTTCTTTTTTCTATATTCCACACACATGCGCCAGCACATGGCACCTGCTCCTCTCTCTCCGACCCACTTCACCCTGCATGATAGACTCCAGGGCCGTCCACCCACCACAAACAGCTCAACTTCGTCTCCTCCCGTGGCTGAGCGACACTCCATTGTGTCTATGTGCCACATACTCCTCTCAATAGATACTTTTTAAAATTTAGTTTTATTTTCTATCTGGTTTTATTTTTAAAACTTAACTCAGGTTCAGTCTACAGTTCAGGTTCAGTCTACTAGTATACTTGTGTTTGAAGTGAGTAGCCCCAAAACTTGAAATTTTTTTAGCACTAGGTCAGTGTCATTCCATAATACAGTTGAGGCTTCTTTGAAAAGACACTTGCTGAGAACCTAAAACTTAAGCCCATTAGCTTTCTCCTTTTGGATTCCAAATTTAAAGCCTGGTGAATATATATGTAGAGATTTTGCTGCATCTTTTTTTGTTTTTAATTGAAGTATAGCTGATTTACAATGTTCTGTGAATTTCTGCTGTACAGCAAAGTGATTCAGTTACACACACACACACACACACACACACACACACACACACACATTCTTTTTTATATTCTTTTCCATTACGGTTTATCACAGGATATTGAATATAGTTCCCTGTGCTATACAGCAGGACCTTGTTGTTTTTATCCATTCTATATAAGATAGTTGATTAGTTGTATCTTTAAATAGAAGTCCTGAGAACCCAACCAGTAAAACAACCTGCTTTCATGAATATACAGTGATTCAACCTGGAGAAAATGACATCAACTGAACAGAGAGGCTCTTGTCACTAAGATTTCAGTGTTCATGTGGCACTTTCTCTTCCACATTTGATAAAGAAGATGATAGTATAAATTATTTGTAAAGAGCTAATCAAAAAGACTCATTTGCTAGATTTTGAACACAAATATCATCAGCTCCTTTTTTCCTACCTGGACCACCAAGGGCTTCACTCTCCTTATTCTCTGCCTCAATTTCTTTCAATACTTCCGAGAGTGCCTCCCATTTTGGGTTGTTTTCTAGGACCAGTTCCTTTCTTGTTTCTGTATAGAAATAAAAGACCACCTCATTCTATGTGATAATATTTATCTATAAAGTATTCCAAAGGCTTTTAAGACAACAGATAACACAGGCATCATTCCATAAACCCACTCCTTTGAGCTTCCTTCATAATACTCTATAGATAGAATCTGCTTCTTTGAGAAAGGTCTCCTTATGGTCTAAATGAAGACACTTCAAACCAGCATTAACACAGGTTCCATAATGCCTTGAGAGAAAGTGATGTGAGTGGTCACTAATAAGACATGATTATGTGTTAGTTGTCAACTGTGACATTATATATAAACTGCTACACAAAATAAGGGACTTGGTATTTCTTATTTCTAAAATAAAAGTATTTATTATTTCTAAAATCCCCAAGATTTTCACAATCCTGAACATGGGATATAAGCAGACAACAATAAAACTTTTATTTCTGTAAGTACTCAAACGTATTACTAATGTATTTAATTAAGTTTTGAAATAGACCTTTGAACTAGGCAGAAAGTAAACATTAACCCTACCCCATGCTTTAAAAAACCAACGATATGTATTATACCTACTAGATGAGTGTGAAATAAAACCCATTATTTGCCTCATTCTAGTATTTATGTCCCCTAAAAGCTAAAAGGGATGTTAAAATGTCCCACTAAGACTTCAAGTGCCCAAATAGTAATTATTCCGAAGTTAAAAAAAAAAATCTATAATTCTTGTGCAGGATCTTACGTTGCAGCACGTGGGCTCTTCACTGTGGTGCGCGGGGTTCTCTCTAGTTGTGGCACACGGGCTCCAGAGTGCATGGACTCTGTAGTTGGTGGCACACAGGCTCGTTAGTTGAGGCGTGCGAACTCAGTTGTGGCACACAGGATCAGCTGCCCCGTGGCACGTGGGAATCTTAGTTCCCTGACCAGGGACTGAACCCGCGTCCCCTGCACTGGAAGGTGGATTCTTTACCACTGGACCACCAGGGAAGTCCTAGCAAGAATACTCTTGATTGATATTTGGCATTTGTTATTTGGAATCCCCTGGCAATGAATCCATACCAAATACTTTTACCATACATTATATATGTTACATATAACATATAATTAACACGCAGTTACACATTCTTCACACAGCTGAAGGAGATTTAAAGTTATATTGTAACTTGATAAGCATTTCCACACCAAATACTTAAATAAAAGACACGTTTGAAGACTTAAGCATACAAGATACCTTGCTCTTCTTTAATCTCCAGTTTTTCAGGCAGTTTGCCTTTTTTACTCATTTTGGCATCTGGAACATGATAAACCCTTGCTCGAGCATTTATAAACATTGAGGTGCTGGAGTCAAGAAACAGCCAACCTAATAAGAAAAGTTTAAAAAGAAAGCCTTCAATTTATAGTTTACTTCAGAGAATCCCTGAAGGTCACATGACCTGTTTATCAACCGGTCACCAACTTATTGGTCACCAACCACACCTTCTCCCTTGTCATGGCCTCTGTCACTGTTTGGCTAGACTGTGGTTTTCAAAGTGCAGCCTATAGACCCCTGGGGGCCCCCCAAGATGTTTTTTTGGGGGGAAGAGGGGTCTGTGACCTCAAAACTACTCTCATAATAATACTAACTCATTATTTGACTTTTTTCCACTGTGTTGACATTTCCAATAATGGTGCAAAAGCATTGGCAGGTATTGCTGCTGGTGTCCAAGCACAGATGAAGGCAGTGGAACCCAAAGCGTACTCGCAGGTCAATATGTTCCTCAAGGCTATATATTTGTAGTTTATCACTCAAGAATATTCCTGGTGAAGCAGCTAAGAAACATTATTTGTATTAAATCTTGGCCCCAGGGCCCCTGGACCACACTTTAGAAAACACTGGTTTAGCCAGACAGTGGGAAAGATCGGTAGTGGGGGAAGGATGTGACTGGTAAAAAAACGAGACGGTGGACAGCCGCGTATGTGTGTTTCCCTACAAACCTCTTCTCA
>NW_006789814.1:64647-102385 GCF_000442215.2 Lipotes vexillifer
TCAGCTGATGACTCCGTATTCCCTTCCTGTTTCTTCAGGGAATATTAATTTTAAGTTCACAACAACTAAACTTCCAGAACACAACCTATTTCTAAGTTGGGGACTGCCTGTGATATACACAGTCTTCTAGAAATAAAATTGCTTGGAATGGATACGAATATTTATTATTATACAGAAGTAGGTGGAAATATTAGCTATCAATAAAACCTACATCCTTGTGCTATGAACATAAAACGTAATTTGAAATCTTAGTATACCATGTAGCTGAATATAGCACTCCCCACACCTGATTCCCCCCGAAAATCCAGTACTTTATTCAAATGAGCTCTTAGGATAAATATTAGTATTTTTATCTCCCACCTGAATTCAGACCAAATGCCTTCTCTGTTGCTCTGAGAGATTCCAGAAGATTAAGAAATGTGATGCAATCATACTGAGAGAGATATTGCAGCAAAGTTCGTAATATCTTCAAATCCTGAACCAAGGATTTAGTCTTGGCTCCAAGCTGGTGCCACAAAGGATCCAGATAATGGCGGATTGTCTAAAACAAGAAAAAAATTAGGACTGCTAAAAGATGTTCAATAGAGCTATAATTAATACAAATTATACCTTCAACAAACATTACCCCTTGTATACATAAAAATGGTTAAACTGGTAAACTCTGTTATGTTATATAGCTGCAAAAATCAGAGTTGTGCTTATATGCCAATCAATTATTCTACTACAAATTACTTTCCAGTAAACCAAAGAAACTATACTTTAAATCACCTCCAATTTAATTTTAAAATAACAGCAAATTCCTATTAAGAACATTGTAAATATTAAAATAACTTGCATTCTTAAAAATTACAACATAACAAACGGTGCTTAAAAAGGAAAAGAAATAAGAGTACCTTGTCAAAAGGTTTTCCAATAGCATTTTCTAAAGATAAATCTTCAACTTCAAGCGACGGGTTATGGCATTTCAGTTCCTTTAGACATGCATTTAGAATGTCCAGAATAGCAGTCTGTATAGCAAGCATGGCAGGTGTCATAGAAACATGAATTTCTACGACTTCGGGTTTATGCTGTTCTAAGAATGAGTTTACTGCTACATGGAACCTAAAGAGACAAACATTTTTCAAATATTTTCTAGAGTTGCAAGAGCTATGTGTTTCTGGTCTCATTTTAATACTCTAATAGCTTTTTGTAACTGCAATTAAGAAACAAAACGGAAAGCCAAATGACTGTTTTCAGGAATACTTTCAACCTCTATGAATGGAAGTATTACTCAAATAAGGCAGGGATCAGCAAATTATGGTCTGCGCTAAACCCAGTGCCCGTTTTTACAAATAGTCTTATTGGCACGTAGCCACGCCCATTGTTTATGTATTGTCTATGGCTGCTTTCACACTGTCACAGCAGAGTTGAATAATTGTGACAGGTGCATGGCCTGCAAAAGCCTAAAATATTTACTCTCTGGCCCTTTACAGGAAAAGTATGTCAATCCCTGAAGTAAGGTATAATCAAAAAAGGAAAAAGACTGCAATAACTACTCTCAAATACCATACAGCATAATCAAAATACATATTAGTATAGGTTGCAAAATGTTTTGAAAATTGATACCTTATGTTTTTCCTAGAAATTTACATAAATTTTTCAAAATCTTGGTGCTTTATTTCCCTCAAAGTGGAAGTTGGAATCTTAGCCAGTAAATCTGCAGTTCACCTAAAGCTGTTGCGTATGTGAGCCTCTAGATCCCTGGGCGGTTTCACTAAATGTACAAGAAAGTGATAGCCCTGGGCTACCAGAAAAATAACTATCAAACCTCTCTCTCCTGTTAAAAGAATCACAAATGTGGTGACCATTTATTTATATTTGGATGTACTTGTTATGAACCTGACTAGCGTGTATCAAGTGCAATGACAGTAAATTTTACATTATAGTGCAAAATTAAATTACGGCAGGTTCTCTCGCAGAAGCTGGTCACATAATGCTATTTACCTTGGCCACAGATACAGCTTCCTTACGAAAAGATTTCTCATCACTCTCTCCACATGACAAAAGCCGGTGTCAAAGGCAATAGCGTTGTCTGTGAAAGCTTTAATAAAACCATGTTTGTTTTTCTGTCGGAAGAGGCGTAAGATGAATGCTTCTTGACAAGACTCGATTATTCTGTGAGCTCTGTACACCAGGATGCCTGGGTGGGGGGTGGGTGGGGAGGAGGGAGGGAATCAAAATTTAAAGTACAGAAAAGACATGTCATTTTCATGCTCGCTTTCATTGATTCATCACAGTTTTCTTGAATGCCTACTTGAGCGTGGGCAAGCTCTGTTCGAGGTTGGGGATACAGCCATGAACAAAACACGTGTAGCTGTCCTGTGGCATTTACAATAAACAATACAAATAAGTAAAATATTTAGTAGGTTAGAAGGGATAAGTGCTGAGGAGAAAAAAACGGTCAGAGGAAGAAGAGAGGGAGTATGTGCGAGGGGTGGTAGTTTGCAATTTTCTTATTTAATCTTTTAAAAACTTGAAGTACAGCTGACGTACAATATAAGCTACAGATGTATGACAGAGTGATTCACAATTTTTAAAGGTTACACTTCATTTATAGTTATTATAAAATATTGGCTATACTCCCCGTGTTGTACAATATAGCCTTGTGGCTTATAATAGTTTGTACCTCTTACTTCCCTACCCCTATCTGGCCCCTCCCCTTCCCTCTCCCCACTGGTAACCACTCATTTGTTCTCTGTATCTGTGGGTCTGCTTCTTTTTCGTTATATTCACTAGTTTGTTGTATTTTTTAGGGTTTGCAATTTTAGATAGGGTGACCTCACTGAAGTCTTAAGTGAGTAAAGCCTGGTTGGAGATGAGGTGGTGAGCCTTGTGACCATGTGGGCCAAGGGAGTTCCGGGCAAGGAAATAAGAGCAAAGGCCTGGGGTGGGGCATGTCTGGCCTGGCGGAGGAAGAATTTCTGAAAGCAAAGCAGGTCACTCATTCTTTTAATATATGAATCAGATGTGAACTATACAAAATAGCTGCCTTTCAGAAGTTTGGGCAACATCTCCATCACTTATTAGAAGAATTCAACTTTCAGAATCAGAGTATACTCAATTGAAAGGTAAATCAGTCCATTTGAAATAAAAATCTTTAATGAATATGCTTCAACATCTGTTTTGTGGGGTGGATGTGATAATGACACCCCTGAATCACAAAAACAAGGACAATCATACGTGTTTCCTTAATTATAAAATTAGAGTACTGGACCAGACGATCTCTCATACGTATGTATGATATACACATGCCATTGTGGTGCAGTGGGATTCATGGGAAATTAGGGAGAGACTTGAGATGACATAAGAGTGCACAGATGTCATTTCTGGATCAAAAACTCAATTATTCTATGACAACTCGCAGTCTTTTAGACCTAAACCAAGCCAGTTACCATATATATTTGCTACAAATGCACTCGCATGTTTTTGCTCCCATGCTCATCGCTCCTAGGATCTGGAAAATGACACCAAGAGTAACCCAAGACTCCTAGTAGTTCAATAGACTCAATTCAGATTCTACTATTTTGGTGTTTAAATTTTAGATTGAGGTGGATGGAGCTAAAATTTATTCTAGCTAAGCAAAATTGTTTTTCAAATACGGTAAAAATTAACAGGGCTATTTAGGACTTGGTAGACAAAAGATTTTCAATAACACCAGTACGTGTACATAACTAATCTACTGCTCATAAAATATTCCGTACCTAGCAGGTAGGTTTTTCCAAGTACTCTAATGGGCCAGAGTTCCTGGACTGAAATATGACAAAGTTAGAAATAATAAAAATGGACGTCTAAAGAAAAGGTGAATCTCAAGTTAAGAAAATGGTGTGCTCCAAAAGGTTGCCATTTCTTTTGGAATCTAGAAGAAGGAGGAGAAGAGAACTAATATTTTATCCCGGGCACTGGGGTTATAGGTACTTTTATAGACTTTTATTTCATTGAATCCTCACAATAACTCCATGGGGTAGGTATTACTATGAGACCAGGAAAGGGAAGCAGCTTGACCAAGGCCACTTCGCAAGTAAATGGCAGACCAAAGGTTCCAAATCATGAGTGTCTGAGAACAACGCCATGTCCTTCCTGTTAAGTGACATCATCCGAGGACCACACCACCCCCTTTAAAAAAATACAAGCAGGTTAGGTTTCTGGGGCAATTCTAGTCCCACATTTTTATGCTCCCACAACACTCTGTATCTCATGCTGCACTGTAATTACTTCTTTACACCTGTCTCCTCCACTAAATTGCTTGAGGACCAGAACATCGTAAGTAGTAATCAGAGAATGTTTACTATGTGCCATGTGTGATGCTAAGAATTTTACATACATTATGTCAGTTCATCCTCACAATGATCCTAGGAGGAAGGTACTATTACTGTCTCCAATTTACAGATGCGAAAACTGAGTCATACAGAAATGAAGAAACTTGCCCAAGGTCACACAGCTGGTAGCTGGTGAAGGTGAGCTCAAACCCAGAAGCCGCCTAACTCAGGAGAGCACCCTACCGTCCTGTCATCTTTCTGTCTTCAGCACCTACCTCATTCCTGCCAAATAAGGGACGGTTAGTAAACGAAATGTTTACTAACATTTAATGTTAATAATGTTGAATGAATATAAAGCTGAATTATGGCACTGGGTATCCAAATCTAACATGTAACTTTTTTTTTAAAGTTTCCCACGGAAAGTGTGTTCTGAGTTCTATTTAGAGATGTCAGGATCTGTTTTAACAATGAGAGCATCCTCCTGCCCCATTCTTTTGAAAGTACAATCTGGGGAGATATCTTCACAGTTCTCCCACTATTGAGGAGCTGTGTTGGCAGGGACGCCTAGGGTGGGGTATGGTGGTGACATTGGGTAGTGACAGGGGAACAAGTTAGGGCTGGTACATTCTAGATTTTCTAGGGGGTTACATGCTTCTGGGACACTCTGGTCCGTAAGAGCTATGGTGAAAGTTCCCACAGGGGCTGGGGGGTTGAGGGGGTAGAGGGTCATCCCAGGGGGTGTAGCATTTGAAGAAATTCATTTCTGCCACTCATTTACATTCCATTCAGCCAAGCAGCAGTAACAGCTCCAGCTTCATTACTGGCTGGGACTTGATCAGAAACAGGAATGGCATTTTGCACTTTTTAATTAGGAACTACCTATAAACTATACTTTGGATATTTCTTTGATTCAGATTGCTCTCTGCCTAATTAGGTTGAAGTGTTACTGGGAGACACAGAGTAATACTGACATCTAGTGGTCATTTCAATACATTTTTTTTTTCGTTTTATCAACTGAAAAAATAAGGAAACATAAAGCTAAATTTATAAGAAAGCAGCAAACAGTAAAAGACTTTACAATGTATCAAGACTTCTGGCCATAAAGAGCCAATTTTTTGCTATTATTTATGATTTACTATGTACCAGGCAGTATACTAAGCAATTATTTATTTTACCTCATTTAATCCTTGATAACTTCACAAGGCACTATTTTCTCAATTTAAGCAATGAGAAGACTGAGGCTTGTGAAAATTAAGTACAGTAGCTTGCTTGTAAGCAGTGGCACTACCCTTCAAAGTCAAGTGAGTCTGACCTCAGCTGTACTGCCCTGCCCGTGCTTATAACAATGATAAATACAAAAGTATAACAAAACTTTCCAATCATCAGTTCACCATGAACCATATAAAACATTCATTCATACATTTATGCATTAAATACTTCTTGAGGGTCTTCTAGGTTCAGGGCAATGTGATAGATATGGTAGGAAGGACAATTATGAATTCCAGAACCTCTCTGCCCTTCGAAAGTTCATTAAAAATTGTCGTACATACATGCATCACTCACCCAATATATATGTGTTTGGTACCTACTATGTACCAGTTACTTGTCCCGGGATGAACCAGTTGTTCCTTACTCTTAGGAAGCTTGTCATCCCATGAACGAGACAGACAAATAAATAGACAGGCAAATACAGTGTGGTATTCTGAAGTGCTCTGACTGGGGAGAAGCATGGGGAAATCAGAAAAGGTTTCCAAAAGGACAGATAATAATGAAATATGACTCCTTTTCTATATTAATTCTGGCTAAAATTAAATCATTCTTCTCAAAATAATTAAGCAACTAATTGGTTTAATTTCAATCATGGGAGAGAGGGGGGATCAAGATGGTGGAGCAGGAAGACCCTGAGTTCACCACCCCCGACGAACACATCAAAACTACAACCACGTACGGAGCAACTCTCTCCTAGAACGACCTGAAACGACCTGAAGACGAGTAGAATGGCTCTTTTACAACAAAGCCTGTGAAGAAAGAACCCCATGGAGGCTGGTAGGAGGGGAGGAAAAGAGATCTAGTTGGGACCCACGCCCCTGGTGGGCGACCCAGAAAAGGAGGGGGATGTCACAAGTTCAGGGATCTTCCCTAAAGAGTGAGGGGTTTGACCATATGATCATCTCAATAGATGCAGAGAAAGCTTTTGACAAAATTCAACACCTATTTATGATAAAAACCCTGCAGAAAGTAGGTGTAGAGGGAACTTTCCTCAATATAATAAAGGCCGTATATGACAAGCCCACAGCCAACATCATCCTCAATGGCGAAAAACTGAAAGCATTTCCACTAAGGTCAGGAACAAGACAAGGTTGCCCACTCTCACCACTCTTATTCAACATAGTTTTGGAAGTTTTAGCCACAGCAATCAGAGAAGAAAAGGAAATAAAAGGAATCCAAATCGGAAAAGAAGAAGTAAAGCTGTCACTGTTTGCAGATGACATGATACTATACATAGAGAATCCTAAAGATGCTACCAGAAAACTACTAGAGCTAATCAATGAATTTGGTAAAGTAGCAGGATACAAAATTAATGCACAGAAATCTCTGGCATTCCTATATACTAATGATGAAAAATCTGAAAGTGAAATCAAGAAAACACTCCCATTTACCATTGCAACAAAAAGAATAAAATATCTAGGAATAAACCTACCTAAGGAGACAAAAGACCTGTATGCAGAAAATTATAAGACACTGATGAAAGAAATTAAAGATGATACAAACAGATGGAGAGATATACCATGTTCTTGGATTGGAAGAATCAACATTGTGAAAATGACTCTACTACCCAAAGCAATCTATAGATTCAATGCAATCCCTATCAAACTACCACTGGCATTTTTCACAGAACTAGAACAAAAAATTTCACAATTTGTATGGAAACACAAAAGACCCCGAATAGCCAAAGCAATCTTGAGAACAAAAAATGGAGCTGGAGGAATCAGGCTGCCTGACTTCAGACTATACTACAAAGCTACAGTAATCAAGACAGTATGGTACTGGCACAAAAACAGAAAGATAGATCAATGGAATAGGATAGAAAGCCCAGAGATAAACCCATGCACATATGGTCACCTTATCTTTGATAAAGGTGGCAGGAATATACAGTGGAGAAAGGACAGCCTCTTCAATAAGTGGTGCTGGGAAAACTGGACAGGTACATGTAAAAGTATGAGATTAGATCACTCCCTAACACCATACACAAAAATAAGCTCAAAATGGATTAAAGACCTAAATGTAAGGCCAGAAACTATCAAACTCTTAGAGGAAAACATAGGCAGAACACTCTATGACATAAATCACAGCAAGATCCTTCTTGACCCATCTCCTAGAGTAATGGAGATAAAAACAAAAATAAACAAATGGGACCTAATGAAACTTCAAAGCTTTTGCACAGCAAAGGAAACCATAAACAAGACCAAAAGACAGCCCTCAGAATGGGAGAAAATATTTGCAAATGAATCAACTGACAAAGGATTAATCTCTAAAATTTACAGGCAGCTCATGCAGCTCAATAACAAAAAAATAAACAACCCAATCCAAAAATGGGCAGAAGACCTAAATAGACATTTCTCCAAAGAAGATATACAGACTGCCAACAAACACATGAAAGAATGCTCAACATCATTAATCATTAGAGAAATGCAAATCAAAACTACAATGAGATATCATCTCACACCAGTCAGAATGGCCATCATCAAAAAATCTAGAAACAATAAATGCTGGAGAGGGTGTGGAGAAAAGGGAACACTCTTGCACTGCTGGTGGGAATGTGAATTGGTTCAGCCACTATGGAGAACAGTATGGAGGTTCCTTAAAAAACTACAAATAGAACTACCATATGACCCAGCAATCCCACTACTAGGTATATACCCTGAGGAAACCAGAATTCAGAAAGAGTCATGTACCAAAATGTTCATTGCAGCTCTATTTACAATAGCCCGGAGATGGAAACAACCTAAGTGCCCGCCGTCGGATGAATGGATAAAGAAGATGTGGCACATATATACAATGGAATATTACTCAGCCATAAAAAGAAACGAAATTGAGCTATTTGTAATGAGGTGGATAGATCTAGAGTCTGTCATACAGAGTGAAGTAAGTCAGAAAGAGAAGGACAAATACCGTATGCTAACACATATATATGGAATTTAAGAAAAAAAAATGTTATGAAGAACCTAGGGGTAAAACAGGAATAAAGACACAGACCTACTGGAGAACAGACTTGAGGATATGGGGAGGGGGAAGGGTGAGGTGTGATAGGGCGAGAGAGAGACATGGACATATATATACTAACAAACGTAAGGTAGATAGCCAGTGGGAAGCAGCCGCATGGCACAGGGAAACCGGCTCGGTTCTTTGTGGCTGTCTGGAGGGGTGGGATAGGGAGGGTGGGAGGGAGGGAGACAAAGAGGGAAGAGATATGGGAACATATGTATATGTATAACTGATTCACTCTGTTATAAAGCAGAAACTAACACACCATTGTAAAGCAATTATACCCCAATAAAGATGTTAAAAAAAAAAAAAGAGTGAGGGGTTTGAGCCCCACATTGATACCCCAGTCTGGGGTCCAGCATTGGGAAGACGGGCCCCCTTGGCTGGTTTGGAACCCAGTGGGGCTAACCAGTGGGCTGTAGGAAACCAAGACTCCACTCTTGAAGAGAGTGAGTAAGCACAGACTTGTTTGCTCCCAGTCTCATCAGAGGCAGCAGATTGAAAACTGCCTGGTGCTCTGGCAGTCCTGCCTGACCGCCCCAGTCTGCACCGAACTCTTGCTCCAGCCCTATCCCCCACCAAGCAAGCTCTGCCAGTGGACCCTGGGAGAAGACGCGGCCTGTGCCCTCTTCAGATTCAGCTCTCCCACCAAAACCACTGGGCACACACAGACTGCACAGGGACACTCCCACACAGGGACATGGATTCAAGACTGGGATAGGTAACTGTTTTGCCTAACTTCATAGAGACAAACAGAGAAAGTTAAATAAAATGAGAAGACAGAAGAATATGTTCCAAACAAGAGAACAAGATAAAATCCTGAGAAAAAACCCTAATGAACAGACATAAGTAATTTACATGATAAAGAGTTTAAAGCAAGAGTTATAAAAATGCTCACTGAACTTGGGAAAATAGAGGAATATAGTGAGAGCTTCAACAAAGAACTAGAAAAATATTTTAAAAAAAAATCAGAACTGAACAATACAATAACTAAAATGAAAAATACACTAGAAAGACTTAACTCCTTACTTAAGTAAATTTAAGAAGACTGCAGTTATATCAAGGATATTTTCCAACCACAACATTATGAAATTACAAATCAATTTTGCAAAGAAAAATGGAAAAATACAAACACATGAAGACTAAATAAGATGCTACTACAAAGCCAATGGGTCAACAAATAAATCAAATAGGAAATTAAAAAATACATTGAGAGGAATGAAAACAGAAACATAACTTTCCCGAATCTATCTGATGCAGTACAAGCAGTTCTAAGAGGGAAGTTTATAGTGATACAGGCCTACCTCAAGAAACAAGAAAAAACTCAAATAAACAACCTAATTGTCTATTTAAAGGAATTGATTCTTTAGCCAGACTCATCAAGAAAAAAAGAGGAAGGGCCCAAATAAATAAATCAGAATTGAAAGAGACAAACTTACAACTGATATCACAGAAATACAAATAATCATAAGAGAATATACTAAGAGTTATATGCCAACAAATTGGACAACTTATAAGAAATGGATAAACCTCTATAAACACACAATCTTCTAATACTGAATCAGGAAGAAATAAAATATCTAAAGAGACTAATTACTAGTAATAAATTGAATCACTAACAAAAAATCCCAACAAAGAAAAGTCTAGGACCAGATGACTTCACAGGAGAATTCCACCAAACACTTTAGGAGAGTTAATACCTATCTTTCTCAAACTATCCAAAAATTTGAAGAGGATAGAACACTTCCCAACTCATTCTATGAGCCCAGCATTATCCTGATACCAAAACCAGACAAAGATACTACAAAAAAAGAAAATTAAGGGCCAATATCCCTGATGAACATAGATGTAAAGTCCTTAACAAAATATTAGCAAACTGAATTCAACAATATATAAAAGGATCATACATCATGACCAAGTGGGATTTATTCCAGGGATGCAAGGGTAGTTCAATATTGAACACTGATTTGTGGATATTGAACCATTAACAAAATGAAGGATATAAATCACATAATCATTTCACCAGATACAGAAAAAGCATTTGACAAAATTCAACATCCATTCATGATAAAAACTCTCAACAAAGTTGGTATAGAGGAACATATCTCAACATAATAAAAGCCATTTATGACAAACCCACAGCTAATGTTATACTCAATGGTGAAAGCTAAAATCTTTTCATCTAAGATCAGGGACACGACAAGGATGTCCACTCTCACCACTTCTATTTAACATAATATTGAAAGGTCTAGACTCAGCAATCAGACAAGAAAAAGAAATAAAAGGCATCCAAATTGGAAGTGAAGAAGTAAAACTCACTATTTGCAGATGACATACTATATATAGAAAACCCTTAAGACTCCACCAAAAAACGATTAGAATATATAAATTCAGTAAATTCAGTAAAGTTGTAGAATATAAGACTAATATAGAAATCTGTTGTATTTCTATACACTAAGAATGAGGTATCAGAAACAGAAATCAAGAAACAATCCCATTGACAACTGAATGAAAAAGAATAAAATAAGAATAAATTTAGGTATTAAATTAAACCAATTATAAATTTAATAAGGAGGTGAAAGATCTGTACTCTGAAAACTATAAGACACTGATCAAAGAAACTGAAGACAATACAAATAAATGGAAATATATCCTTTGTTCATCAATTGGAAGAATATTGTTAAAATGTCCATATTACCCAAAGCAATCTACAGATTTAATGCAATCCTCATCAAAATACCTATGACATTTTTCCTAGAACTAGAACAAATAATCCTAAATTTTGATTGGAATCACAAAAGACTCTAAATAGCCAAAGCAATCTTGAGAAAAAAGAACAACACTGAAGGTATCATGTTCCCAGACTTGAGACTATACTACAAAGCTACAGTAATCAAAACAGCATGTACTGCCCCAAAACCAGACACAGAGATCAGTGGAACAGAATAGAAAGCTCCCAAATAAACTCATGCACATGATCAATTAATCTAAGACAGAGTAGTCAAGAATATACAATGGGGAAAAGACAGTCTCTTCAATAACTGGTATTGGGAAATCTGGACAACTACATGTAAAAGAAAGAAATTAAAACATTTTTCTCACACCATATACAAAAATAAAGTCAAAATAGATTAGAGACCTAACTGTAAGACCTGAAACCATAAAACTCCTAGGAGAAAACATAGGCAGTATGCTCTCTGACATCTGTCTTAGCAATAATTTTTGGATCTGTCTCCTTAGGGAAGGGAAACAAAAACAAAAATAATCAAACTAAAAAGCTTTTGCACAGCAAAGGAAACCAACCAACAAAACGAAATAGCAACCTACTGAATGGGAGAAGATATTTGCAAACAGTATGTTCAATAAGAGATTAATACCTAAAATATACCAAAAACTCATACAACTCAACATCAAAAAACCAAAGAACCTGATTAAAACATGGGCAGAGGATCTGAATAGGCATTTTCCCAAAGAATACACACAGATGGCCAACAGACACGGACAATGAGATATCACCTCGCACCTCTCAGAATGTCTATCGTGAAAAAGACAAGAGATAACAAGTGTTTTTTGAGGGTGTGGAGAAAAAGGAACCCTCGTGTACTCTTGGTGGGAATGTAAATTGGTGCAGCCACTATGGAAAACAGTATGGAGGTTCCTCAGAAAACTAAAAGGAGAAGTACCGTATGATTCAGCCATTCCACTCCTGGGTATTTATTTGAAGAAAACAAAAACATTAACTTGAAAAGATATATGCACCCCAATGTTCACAGAAGCATTATTTACAACAGCCAAGATATGGAAGCAACTAAAGTGTCCATGGATAGATGAATGGATAAAGAAGATGTGGAATATATATACAAGGGAACATCACTCAGCCATAAAAAAAGAATGAAATTTTGCCATGTGCCACAACACGGATGGACCTGGAGGGTATTTTGCTAAATGAAGTAGTCAGACAGAGAAAGACAAATACTGTGTTTTCACTTTTATGTGGAATCTAAAAAATAAAACAATGGAAGAAATACAACAAAACAGAAACAGACAACAAACTAGTGGTTACCAGTGAGGAGAGGGATGGGGCGAGAGGCAAAAGAGGTGAAGGGGAGTAAGAGGTACAAACTATTAGGTATAAAATAAACAAGTTAAGGATGTAATGTACAGCACAGGGAATATAGTCAATATTTATAATAAATTTGTATGGAGCATAATCTATAAAAATACTGAATTACTATACACCTGAAACCAATATAATATTGTATGCTAACTATACTGAAAAAAATTGTTTTGAAAATTTCAAATCATGGGAAAAAATATTCTTTTTTTTTTTTTTTTTTTTTTTTTAATTTGTGGCACGCGGGCCTCTCACTGCTGTGGCCTCTCCTGTCGCGGAGCACAGGCTCAGAGGTCATGGCTCACAGGCCCAGCCGCTCCGCAGCATGCAGCCGCTCCGCGGCATGTGGGATGTTCCCGGACCGGTGCACGAACCCACGTCCCCTGCATCGGCAGGCGGACTCTCACCCACTGCGCCACCGGGGAAGCCCGGGAAAAAATATTCTTTAAAGAGGAAAACCAAACTCTTTTAGGAAATATATAAAGAATATTTATAAACATTTCAAATCTGAGCAGTTTCTAAAAGCAAATGCCTGTCAATTACTAAGTATTGACTGAATATGAGCTTAGAAAACAAGGAAACGTCAATCTTACATTTAGTTTCTTATTCAGGCCAAAATGTGCCAGGTACTGTGTTAACACCTGGAAGCACAATGTTGAACAAAAACATCCAATGCTGTTCACAAGAAGGTTCTAGTTTAGAGTTTAGCAGAGGGAACAGACACATACAGAAAAGAAAGTGCAAACGTATGTACAAATAACAATAAGTCTTCAAATTCTTACCAGTAATTAAATCTGAAGGTATTCTATCAGTCAAGAAATCAACCACAAGTATTCGACTTGTTGCAAATATCACACCACCTTGTGTGTACACCTCATAGCGATTGCTACTTGTGATTTCATTTGTTACTCGGCGAGGGAGATGTTCAACTCCTTCTAACTTCAGCTGATTGATAAAATATTCCTAAATTAAATCAGACTTGATTAGTAGACCGTTTAATAGAGGGCAGTTTTTATTAGGTTACCAGTATTTGTATTTTAAATGATATGCTGCCTTTTTCAGAGATCATGAACTTAATGAACATACAAACTAAATTACTTTACGCTGATCAACCAAACAATCGACATTTATCTAGGGTTTTGTTTTTGTTTTGGGGTTTGCACTAAGGACTCACTGCACTTGAGATGTTATTAGCAGTTTAACGACAACAAAAGACTTTTAAAATCCTGAGTTAAAAGACTTCTGCTACCTAGAAAATACTGCCCACCAGAGGCAACTCTGCAAGCAAGTGTAAATACCATGTGAGAAGATAACAAGGGAATCCTTTCCCCAGGTGGTGTTTTAGACTATTAGTTCTGTCCTGGTCCACCCTAGAGGGGGATTTCATCATGTCAATGGGACCCTTGGTCCTTTAAGTTTGATACCACCTTTCCTGGGGGGGGGGGGGGGGTTGTGCTAAGCGCTAGTCAAGCACTAGGGATACCTAGATGGATCAGTCAGGGAGTGTGTGGTCACTCTTCTCAGCTGGCATTTTCCTTCTGGCCATCTGCTCTAGATATGTAAGGGCTCATCAGAGTTGTCAGATAAAGCTGTGTCGCCTGTCACTACCCCTCAGCAAAGGTGTATCCCCCTTCTATCTTCCTCAGTGTTCTCCACTCTCCCTAACCCAGGTACCCTTCCCCAATACCCTCAGCTTCCAGCTCCCTTCCCTTCTGACCCTATGCCCCTCTTCCCACAGCCTAGGTGAACCCCCAGTCCCTCCTCTTCCCTACAGGGTTCTCCCAAGCCTCAGCATCTCCTTTTACGTCTCCCCATTCCCTTCAGAGATTCCTCCATCCCCATCACTGTTCCCTTTTAGGAACCTCACTCCTCTACCTCCAGCCAGTCCGTTAATACCCAACTTTAGGACTGCCTCGTTATTCCCTTCCACATCCTCCACCAGACAACTCCCCACCCTCTTCTGAGACCTCCAATCTTTTCCACCTCCACGCTTCTCAAATGACTCCCCTACTCCTCTCCGAGACCCTCCAACCCTTTCAGGTCCTCGAACCTGTGTCAGGGTCCTGCGACCCCGCCCACCGTCTCAGCGTTCCCGCACCCGCGTCAGGGGACTGCATCTGTCTCAGGGACCCCTATTCAACGCCTTCCCGCCCGCGTCAGGGACCCGCATCGCCCTCAGAAGCCTGGCCTCCGCGCCGAGGCCTGCGTCTGCTCCGAAGGCCCCCAGCGTTCCCGGGGTCCCCTCCCCCAGCGCGAGCGGCCGCACCTCCTCGGCTGGCTGCGTGTTGAGCACCAGCACCAGGCACGCCGGGTGGCAGTGCAGCCGGAGGAAGTGGTAGAGGAGCCGGTCCGCGCCGAGTCCACGGGCGCACACCACCAGCCCGTCCGCGTCCAGTAGTTCCAGCACCAGCTGCCGTTCATACTCCAGCAGCGGCGCCATAGCTGTCTCTCGAGCTGGCAAGCCCTGTTCCATGGGCGCCCTTCGGGGCCGCAGCCGAACGTAGCCGAAGAGAGCCGAGTCCGAGACGAGAGCGAGCAGAGCGCGGCCGAAGAGAGCCGAGCCCGAGAAGACGCGAGCCGGCCGAACGCAACCGAGCCCTAGAAGACGAGCGAGGCCGAACTCAGCCGAAGAGGAGCCGAGAGGAGCCGAGAGGAACCGAAGATTCGTTGAGTCGCGGGGAGGTGCTAGCGCTCCCAACAGGTGTCTCTTTTCAGGCTTTAGGCTGCGCCCCAGAGTCTTCAGTTACTTCACCTTGTCTGTACCTTCGATTTGAGAGTCAGGCGGCCTAGACCTAGACCTAGACCTGGACCTAGAACACAAGCTACCACCAAGCGAGAGAGGAGAATTAAACCCAAGGAGCTTAGTTCCCCGACCTTGACAATTGAAAAAGTTCATTGTCAATCTAAGGATTGCGCCTAGAATTGGTAGCACCTGCTTCCCAGGGTGAGGTTTGCTCCTTTCTTTTGCAATGGGCCCCTCTTTTTAAAAAATTTTGAATAAGCAGCATAGCTTACTAACTTTAGGCTCTTGTTTCTCTCGGAAAGTCTTGAATACAATTAGCTATGTGAAAAGTCGCAATCAGGTGTTCCAGCGGCCGCCGCGTCCCGTCTTCCACTAGGGGGACACCTTCGGTAGTATTGGTTTACCTAGAAACGCCTGTTAATTTCACTAGAGGAATTGTTCTGTATCGACGTCCCTTTTCCCCAATCTTCATTGTTAGAAAATTAAAAATACTTTATAAGTAAGCAAAAATAAAAACCACTTCTTATTCCATTACCCAGAAATAACCACTGTAACATCATGATATCTACACTTTTAGTCTTTTTTTTTTGGTATATAAAAGCTCTCTCACCACACAGAATTCTTTTGCTGATGTAGTAAGCAACCCTGACTTAAATCCCGGGTTTGTCACTATCATTTGACAAGCCTCTGAAGATGGTATTTAATATTCTTTTACAAAACCCTTTTATATGGCTGATGAGATTTCTGCAATGAGGATGTACCATACTTATTTACCCAGCTCCTTATTAGTGGACATTTAGTCTGTTTCTGTTCCCCCTGTCATATTATAAGTAATATTTCACTGAATATCTTTGGACATAAATTCAACCATGTCCCTAATATGCACTTTAGAAGTGGATACTTACTAGGATAAAGAGAACAAACATATATAAGGCTTTTCATTATATTCATAGTGCCACATTGCCCTCTAGAAAAGGCTTTACCAATTTACATTCACATCAGAAGTTTACAAGAAGATCTGTTTCTCTACCTCTTACTGCTTAATCCAGTGTTTTACATTTACATTTTGTCAAGATTAAAACAGTATATAGTAATTCCTAAATGCTGGTCAAATGGAAAAGACTGTCTGGAGACATTCTCCATACAGCAGTTCCTATGAGACAGATATGAATCCCTCCACTTTTGCAACTGAGAAATGGAGGCTCAAGGAGGTTATGTGACTTGGGCAAGACCACTGAGCTAGTTAGTGTATTTCTTAGATTTAGTTCAGGACATGATAAGTAGGGACTCAACATATGTAGGGTATGCATGTTGAAGTGACAACGCTGAAATTCAAACATGATTCCGCAGCTGTGATATGCAAAGTAATGGCTCTCCAAGATGTCCATGTCCTAATCCCTGGAGCCTGTGAATATATTACCTTATGTGGCAAATGGGACTTTGCAGATGTGATTAAGTTAGAAATTTCAAGATGGGGAGATTATCTTGGATTATCAAGGTGGGCCCAGTGTAATTACAACAGTCCATATAAGGGAAGAAGAGAGACAAGAGGGTCAGAGTCAGAGAAGGAGATGTGACAAGAAGCAGAGGTTGGAATGGTGTGGAAGAGGCCACAAGCCAAAGAATGCAGGCTTTAGTAGCTGAAAAAGGCAAGGAAATGAATTCTCCTGTAAAGCCTCCAGAAGGAACACATTCCTGCCAACCCATTTTGGACTTCTGACCCCCAGAACTGGAAGGTAATGAACTGCTTTAAGCCATGACATTTGTGGTAATTTGTTACAGCAGCAACAGGAAACTAATACACAAATATTCACTATTACTACTACACTGAGCTCTAAAGATGAAGTCCCCAGCTGGTGAAAACAAAACAAAACAAAGCAAAATAAAACAAAGCATATGGGAATATATAATGAAACAATAATTTTGGAGGGTGCTTGGTCAATACATATAGAAATTAAAATATCTATATAGATCCATATACACATGATATTTACCCCACAAATGTTTATTTGGCACCCACTATGTGTCGGTAAACAAAACAGGTAAAATCTGTGCCACCATAGAATTTATATTCTAATGGGGAACTTGTGTATGAAGGTGTTTATTCATCATATAATTTTGTGAACTATCATTATTTCTCAGGCATTTCTCCTGAATTTCCAATACTAGGAGACTAGTCAAAACTTCCTCCTGCATCCCATAAGTGGGATATCATACAACAATTTTAAGCTGTAGGTGACAAGATACCCAATCCATGCTATTACATACTAAAAAAGCAATTCCAAAACAATGATGTATAGGATGGTCCCATTTGTTTAAAAAACCAGCCAACAGACATTATTTCCTTATGACTGCATAGAAAAGCTCTTAACAAAAGGAATTGCTTCTGGGGAGTTGAAATGGGTGGTTTGTGTTGGGTGAGACCTTTACATTTCAGTTTACTCCCTTCTGTTCTGTTTGACTTTCTTACCATGAACTTATATTGCTTTTATAATGAAAACAAAAGAAAAAACTTGCCAGGTACTAAATAAATACGTCATCAGCCCTGCATAGTATTACCTCGTGAATTCTAGATTTAATATGTGTGTGCTGGCCCACACCATCAAAAATTGGTATCTGGGGAAACAGACTTTTGTAAATTCTAACAGGTATCTAGACATTGTAGTTTTGTCCGTGGGCAAAAGTTTTCCACTTAAGGTAAAGGATTCTTTTTTTCCCCCTATGTCACTGTCACAACAATTCTTCAAACATTTCCTTATTTTTAGATTGTTCTGATCATCAGAGCCATCTCCCCTCCAGATCACTTCGCAAGTTTCAGTTTTGCCCACAAGGACACAGCTCAGGCAGCGGTCCTTTGGTCTTTGGCATTGGGCTGGGAGTGAGATTAAGCATTATTTTCCTCCTGACAGGAGGTAGAAACCAACACACCTCAGTTAACCCTAGCTTGACTGCTGTAGGTAGGCCACTGTAATTTCTCTTAGCAACCTCAGTCTTTCACATACATATGGGGAATGCCTACTAAATCTAGAAGCTGGGGAAAAGATAAAGAGAATTTTTCCTAGATTTAGCTCCTCTGCTAGGGCCAGATCACCACTGGGCCTCTTAGAGCTTACTTGTGTGGTCTAAGCGTTCAGGCTGTAAGTCAGAAATGAGACAGGCCTGGGACCTGGTCCCAGGTCCCTTTGCTGCAGTGTTGCAATGCTTGCACCTGGACATACCTCTCCTCCAGCAACAAAATACCAAGAAACTATATGGGACTAAAAATAACTGCATGTATGCACAGTTAGGGCAAATTCTGAACAAAGGATACAAAGAGACCACAAAACCCAATTGCCACTTCTGAAGAGCCTGGAGCAAAACAGGGTGTTGGGAGCAAAAGTAGGGTACTGAGCATGCCCCCTGCACTCAGCATCACCAGAGGGGTGGGCAAAACACCTAAGCCAGCCCTCCTGCCCAATCCCTGGACACACTCCCACCCTCACCCCATGTAAGGATCCAGCTCCCCCCCACCCCCTTGGGGAGCAGCAAGCAAGGGAACCCGTTGCTTGTTCTCACTCCCCCCTGCTGCAGCAGGGGCCCCAGTAAAGCCTTGCCTGAATTTCTTGTCTGGCCTCTGGTCAATTCCTATTGATTGGGGAAGGCCAAGAACCCTGGTCTGTATCAGAAAGACCTGGGCTCGAAAACCAGCACAGCTACCTACCAGCTGTGTGAACTATGTAAGTTATTTAACCTCTCTGTGCCTGAGTTGCCTCATCTTTAAAATGGGGCTGATGTAAAAAAGAATGAAATAATGCTATTTGCAGCAACATGATGGACCTAGAGATTATTATACTAAGTGAAGTAACTCAGACAGAGAAAGATAAATACCATGTGATATTACTTATATGTGGAATCTAAAATATGACACAAATGAACTTATTTACAAGACAGAAACAGACTCACAGACATAGAAAACAAACATGGTTACCAAAGGGGAAAGGGGGTAAGGGATAAATTAGGAGTTTGGGATTAGCAGATACAAACCACTATATATAAAATAGATAAGCAACAAGGCCCTACTGTATAGCATGGGGAACTATTGGGTTGGCCAAAAAGTTCGTTTGGGATTTTCCGTAAGATGTTAGGAAAACGAACTTTTTGGTCAACCCAATATATTCAATATCCTGTAATAAACCGTAATGGAAAATAATCTGAAAAAGAATATCTATATCTATATCTGAATCACTTTGCTGTATACCAGCAACTAACATAACATTGTAATCATTGTAAATCAACTATACAAAAAATAAATAAATAAAATAAAATAAAATGGGGCTGATAATACAACCTACCTCATGGGCTTGTTGTAGAGATTAATTGAGCCAAAGAATATAACAGGATATGAATATTCAACCAATTTAAAATCAGAAACTTAATGACAACTGCTTTAAATGATCCAACCCATTCTAGGATCTGAGGCACATGCACTCTAAGGATGGAAACCAAACATTCTGAGGCTCCTCCCTGCCCTTCAATAAGGGGAAAGTAGCTTGTGGTTGCTAATCTTTTGGGTTCTGGCTTTAAAACACCTTAAGGATGATTGTGAGAGGAAAAGAAGATATTTACATGGAGGAATGAAGAGGGTGTAGGCTCAGAACTTGAGGGAAGACTGACTGGGGGTGTGGGGAATGAGGGGCAATCAAGGAGGTTTCTAGGTGGGGCCTGAAATCCTGGGACTGGCTCTCAGAAAAGATGTCCAGCCCACTGCCTGGAAGGACAGGACTAAAGGAAAAGGCCCACGAGGCCATGAGTCACAGGAACCTCCCACCCAGAGCCTACAGCCTTCCCCTCACCACTCAGTCTATATGGCAGGGGTGGGGTTTACAATCCCAGCATCCTGTCCATGGCTCAGCCAAGCTGGCTCATGAAATTAATCCTCATAAATAGAATTACAATATATCTGTGGTATTAAAATATCATGGGGAAGTCAATTAGGAAAAGTAATGTCTTAAAAGGTAATGAACAAAAAGATTGAGAAGCACCGCTCTAGAAGGTACTTTTAATCATCACACAGGTTAGGAAGGCCAATCAGCTAGAGAAGGCAGGCAAGTGACTTAACCATTGTAAAAATAACTAAGTGATACTTATTGTAGGCTTGCTACGTGCAGACACTATGATCAGACTATTACATGCCTGTGCAGGGCATATCACTAAGCACCGTCCCAGCCCCAACTCGCTCTGTTCTGCTCCTTCCTCCCCTTAGATGGGAGTGGGGGCTCCCTCTACCACCACGATCCCCCTCCTTTGAGATCAAGGTGTCCTGGGGTGGTGCCACTGAGATAACAAGGTAGGTACTGCTATGTTCACCTTATTTTACAGGTGAGGAGAAAAAGACATAGAAGTTAACTAGCTTGTCCAAGGCTACCCAGCTAATCGTGGAGCACGGAACACAGTCACAGTCCACCTGACTTCTAAACCTGTGTTCTTCACACCTACTGCCTCCTTAGATGCTTGACACTGGAAGGCCTTGAATGCCATCCTGAGTTGTTTAGATTTGAACACGTGGCTCAGATGGTCCCCATCCTTTCCACGCTTAAGCATCCCTTTAACATAAACTCAAAATACTCTTGGATCGATCCTTCAGAAAGGCAGTCGGAATTTTGATGTCTGTTGGTTGGGACAATGCATTTAAAAAGTTACTGTGAATTCAGCAATGCTTTTATATGATATTACTTCATATAGATTTTTGACTTGTTAATTCCAACAGCATCTACAAACATTTGAAAAACTTTAGTATATGACCTCTGTTACTGATTCTGTCTGTGGGCAATGGTTGGTGCACACAGGACTGGGGAAGCAGTTGCAATACCTGTAGAGTTCTGCTCACGACCTAAGGTCCGTGGGAGATCCATTGGTGTGTATCACACATATCAATTGTCTGAAAATGAAACCACCTGCACTTTACTTTTAGTTAAGTAAACCACCTGCACTTAACTTTTAGTTAAGTCCACTAAAAGAAGACAGTATTTGGTTAACTAATTTTTACTCATAGAAGCAGAGGGAGTTTAATCGTTAAACTAATCTTTTCTCTTGGAAATAAGGACTTTCGATGGCTTGTAATTAAAATAAAAATATTATTGCTGCTTTGACAAGCCATTCATCATTAACAGAAAAGGAAAAAATAAAGTAAGAATGATGTGGAACACAAAAAGCAATTACCTGCCCCTCTTTGCAACAAGTAGCCTTTTGTGAAAATGATAGTGATTCCTATGGATTAGCAATTAACCTTTTGTAGGGATTTAAGAGGAACCCCATGGAGGCTTTCCCATGGGGAAAATAATACTTAAATCCGGCAAGTTTTGTGGAGTGTGTTTTTCCTTATTTTTGGAGACATTCTTTTTCCCTTACTGCACCCTCTGTCTTAGAATGCATTCTGAGAAGAGGCAGAGGGCAGTGCAAAATAAAAATTCAGGGCATCTTGTTAAAAAATTGAGAATTTCAAGGTGGTGACAGCAGAGCATTCTACCACGCATGCGGCCTTCCTGAGCCTGTGTGACTGTACATGCCTTGGAACTGGCTCTGGCAAAGAGGTTTGACCTTGCAAATGACAATGTTCTAAGAGTTATCTGGCTTTGTTAGTAGGCACTGATGACTCTGCTGTTGTAATCCATTTGCTTGATTTGGAGTTAGTCTTGTGGGGGAAAGTTGGGCTAGTGATGGGAGGGGCCATTTCCCTGGGGACCTATTCACAAGGGTCTTAAATGTAGACTTTTGATGTTTTCTCCAAATGTGGTTCTACCTGCAGTCTTGTAGAAGAGGGCACGGATGATAGAAGAAGACATTAAATTTGGGTCTGATTATTGGACCACATTGCTTGTAGCGACCTTTGACTTAATATTAAAAGGAAATAAATCATGTAATTTTATTGTAGGACCTTGTCATTGGGGTGGGGTATGTATACAGACTTGATTTTGTAATTTATAAGTAATACATAGCTATCATTTTAAGCATACTTGCAATAATACTATGATTATCCCCAAATCCCAAATAATAATATTTTACTGTAAAAAATCTCCCCCAAACCCTGTGGTTTTTTATTAATCAAAAACAATTGGGGACTTCCCTGGTGGCGCAGTGGTTGAGAGTCTGCCTGCCGATGCAGGGGACACGGGTTTGTGCCCCGGTCTGGGAAGATCCCACATGCCGCGGAGCGGCTGGGCCCGTGAGCCATGGCCGCTGAGCCTGCGCGTCCGCAACGGGAGAGGCCACAACAGTAAGAGGCCCACGTAACACACAAACAAAACAAAACAAAACAAAAAAATAATTGACTTTGTTGAGTGAAAAAAGCAAGTTGGAGAACAATGTATAAAATATGCTACCTTTTGTGTAAGATAATTTTTGTGAATATAGATTTATGCTTGAATATACATTAAAAAATCTGGCAGAATATAAGAAACTAAGATAGTTGGTTTTCTGTTGAAGGAAATTGGACAGATTGGATTCAGGATGAGAGGGAGATTTTTGTTTTTCATTGTTTATCTTTTAATTCTTTTTGCTATTTTGAATCATATAATTTAAAAAAGTATTAAAGAATAAATAAAATTAACAAATAAAAATGTAATTCAATAAAAGATAAATCAGTTATTATACATTGAACTAAATTTTGGGGTTAAAAGCATTAATTTAGTAAATAAATGAATCTAAATTATAGCCATTTGAAAAAAAATCCCATTTTGTCATTTCTTCATGGCCTGGTCCTTTCTTGACCTCTGCAATGCTTGATTTGGAGTTTGCTTCTTATATTTTTCTAAGAAATGCCATCAGGTGAAGGTACTTTCCCAATAAAAAATAGGTTTAGGGAATTCAAAGCTGGCTCATTTCAAAAGTAGAATTGATTATTATTTAACATAAATCTAATCAGGCCTAGTTTTGCCTCCACAGGGAGATATGATATACAGCATTGACATTTGGAGTGAGAATGATGTTTAGAAGTCAAGACAAGTGCTTGGAATAACAGAAAGGAGGAAATAGTATGATAGTTTGTGTATCACTTTGGTGGGAGAAATGAGATTGTGAATAGCTTATTCATGGAGCTATTCTTTAGGACTAATAAATCAAAAGGTTAGTTCTTTACCCAATCTTGCAAAAAGAATAAATGGCATTCTTTCTCTTTTCTCTCCTATGCCACTTCCAGATAAATCCTTGAATTTTTTAACCATATCAAATTTTATCATACACTATAGTCAGTGCAGTGGATGCTGTGGTGTGCTTCCTCATACTCCATTCAAAGCAGAAATATTTATTTCCTCATCTGCTGGAAATGTTGGAGGCCAACAGTTCTCATCTGAGTCTCTAAGTCTTGCTCTCAGCTGAAGAGAGCTGCCTCATCCCTTCTCCCTCCTGGGGCTAGCCAGGTATGATTGGAATATTAGGTGTTTGCAAGAGCCCCGCATTGCTTCCCTGGCCTGTGGAGTAAAAACTATCATAGTGAGAGGAGGCCAACTGCAAGTGTCTAAAATGACCCTTCTCTCTCACTTCAGCCAGAATAGTATATAAAAAACAATATTGCAGGGGTAGCAATCCCCATCATATCTTCATTTAATTCACTGGTCTGTCCCCTACAAAAGTCAGATGAATCCTGGTAGGCAAGAGTGGATACTGCAAACTCAACAAAGTAGTAGCCCCAGTTGCAGCGTGGGATGCTTTTTGAAACCTACCTGCAAATTCTTTGGCACTCTTCCATCAAGAGGTGCTGTTCAGATCCCCTGTCCTTGAATCTAGAGGGGGCTTTGTGACTATCTTGATGATTAAAATGTGGCAGAAGTGATTCTGCTGTGTGACTTCCAAGGTTAGTTTAGTAAAGGCCATGTTGGTTTCTTTTGGGACACTCACTCTGGGAGCCTTCAGTTGCCATGTAACCAGTCTGGCTACCCTGAGTCCACCATGTCAAAACACCACTTCGAGAGATGGGTGAATTGAGACTTGCCTGAGCAACCTTGGATGTTTCAACTTGTAGCTATTTGAGTCATCCCAGCCCAGGGACCAGACATATGAGTGAAAAAGGCTTTGTGATGACCCTGACCCCAGGCACTGACTAACTGTAACCACATGAGAGACCTGATTGAGAACTGCTCACCTGAGCTGAGCTGATCTCCAGAATTAGAGCAAAATAAATGCTTGTTATTGTTTTAAGGCATTGAATGGTTTGTTACAAGTAGGTAACTAGAACACAGCTGCTGTGCCAGATATGGTATCTTTTGCTGGAGGAGCTCAATATGTCCTCAGGCACATGGCATGTGACTACTGATGGAAGAAATGTGCTGATTTTCACCTCTGTCAGAAAGGAGGACCAGAAACAGTTTGCATTTACTTAGGATGGACAACAGTATACATTTATTTTCTTGCCCCAGTCTTATTAACTTTCCTTCCCTTTGTCAAAATATAGTCCCAAAGGTCCTTGGTCATCTGGACATCCCATAGAGCATCCTATTGGCTCACTCTACTGATGACATCATTGACATACCAAATGGGCAAGAAGTGGCAAGTACTTTGGAGGCGGTGGTATGATATCTGTGTGTTGTAGCTTGTTTGCGCTGCTATAACAAGATACCACAGATCGGGTAGCTTATAAACAACAGAAATGTATTTCTCACCGAAGAAATCCTTGGGTGTCTTTTGATACTCATTGGCCCAATTTTGATGGCAATTTTGGTTGGTCTGAGAAACATGTGACCAGGTGCTCAGACTCCTCAGATAAGAGGGTCTAAAGCAACTGCATAGCACAGGGAGATCAGCTCGGTGCTTTGTGACCGCCTGGAGGGGTGGGATAGGGAGGGAGGGAGGGAGGGAGACGGAAGAGGGAAGAGATGGGAACATATGTATATGTATGACTGGTTCACTTTGTTGTAAAGCAGAAATTAACACACTATTGTAAAGCAATTATACTCCAATAGAGATGTCAAAAAAAAAAAAAAAAAGAGGGTCTAGATTGCGCCACCAGATAAGCCACCTTGACCTGCAGAGGTGCTAGCCATGGGTGAGGGGAATCTAGAATGGCTGGTTGGAGGAGGGGGCATAAAGAGAAGCAGTTTTTGCACTGGGACCTGCTTTAGTGATGGGGGCCATAGTTCATCACATTAATTATCCTGTGGAAATTTGCCCCAGGAAAAGAGACCCAACAGAATCCTGGAGAAGCTGCTCACAGACTTAATTATGTGAAACACATGGATGTGACAAGGGGTAGACTGTAGTGGATACTTTAATGTGCTGACCAGATCACTCTCTTCCAGGACTGAAACATTCATTCTCTCAGCTGCTGGGAATATTGGCAGTTGTAAGTTCTTGCCTGAGTTCTTTTCTAAGAATTGCCTTCAGCTAAAAAGAGGTGCTTTGCTCACGATTACTCCATGGCTCTTTACAGGGGTGGCCACAACTAAGGACTGGTTGATGCAGGGGTCAGAAGTTCTCTTGCCCCAATTCAGGCCAACCCAGCTCCAGAACACCTTATAGGATCAGCTGAGGCCTTTGTTGTGACCGCCTCACAATTCAACTTCTCCTTTTGATCAGTCTTGCTTTCTTTACTTCCTTGTAGGTGTTGAGAACACCCCAATGAATTTCCTGTATGGAAATCTTTTTCTCAAAGTCTGCTTCCTGGAGAATCTGACTTGTGACAGATGTGGAAATGCATTTACCAATTATTAAGCACATTTTAACATTATTATACGTATGTTTAGTGCACAAAAAATGGGAAAATACAGAACAGTAAAAGGAAGAAGAGAAATATTAACCATAACTATTTTTTGTAGATAGCTTTTGCTTTTATTTGAATGATATTATACTTATCATATTGCTTTTCACCTAACAATATAATTTGGAGATCAGTGTAAGATAGGTGCTTGAGGGTGAGCAATTGAAATTAATTCTGGTTTATTAAAAAGCAGAAAGCTTTTTGTTGAAAGCTATTCCGTGGTTCACAGAATTGCCAGGAAGGCTAGAGAATCAGGTTACTAAGAACAGAAACCAGGGAAATTAGGGACCAAGACCATAGGTAGAGCTGCTCCCCAGGAGGAATATGAGCCACTGTGGCCACCACTGGATGGTGGACACATTCTCCTCTGTCTCTGTTTCTTTGTATCACTTGTTTCACATCCAAAGCCCAAAATGGAGATGTCTGTCCATATCCCCAGCTGCTAGGATGTGGCAAAAGTGTGTAAGTGGCCTTTTCATGGTCTGTAAAGAGATGTGACAGCCAGTCTCTGTCTCCTAGAAGTTCATTTTCCTGCTTCCATCCCGTCTGTTAGAGGCTGTCCTCACGTGCTTGGTGATCACTGGCTCGCTGTTAATATTAAAGAGTGAGGCACCAAAGGGATGACTGAAAGCTCTGTGTGTGTGAGTGGGGCTGGTGGACTAATTGGTTTCATTGAGGGATCTCAGTACTTCACCTTCTCTAGGTCTTTCCTCTCGGGAAGTGTTGTTTTTTGGGAGAAGAATCCACCAGGTTTCTACCTGGGGACACATGAGTCTGGTTTCCAGAGCTCTGGGACTTGGCTGGGAGGTTTCTGCAGAACAAAGTTTAATAATGGTCATGCCTTGCCTTTGGCTTTAGTGGAACTGTTTGTTTCCATTTTAAGATGTTTCTTCTGGTCTGGGGTAGTTTTTGTATATGTTATTTCTCCTTTTTAGTAGTTTATTTAAATTCTGGAATGGATGTTGGATTTTATCAAATATTCTTAAGTGTCTGTTGATATGATCATATAATTTTTTCCTTGATTTATTGAAAAACATTGAAATTTAGATTTCCTAGTAACAATCTGTTCTTGATTTCCATAGGCATTTTAGCTAATTGGATAACAGCACTTTTGGAAAGTCTATAACAATGTATCTGTGTAACCATAGTAGCCAAAAAGAAGCCTCATTCCAGGAGCTTCAGCCCAATGTACTCACAAAAGCACAGGCCCTGGAACCAGAGAGCCGTATCTGTGAGTCCTGCTTCTGCATCTTACTAATTATATGGCTGTGGCAAATTTCTTGATCCTCAAGACTTTTCACCTGTGAAATGGGTATACAGAAATGAAAGTTAACTCATGGAAATGTTTTGAGGATTAACTGAGTTAATCTGCTGCATAGACAGAGCTCAGTAAATATTAGGGAAAAGATATTTTTGAATGAAGTGTATACCTGCAAGAACAGAGCAACTTGGTAAACATAGATGTCAAAAGACAGTATGGAGGTAGTTTTGTTAGTGTGAGCTGAAGCTTCAAAGAGCTATATTTCATATCAAATTGTTAGCACTCTGAGAAAATACACATTTCTCCCCCAATCATTTTATTCACCACACATTTTATTCCTAACACCAGTTGCATATTAAAATATATTATTAAAATTAAATAAAGAAATTATATTTAGGGGCTTCCCTGGTGGCGCAGTGGTTGAGAGTCCGCCTGCCGATGCGGGGGACGTGGGTTCGTGCCCTGGTCCGGGAGGATCCCGCATGCCGCGGAGCGGCTGGGCCCGTGAGCCATGGCCGCTGAGCCTGCGCGTCCGGAGCCTGTGCTCCGCAGCGGGAGAGGCCACAACGGTGAGAGGCCCACGTACCGCAAAGAAACAAACAAAAAACAAACAAACAAACAAAAAAAAAGAAATTATATTTAGATGAAACTTTTCCTTGTTTCTTCCTCCAGAAAAATTACTATGGCTCCAAGAAAGAAGATTGCAAATAAATGGAAATTGAATATTAACTTTTTGGGTGAATTTATTTTGAGTAAGCATTCAATCCAAGGGAAGGAACTGAAAAATAGATTTATGGATTCAATTCAGTTTAAATATAGATGCATTTTAGATTATATGTGTATGTAGGTATATATATTGTATTGATCTATATGTAATATAGATTATGTATAATATATATATTACAGACCTATATAGATCAATATATAATATCTATGTAATATATACTGTAGATCAATGAGTTTGAGCTTTGTCAATATGTAGCACATACAGCATGTGTGAATATAGCTGCAAAAGCTTATTCTTGATCTGTGTGCATATAACAATTAGTATGCTTTATTGTTTTTGTTCTAATTGACTTGTGTAAATACAGATTTCCACCTTGATGAAATCAACAATAAGTTATGCAGGCTTTCTCATCTTTTCATATCCTATTCCCAAATATAACTCCACAAATACAGATAGTGTTTACCATCTTTTGGGATGTGAGCAATTGCTTGTTTATTTTGATGAAGGAAATAAATTACCTTCCCATAATATTAGTGTAAGTCCCTAATCTCATTAGGTAAAGAATTTAAAAGACTTCAAAATGATTCAAGACTAGTTAATAGCATCTTAATTATCTCACATCATTTTAGGAAATACAAAATGTCCCTCTGGGGTGTACTTTGCCTTGGTAGGAATAATGACTGATGAGGGTTCAGAGAATGGCTGTGCAGTTATGTAGCAAATTCTTCAAAAAGAAATACATGTGATGACTCAAGTCAGATCTGTTGACTGGACCCTGGAGAAGTGGCTTGTTGGAGGTGAGAGGGGAAAACCCTGGTTACCAGGAGGAAGAGGGGTAGATGTTAGGGACAGGGCGGAGAGGGCCAGATGAACTGGCTTTCTCTTTAAAAAAGCCACATTGGCCAGTTCCATTCTCTGGAAGGAATTTCGCTTACAGGATGAGGAGGAGGAAAGAGTTGAATGTGGAGGAGGTGAACCATGTTTTACTCAAACTCTGAGCCGGACAGACACACCACTGACACCAGACACAATGGCTTTGACATCGCTGCTCACCACAGATGTGCAAGCACGTAAGAAAAACCAACTGGTATATGAAAGAATATCAGATTTCAAAAGAGGGGGATCAAACTCAACAATCAGAACAAAAATTGCCTGGTGAGCTAGAGGTGCTGCAAGAAATGGGAGAATACTCAATGTTTAGAATTTTTCTAAATTATGTTTTAACACAATTCTTTGGAGCATTGCATTGTAAATATTATATTTGAGGGTGATCTTAAAGAGGAAAGAGGTGGAGATTGGGAAGGATTGTATGGAGAAAACATACACAGTGGGTAAATTAAAATCTGTGATAACACAATCATGTATTTATAGGTTGTCTATTGCAGAAAATGGAATCAGTGAAGGGGGAGACATGCTCTAAAATTTCTCCCAAAACTCAGAAGAAGATAAAGACATGGACATTGACTTAAGAAAAGATAAAGGAAATGTAGGACAGAGGGAGAAGAATGAGAAGAATTTCAGAAGGAACAAACAGTAAATAGAGAAGGAATATTTTAAATAAATAATAGAAGATACTTTGATTTTTAGCTGAATAAAGATTTAGGTATTAAATTTATGGTTTACCAAGCATGGGCAAAAATAGACTAATGAAAATAGACTAACAAAGAGTATAACCCATACAGTATTGAGTCTAAGAGGGTTTCATGCTTGATATTTTTCAGAGGTGTCGATAGAAGGGTTTGCAGAATGATGACACTACTGCCATATGGTAGACAGAAACTGTAAGGTGTATCTTGATTCCAGAGGGTATAAAAATGCAAAATAATTCATCTTTAATCAATGAAATAGGTTAATCTAGTGAAATGTTTGCATTTTAAGGAGAAGAAAAAGAATATGAAGAGCACTACTTATTACAGAAAAAAGATAAGGTTAAGATTTTTCTTATCTGCAAACCAGTGATCAAAGACAATGGAGCAACTTGCACAGAACTTGGAGAGGATGAGATATTGCATTAAGATCGTGATACCTGGGCTTCCCTGGTGGCGCAGTGCTTGAGAGTCCGCCTGCCGATGCAGGAGACGCGGGTTCGTGCCCCGTTTCGGGAGGATCCCACATGCCGCGGAACCAAATATGTGGAATTCATGGTATAAAACAATTGGTGGCAAATAATTAAATTACTAATGCTTACATTAAATCTAAATAATGATTGCCCATATTACAACACAAATAGTTTTTAAAAATCTTTAAAGTGAAGCATGTAATGTATAAGTGTATTAATCAGAGCTCTTCAGAGAAACAGAACCAATAGGACGTGTGTGTGTATATATATATTTATTTATTATAATGAATTGGCTCATCTGATTATGGAGTCTGGCCAGGTTCAAATCTGCAGTGTGGGCCAGCAGGCTGAAGATCCAGGAAAATGAATGCTGCAGTTCCAGTTTGAGAGCAAGCGATCTGGAGATCTGGAAGAATCGATGGTCCAAATGAAGTCCAGAGGCAGTCTGCTGGAGAATTCCCTCTTACTAGGGGGGAAGGTTGTTCTTTGTTTTCTAGTCAAGCCTTCAGTGGATTGGATAGGGCTCACCTACATTATGGAGGGCAATCTTTTTACTCTATTGATTAAAGTGTTAATTTTGTCGAAAAACAACCTCACAGAAACACCCAGAATAATGTTTGTCCAAATGTCTGGGTACCCATGGTTAAGTGAAGTTGACATATAAATATTAACCATCACAATAAATGAAAGTTCTTTAATGATCATAACCAAAATCTAAAAGAAGTTGTATCCTTAAAACTGGGAAATGTTAAGGAGTGGACTGAAGGAAAGAAGTGTATACAGTGGTATGCTGGCAAACCAGATCTCCAAAGGTAGAGGTAGGAAGAGGTGTGTCCACTCAGCTCTGTGAGTCGGTACAGGATGCCTCTAGCACAACCTGTCCATGTAACCTGTCCATTCAGCACGTGTGCTTACGTGCTGAATTCTCACCTACTCTATCTCTCATCCATGCTTCATTTTTGTTTGCATTTTCCTGATAGGTCTTCCTCAGTTACTTTTAGAGGGGTTTTTGTTAAAGCAAAATAGAGTTTTAGTTTTTAAAATCTTATTTGAAATTCCTAACCATTTGACAGGGAAATTTAACCCATTTACTGTCACAATAAACATGTTTGGTCTTATATCTGATATTTTGTTTTATGGTTATTGCTTTTGTATTTCCATCTTTCAAAAATATGGATTTTCATTGCTTTTTTTTTTCTTCTTCTATATTCTTGAGCATTTTCCAAATTTGCTCTCTATAGCACAGTTTTCTAGTGTCCCTTATGCTTTAAGTTATCTTCAGTGTGGATTTTAATTCTTCTACTAGAGTTTAGATTTCCTTGAGTTCTTTTTTTAAATTTCATATGGCTTTTTTTCTTTTGAGGCTCCGTACTTTTGTTTCATAGAGGATTGTTGATTCCTTATCTATCTATCTATCTACCTATCAGCTAAGGATAAATGTAAACTTACTTGCTATTTACCAACAAGTATTTTAAAAAATTCTTTCCGTTTCTTTTAGAAAACCACTTTTAAGTTATGCTTTTTCTCTGAGCCTTTAGGGTAATATTATCTTTCCTTACATTTCAGTGCCTTTTTATAGGCCTCAAATGTGAATCATAATTTTAAAGAAGCAAATCTTTGCATCATTTAACTAACTATTCCACTATTCCTAACTAACACTAAGGATTGCTTTATCAGTTAGGATAAGGTTCAGCAGCTGCATGTAAAAGAAAACCAAAATAACAGTGGCTTAAATAAGGTAGGTGTTTATTTTTCCTGTAGGCTTAAATAGTAGGTGTTTATTTTTCCTGTACATATAAGAGGTGCAGAGGTAGGAGTTTAGAACTGGTCATGTGGCTTCATGGTCATCAAGAACCAAAACCAAAAGCTGCATGAATAATAAGATCTGTGATATTTTATGGCAATGGATTATGGGTCCCAAGTTACAGAGAACTCAAAAGAAAGGATATTCCGTGTGTTTTTTGAAGTCCCAGAACAAAAGTAGCTTTAAAGTAACTTATGATCTCTAGAACTTATTCTCATCTACTGAGAAGAAAGTATAGACATAAGAGGGATTATTAGAAATTTATATAGATGGAAAATATTTGGTATAAAAATTACCCATTTTGGTAGTAATGTTTTATTAAGTTAGAAAAATAAAGTTTTATTTGAGGCTTCCCCATACCCTACTGAAAGTTTGATATTTTAATCTTAATTCATAACACTTTGGGTTTTAATGCCATAAAGAAATTTGGATATTTACAAATTTGTTTCTTGGAGAACTCTCAAAAAAAGCCATGCTTTTTCATAGTTGTCCTGCCTCTTCCTGCCTTTCTCAGGAACAGTGAATTTTAAGTGCATCAGTACCAAAAATTTATGAATATACAAATATTTATGCTCACACATCAGACTTAGCAAATCCCCTGTAAAAGTGGAACAACTTCATACGATGTATGCAGCTTTCCAAGTGTTGTTTCTAACACTTAGAAACAGTCTTAGAAGGCACATACATTTCAGCCACCAGGAGTGAGAAACACCTGCTGGTGTAGGAAGATCCAGAGATACTTTATTTTGACTTCAGACCAGCTATCAATATTCGACAAGAGCACCTGTGCTGAGAATTAGTCAGATTCTGCTCTCAGGCACCGTGATGCGTGAGTCTGCGATGGTAACTCCTTCTGGTGAGAGTGTGCAGGCAGGGCGTGCTTGATTAATGGGCTTAAATATTAAATATCATTCTTATATATCTGGAGGAATTTCTGCCAATATGATCTAGGTGAATGTGACCTAGAAGTTCCTCTTAATTTGCTGCTTTGGGGTAGCTCAGTGTCTAAAGTGGCAGTGTGCTCTAGGGACAGAACATGGACTTCAGTCATGTAGATCTGGACTGAGGTCCAGCATTGCCTTAATTAACCACGTGACCTTGGAAGGTCATGTAGCCATCATTTATTAAGCATTTTGCCTTCAGTCAGATTCCCCAGAAGCAGACCCTGGGATGAAGATCACTGTGTGCATCAGCAAGAAATCAGTCAGAAAGGCAGAACTACAAAGAGTAATATGGGAAAAAGAATTTATTATAGGGTTGAAAAGTGGGACAACTGAGAAATTATAACCAGGAGCAGTTTCTTCTCAGTCGCTGTGGCCTTATCTGTAAATTTGGGATAATAAAACCTTCCTCTTTGTTGTTGGTGAGGGATGAATGAGGAAACATGCTAAACAGTGCAGAGTAGGTGCTCAAAAACAGCTAAAGTTCTAGGCAAAACCATTAACTAGATCAGTGGCTCCCAGAATCTCATTTTACAGACTGACACAGTAACTTTAAAAAATAGGGAAAGTTATGGGCAGGTGCCAATTTTTAATTTTGCCAGCTTACGACATTAAATAAGCACTTACTAGCTATGATCACCATCATTTCATAAAAGAAAAGACATTTTAAAACCAAAAAATGTAAAGCCATTCATTATTGTCAACCTAGCAATAATGACAGACCATACTGTCAATTTAGCTTTACTGTGACATGTTCCTTATGTCAGTGTCATGGACAGGCTGGTGCACAGGTGCATTTTGAGGAACAACTGAACTGAGTAGCAACCGCATATAGTCTCCTCTTCACTTGCCTGCATCCTTTATTCCTCTCTGCTTCCTCCTCATTGGTTTTCAAGAAATCTGTTGCCTTCCCTCCATGCACCAAAGGTATTCCACTGTGGTAGTCACTATTTCCCATCCTCCTTCTCTTCCTGGGCAACTAAAAGACTACATTTCCCAGCCTCCTCTGGTTGATAAACATGTGACTAATTCTGACCAATGGGCTGGAAGTATAAATATCACCTGTCACTCCTAGGTGAAAGCATTTAAGAGCCACTGTGTGATTCTCCATCTTCTTTCTCCCTCTGTAGTGAAACGTCTGTTGAAGTGGAAGTGCCACAGATGGAAGCAGCTACCACATGGAGGGTGGCTTCCCTGGAAAGCTGCCTAGACACAGAGAGCTTTGCAGGAGCAAGAAATAAACTTGTGTAAAACCCCTGAGATGTTGGTATTTCCTCTTACTGCAGCATAACTTGGTCTGATCTACCCAACACCAGCACAGCACCAAGACCTATTTGACCCAAGCAAGCTCACATCTGATTTTGTTAATAATTACTTCATAGAAATAAATATCAGTCTGAAAAGAAAATAATTCCTGACTTACAATTTTTTATTTTTTAAAACTCCAATACTTTCTTCCATCTGACCCACACTTGGAAACTATGTTGAATTCTCCTGTTAATGATCTAAATTAAAATATAACTTAGTTAGAGGAAAAAATTCAGCCAGCCCTGAATTTCCTTTATTATTGACCAGATGTTTTGTAAAGCTGTTTTGTTCGTGGGCACTTTCAGAGAACCTGAATAAATGACTTCTCTTTTGCATTTCCCTCAGGGTCTTGTTATTCTTTTAAAGCTCCTGTTACATAAGGTTTAAGATAAATACAGCATGATATGTTACTTCAGGCTGTTTTCAAACAGTGCAATTGACAGTTTGCTAGTTAACTAGATCCATGCAAGCAGCCAAGACCATTAATTTGGATATTAAAAAATTAATTTGTTGATTACTACTCATTTGTTTTTTAGGCATTTGTATGTACATACTGAATTCTGGCCTCTGGTAAAAACAGTTGAAAAATGGCAAGTATGTGCCTGAAGTTTAGGATGCCTTGGATCCATACGAAGGGTTTTATTCTGAAAACAACTGTTGCATCCTCACATTCTCATAATTATAGTCCAGTGGAAAGAGAATGTCTTTTTCCCATGAGCTTGGAGCAAATTCCAAGAATCACCCTAATTGGTCACTGAAACATTCTGGCTAGAGGAATGGAACCATGCTGATTGGCCAGGTCTCAGTCACATGCTTACTCCTGAACCAATCATCTAGAGCAGGAGGCAATAAATCACAGTCCAAGTTAATAAAGTTTTATTGGAACACAACCACATCTATTCATTTAGAGTGTTACCTATGGCTGCTTTGATGCTTCAAAGGCAGAACTGAGTAGTTGCAACAGAGACCATATGGTCCACAAAGTCCAAAATATCTATTCTCCAGCCCTTTACAGAAAAAGTTTGCCAACCCCAGGTCTAAGAGTGTATTTGTTTGCTTGGTCTGCCATACAAAGACACAGACTGGGTAGATTAAACTACAGAAATTTCTTCTCTCAAATTCTGGGGACTAGAAGTCTAAGAACAAGATGTCAGCAGGGTTGGTTTCTTCTGAGGCTTCTCTCCTTGGCATGTGGAGGGTTGTCTTCTCCCTGTGTCCTCAGATGATCTTCCCTTTGTATGTGTCTGTCTCCAACTTTCTTCTTTTTTTTCTTTTTCTGCGGTACGCGGTCCTCTCACTGCTGTGGCCTCTCCCGTTGCGGAGCACAGGCTCCGGACGCGCAGACTCAGCGGCCATGGCTCATGGGCCCAGCCGTTCCACGGCATGTGGGATCCTCCCGGACCGGGGCACGAACCCCTGTCCCCTGCATCGGCAGGCGGACTCTCAACCACTGCACCACCAGGGAAGCCCCCAACTTTATTCTTTTTATAAGGATACCAGTCACATTGGATTAGGGCCAACGTTTATGAACTCATTTTAAACTAATTGTCTCTTTAAAGACCCCCATCTGCAAATCTAGTCACATTCTGAGGTCCTAGGGATTAGGACTCCAACATATGAAATTTTCTTGCGGGGGGGGGGCGCGGGGAACACAATTCAGTCCATGACAAGAAAAATATGGGCTCTGATAGGTCATGACTTGGGTCACATGTTCTACAGTGACAGAAGGCTAAGAGTGAGGCGAGGTAGTTTTTAACTGGAAACCAGGATGTTATCACCAAAATACAGGAGAATGGGTGCTGGGTGGTAAACAAATTGTTCAGTGATACATTATCATTGCTTTGAATCCTCTAGAAGAGGAAAATGTATGGGTCGATTGGAAAGAACCCTGAAGAAAAAATTCATGTTGGACGATGGGGTGACCTGACCTGCTGTAGAGATAATGAATCAAAACAATATGTTAGAGTAAAAAATATGTCTCTCTTCAAGTGCAAAATAAAACAGCAAAACCAAAAGCTGTAAACACAACCCCCACCCTCCTTTTTTTTTGCAACACGATTTTGAGCTATTGTCCGTGAAACCTCTGGCATTAAAGATCAAGGGAAAATAGAAAATGCACAAGATAAAGTGCTCACAAATGGTGGATTTACATTAATTACATGGATCTCTGCCAGCACCCAAAGTCCATGTTAGCAAGGATTCTGATAATGGTAGACATGGAGGGGCAGGCTGACAAAAAAAGAAAAAAAATCAGGCAAAAGGTACAGTTTGCTATGTCTGGGGAAAGAATTCTTGGCCCAAAAAGCCAGAAAGGGAAAAACAAGAATGATTCAGTCCCCAGTGGCTTGTTTTCTTCACAGTCTTGAAGAAGAAAATTGTCCACATAAATTAAGAATGAACCATTGTAGTGGTTCTCAAAGTCTGGTAGCCAAAGCATCAGCATTAGCTCTACCTGGGACTTGTTAGGAATGCAGATCCTCAGGCTTTACCCCAGAATAACCAAATCAGGAGCTCTGGGGAAGGGCCCCAGCACTCTGTGTTTTAACAAACCCCCTGGTGATTCTGATGCATGCCAAAGTTTGAGAACCACTGAGATAGTGAATTCATTTATATTCATAATAAAGTCTTTACACTAAGGATTGCTTTATCAGTTAGGTTCAGCCCCTGTATGTAAAAGAAAACCAAAATAACAGTGGCTTAAATAAGGTAAGTGTTTATTTTTCCTGTACATATAAGAAGTGCAGAGGTAGGAGTTTGGAACTGGTCGTGTGACTTCATGGTCATCAAGGACCTATGGTCCTTACATTTTTTTTCTCTACTAAAATGTCAGCTTTCATAGTCAAAGTGACTCATGGTTCAAAATAGCTGCTGGAACTCCTGCAATTACATCAGCTTTTCCAGGCAGGAGGTAGGAAGCAAGGGAGGAGAGAAAAAGGTACAACTCCTAGATGAATCAACCTTCTTTAAGAAGCCTTCCTGGAAACTCCACCCAACAAGTTATTCTTGTATAATTTTCACTAACTCTGGTGGTAAGAGAGGCCTGGAAATCTTCCTCCTGCTGGTTGCATTGGCCCCTGAAATAAAATTGAGGTTCTTTCCATAGAGAAGAGAGGAAACGAAAATTGGAAGAAGATAGTGGCTGCCCTTCTCCATCCTTTTCTAGAAAGGTGATAAAGATTTGAACAGAGATTTGGTGAAGGTTTGGGGGAGAATTGCAGACCTGAGTTTGGGCAAGCCAGATCAGAAGCAGGGAGTATAACACCTGAAGGATTTTGCTGAAGGGATTTTGTGAAGGGTTCATGTCTTTAGATGGCTTCCTTTTGCAATTCAAAGGAAAGCTCTAGCAGTGAGAACTTTAAACATTTCCTTCCTATATTAAAGTTTCCTTCTGCAACTGACCCAGGTCTTCAATAAAGAATGACGACAATACTGTATCTGCACACTTTGTGTTGATGGCCTTGGGGAGAATGAAGGACACTACAATAAGGGAAAGA
>NW_006789814.1:102395-106464 GCF_000442215.2 Lipotes vexillifer
TGGAAAGAGAAGTATTTCAAAGCAGACAGACTTAAGAGTGACCACTATGCACCCAACTACTCGTGGGCAAAGTATGCAACACATTCCTCCCAAGGTACATGAGATGATTTTAGATAGTACACAAAAATAACATCAATAGCACCTAAAAATACTTAACTCAGTTGAATGAGTTGAAAAGCACACCCATTGCCCTTCCACCTTTCCTCCTATTTTTTCTGCCTGGTACATGGATGTGATATCTGGAGCTCTAGCAGCCATTTTTTGACCATTTTTCCACAACACTGAGGATGGAAGTCATACGCTAAGGACAACAGTGTAAAAAGAAAGCAAGAGCTTACTTTCATAATGTACATCTACTTCTAGCCTTAATCTGTCTACCTCTGAATTTCTTCTATATGTGAGAAAAATAAACCCCAAATTTGTTTAAGCCACTGTTATCTTTTAGGGATTTGTCGCTAGCTGCTTAATGCAATTCCTAACTGATGCAGAACGATCTTTTGCTATTTAGGAGTGCTATGTGCTTGTAGACACATTAATCACTGTTGTAATTAATGTGAAAAACTGCAGTGCATTTATTAAGGAGAATTAGACTCTAACATTAAGCTGGTAATATCAATAACAGGCATTTGTAGTACGCTCTGAAGATAGCCGCAATCTGTCATTACCCCAATAGGAGATGACATTTCCAGTCGCAGCCAGGATCTTGGTGGCAGCTGTAGGATCTGTGTGTTGTTAGACAGGCCATACGAACTTGGATGAATTGGTAATAACACTCACACTGCATTTGAGAGGTTTTCGTGCGTAAAATAGGGTGATTCGTTTAAATAAAAATGGTGCATGCCAAAGTGAGAAGCAGGCCACGGGGGCACTTTGAGTAGAGATATACAACCAACTGACTGGGAGTAAAAATGTAATGGGAGAAATCGTTGTATATATCCAACCTAAACCTGGTTCTTGAGTGGGGTGTGTAAACAAATCTTACTTCCCACATATGAGGCACAGATATAGTACACAAACTGATATATGTTACATGGGTGCTCATAACATCCATATATATACATATATATGTGTGTGTGTGTGTGTGTGTGTGTGTGTGTGTGTGTGTGTTATGTGCTCATAATATTTCATGGCAGGAGGGGAGATCAGAAAGAGAAATTCTAAATGGCTGCCTGGGGGTGACAATGAATACAAGATTGAAAAGCACTGGTGTATCTAGTGTGCTAGGTTACATCATTGATCCCAGTTCTTCACTCCATGATCCCATTTCTTGACTTTGGGTTCAGTAGTGTCATTTGCTTTTGCCAATGGGATTTCAGAGTTTGGGAAGTGAGCAGAGGCTTGCAGTGTGCTTGCATAGTTAGACTTGTCCTCTTGCATCCTGGTGACCATGAAACCACTGTCTCTTTAGTTTGGACCCCATAACAAACCTGAACGGAACCTATAACCTGGAGGCATCCAGCCAGTTGCAGCCTAGATCAGCCAAACCACACCCAATCTGAAGACCCATGAACGTGAAAATAAATGCTTATTTTTGTAAGCCACTGAAATATTTTTTTGGGGTGGGATTTGTTCTGCAGCATTATTATGGTAATAATTACCAGATACATATGGGGGCTCCCCCAGTGCAGTCCTGATCCTTGAAATAATCAGTTCCACTTTTAAAATTTGGGGCTCATCACAACAGAATTTACCAAACGCTACTTTAAACTCGACAGAATCACCACCTCTGATGTAAAATCTGCCTTGCAGTATTTTTGCCTCTATTTCTAGCTCTGGTCTGGATTCCATTGGTAGCTGCCGCTAATTAGATTGAAGTGAACTATAATTTCATCAGGATGTTTGGATGCTTTGTGGCTTTTGTTGGCTTCCTATTTATCTTTGGATGTTTTAATTCCTGCTTTGTCCTAGCATTCCTTTAAAGACATGATTTAGTTATGTTTTCATTCCATTCTCTCTGAAACTGGAAGATTTTCTGGCTGGTGTGGGAAACTACGGGCTATGGGTTAATAGGGCTGTCCAGTGATGCTTGTAAGTCAGAGCTTTTACTTTAATGAATTAAGCATTATATGGTCTGAGCTCCTTTTTGCCTTGTTGTGAGCAGGATGTGAGGTGAAAATCAGTTATTTGCCAGGATCCTTTTTCCTCTATGTCTTCAAATGTATGTAAATATCCCAAGACTTGGCTCAGTATAGACAAAACAGTTTTGCTTCAGATGTTTTTGGATGTCACATAGACCCGACCCCATTATAGCATCTTTGAAGAGTCAGTTTCAAGAAAATTTTCAAAGAAATTGCTGATGCATTGGCTTCTAAGAGGAGTTACTATTTATCACAAAATTTTATGGTCTTAAAATATTTTGTGTGCAATAGAGAAAAATATCACTGAGATAGATTATATTTAAAAATGCAATCAGTGAGTAGTCAAATGAACAAATGTATTTAAACCCTAGCCAATAACACACAAGAGCATGATATATTGATTTTGCATTTCCTTCTAAGCACGATTATAACATAAAAGAAAATTCTCAATTAAATTCAAAATCACAATAACTATAATTTATGACTGGATTCATGTCATGGAAATGAAAGCGTGGAGTCATAGAAGGAAGGGATGGTATTTGTATACTACCAACAATTTTTAAAGATAGAAGTATAAGAGCACAAATAAGCTTTGCTTTATCTTCTTGCAGTTTTTATATTAAGAAGCCAAACTTTTCTCATTTCCTAAATGCTGCTCTTGCAATGAGATGTTAGAAAACCTCATTTGTTTTTAAAGTTGTTAGATTGGAGCTTTCTACCCTGCAGGCCAGTATTTCCTCAGCCTCCCAGCCTGTAGTCTCACTACTGCCCAATATTTTACTATTGAAAGTGTGGCCCACGGGGCTTCCCAGGTGGCGCAGTGGTTGAGAGTCCGCCTGCCGATGCAGGGGACGTGGGTTCGTGCCCCAGTCCGGGAAGATCCCACATTCCGCGGAGCGGCTGGGCCCGTGAGCCATGGCCGCTGAGCCTGCGCGTCCGGAGCCTGTGCTCCACAACAGGAGGGGCCACAATAGTGAGAGGCCCACGTACCGCAAAAAAAAAAAAAAAAAAAAAAAAAGCCATGGCCGGTGAGCCTGTGCATCCGGAGCCTGTGCTCCACAGCGGGAGAGGCCACAATGGTGAGAGGAACCATCAAAAAAAAAAAAAAAAAACCAAAAAAAGAAAAAAAAAAAAGTGTGGCCCACGGACCTGCAGCACCAGACTCACTTGGAAGCTTGATAGAAATGCAGAATCTCAGGCCCTGCCCTTGACATACTGTATCAGAATTTGCATTTTAACACAGTCCCCAGGGAATTTGTATGCAGATTAAGTGAGAAGGACCAGAATCTATCTTTAGTTGGGTTGCCAGAACTAAGGCTGGGGCATCAACCACATCACCCGTTTGGTTCCTTCTACGCTCCTGGGCCCACCCATCCTTACATAAGGATACCTTTAAATGACAAGTGCACTGAAACAAAAGCTCAGCCACATCCTTTGATTTGCATGGCCCTTAAACAGAGAGGAAGAGAACTTGGACTTGGCTCCAGTTCCCTGAAGGAGGTCTGCTAGGTGGGAGAGAGAATGGCCCCCTGACTACAAATTACTTTGTGTAGGGGAAAACTTGGCCTGAGTGGGCCTAGCTTGGGGTGCAGAGATCTGTATGGCAGCTACCACATGGTACTGTCCTGATCATCTTGGGCCCCAACTTCCCCTGCAGGGTTGGCTGTCCTGAGGAGGAGTTGGCAGGGGAGACATCCAGGGTCTCTAGGGGCTGAAGAGCTCTTAAAGGGCTGAACTTAAGACACAGGCTGAACTTGAACCTTTTGGCTCAAGTCACCATGAAACAAGACTCATGTCTCATTTATTGAGCACCTACTATGTACCAGGCACCAATCAAGCTGCCTATGTACATCATCCCCTTTGGTTTGAATCCTTCTGAGAGGTAGCTCTTACTATTACCATTTTATAGACAAGGAAACTGAGGCTCAGAGAGCTTGAGTGGTTGTTCAAGAGCCATTGGCCCATAAATGGAAGAGCGGGGTTTGTATTCA
>NW_006789814.1:106541-118913 GCF_000442215.2 Lipotes vexillifer
GAAGAGCGGGATTTGAATTCAGGATTGCCTGACACCAAACCCAGGCTCTTCTTATACCATAAAAAACTAAGTATCTGCTGTTTTCAGAGCAATGAACTAGGGGTTAGGGCTTCAGGGTTTGTGGATACGGTTGTCCCGCCATACAAGGATGATAGTCAAGAGAGATGTGAAATGCAGGTTGCATTAATGGTAAACACTGTGCCCGATGCCTTCTTTCCTCTGTCCTCAGGACTGGACTTCCCTTGTATGTGTGTCTGGGTGAGAAAGTTCTTTCTGGGTGAGAAAGCTTCCTGGACCATCCCTAGAATTCATAGTGTCTGCTATGTGAGCCACTCTGGGTCCACAGACCCCAACAGCCACTGGAGAAGGAGCCAGGTGCTGTTTTGACTTCTTGTCTCACGACATGGAAAGAGACGTAGGAAGTGGGAAGGGGCCCATCATGCATGGGCACAGAGGAGAAAGAGGAGGGGTCTGGCTGGTTCCTACCTTTACCACAGGATCTTGCTGACTTGTAAAATGTGCCTGCAGACTGTCTCAAGCTGTCACCATCCAATCAGCAAGTCCTCCTCCCATAGGGTTGGCATGAACAGAAGGGACAGAATTGTTGCGGAGAGAGTCAAGTGTCCTACTCTCTTAAGGCTTGAGGCATAAACATTCCCTCCTCCCCAAACAGGGCCCTTGGGGGCAATGACAAAGATGCTGAAGACATATGCTCTACCCTGAGAAATGTTGGTTCCAGTTGGAAAGCAGGACATTGGGTGCTGCAACCTGCTGGTGCCAGCTTGCGAGAACCAATGTATTTGCCTTTTCCCAACTCTGCATCTGTTGATGTCGTGATGGTAGTGTTTACACCACAGAAACTGGCAAATTCTACACACCGGGGCATCCTCTCCCCAGAGAGCCAGTTGTTAAACATTTACCAGCACCCCTCTGAGAGTAGGTATGTACAAACACAAAAGATCCAGAGTTGAGCTAGAGTAATTCATCAATAAGTTATATCTAGTATTCACGTGAAATCCTCTCACAACCCATATGTAGCAAGAGAAATTTCTCAAACAGATTTCTAAACTCTGGCAACTGGTCTTCCGTGTTTTTCAAAAATAATTCCAGTGAATTCAGGGTTTGTGGTGATGGAAATTGACATGGGTGATCCATCAGACATTGAAAGGGGTTAGAATAGTGCTTATCACCCTGGAGCCCGCCTCAGAATCCCCCGGGGGGCTTGTTAAACTCAGATGGCTTGTCTTCACCTTCAGAGTTTCAGATGCAGTAGCTCTGAGCTGGGGCCTGCGAGTTTGAATTTCTAACATGTTCTCAAGTGACGCTGCTGCGGCTGGTCTGGGGATAGCACTTCGGGCTTTGATAATGGCTAGGTTAGAGGCAGGGGTCAACTCTGAAGCATCTCAGCGAGAATGTGAGTGAGGCCAGGGTTAGAAGGAGGGGAGTGATCTGAAGGCAAAATGAAGGAGTGAAGGAGGCACTCCATTTATTAAGCACCTATAATGCGCTGGACATTAAGTGCAAAGCATTTTACATATATCGTTTCCTTTAGCAGCCTCTCTCATGAGTAAATGCATTCAGAGAGGATGTCATGGAAACAAACACAAAGATCTGGGGAAGGGACTGGAAGGCGGTCCAGTGGTTAAAACTCCACGTTTCCACTGCAGGGGACGTGGGTTGGATCCCTGGTTGGGGAAATAAGATCCCACAAGCCACAAGGCGAGGCCAAAAAGAAAAAAAAAAAGATCTGGGAGAATGACCGTTTTACTCCACTGCGGACAACTGAAGATGGCAGAGCTGAGGAAGGAGAAATTAGAATTTCATTTTCCTCTTGATGCCTGAGCTTGGATAATTATATTATAATCTGTTTGAGATGTGGGCAAAACACAAAGCAGAAACTGACGAAATGTGCCCTGTCTTGAATGTCCGCCAAAGGAAGGGAGGTAATTGCAATTTCCCAGTGCCTTGTCCCAAGGCGCCCGCGTCCGAGCAGAGCAGGTGCCGCTTGAAGGAAAGGGAGGGTGGGGTAGGAAGAGCTGCAAATCTGGCACCTTGATGAGCATCCTTTTCAATCGCCACACACTCAAGCTTTATGCTATTCCTTTTAATTTTCTTAGTACTGTAATTGTAAATGAAAAGCAATATTGCACCACATCCAATTATAACCAGATTCCTGTCCCCTAGGACTCATCAAAGAGAAAAAAATGTATTTATGGCTATGAGGAGCCATTAATCTCTGCACTTATGGCTCTACACATGGTTATACAGCAGCTGCAGGACTGGGACCCTTTCCCTCTCTTTTCTTTCTCCAGCGATGCACTTTATCAAGTCCCAGCTGGGTGTTTTATTATAAATTAGGCCCTGAAATATTGGCTTCATAAGCACCTTGGTTAGAAACCACTAAATAAGATTTCTTCTTCTGTGTGTTTCTGGGGATGTACTTAACCTCTCTGGGCTTCAGTTTCCTCCTCCGTAAAATGAGAATAACAGTAGTCTCTGTCTCTTAGGGATAGTAGGAGGGTTTGATGAGTTACTCCATGAAGAGCAGTTGGAGCCATGGCTAGGATCTGGCTCTCAGTATACGCGTGGGCTGTTTTTACAGATGCCAGTCAATGCCTAACTCTGTGCCGGTCGTTGGGAAAACAGGCGCGATGTGGTCCCAACAGCCGGGAGCTGAGCTTCTGGCAGGAAGGTGGCAGGAAGTTCTGAGAGCAGAACATTTTGCCCTGCAAATCCTGTGCTTTTTCATCATAGATGGAAATGCCAACATCACCAACCTATGAGTCTAAACCCTTAGTTCAGAGATGACTTTGCTGGAAACTTCACGCTGGATAGGTAGACACATCAACACACAGGAGCTGGGCCATTCCACAGTGACATCGCTGGCTGTGCTTTGGCGTTTTTTCAGTCCCTTTAAAGAGACCCCAGTGGGCGGGGGCAGGAGCCGCGAGGGAAATATGTCTGGAAAGAGATATACAGGAGATCATATTTAATGTGGCTCAGTGATAAATCACTGTTTACTTTGGGCATAAATTTTTGCTTTATGCTGGCACAGTCAGAACAGATGTATTCAAAACGAAACAAAACAAACCTGCAGGAGGAAAAATAAATCAGGAGGTTATTGTCTACTTTGTCACTGCAACAAGCCCAACCATGGATTCTTCAAGGTGCCTCATTGTTCTGATTCTGATGGGGAAGGCCCTTGGGTTTTCTTTCTCTCCGTTTCTCCTGCTGCTGTTTTTTCACTGTGATGGTGCTTTTGCTGTCATCTTTCAGTGACAAATGTGCACCATGTGGGTGTTGAATTTATTCAGCTAGTCCACCTGGGAAAGATTACAATTGAGGAACAGTGTTGGGATCTTCAAAACACGCTTCTAAGAGGAAAGAAAGTGGCTTTAGAATGATGCAGGGGTAGCATCTCCTCCAGCTGGGCTCCAAAAAGGACGTGAAATGAGACAAATTCAATTCTGATTACTACATAGTTACAAAACGAGGCCAAAGGGCAGTAGGAAAGGGAAATATAAGGGGTCTCCCAGAATAGCAATTATGGGCAAACAAATGTGCACTAAATTAATTGACTTGAACTATGTAATATTTGGAAATCATCTGTCATTCCTTTCGTATTTGTCTCTGACCTAAGAAGACTGGAAATGGAGGTTGGGTGGCTGAGGAGATAATTCTGTGCAAAAAAATAATTCTTAAAACAAACGTAGCCAAATGAAGGGTGCTCTCTCAGCTAAGAGACTTGACATTCAAGAGGCAATGGAGGGAAAGGAATGCAAACAGCTGTTACTTACTGGGCTGTTGACAATAAATCTTGGTCCAAGCTACTAAAAAGTTGCCAGGCGTCTGCTACTCTCTTCTTGGGAGGGGGCTTGGCAGGAGGAGGAAAAGGGAGAAGGCATCTCAGGGTGAAATGAAAAGCTCTTGTGCCTGCTCTTTCCAACACTGATGTTTGTTGAAAGGCACTGCTGGGGAGAGAAAAGATATCTACAGCCCAATGTGAAGTCACTGCAATCACAGCTATTCTTTATCGGGAATTTGTTATGTGCCCAGCAGTTTCCTTATAGTATTATCTTTAATCATCACAGTATCTGTGAAAGTTAGGTAACATTCTCTCTAATTTTAAAATAAACTTTATTTTTAAATTTATTACTATTTTCTTGGCTGTACCACGCAGCATGTGGGATCTTAGTTCCCCAACCAGGAATTGAACCTGTGCCCCCTGCAGTGGAAGTGCAGGATCTTAACCACTGGACTACCAGGGAAGTCCCATAAATAAACTTTTCATTTTAGACTAGATTTACAGAAGAGTTGCAAAGATAGTGCAGAGATTTCAAGTATCCTCCTCACCCAGTTTTCCCCATTGTCAATCTCTTACATCACCCGGTGCCCATCAGAACTAAGCAACAGACATTGTTAGGTTACTATTAACCATGTTCCAGGCTTGATTTGAATTTCATCAGTTTTTCCATTAATGTCCTTGTCTTAGTCCACTCTGGCTGCTATAACAAAAAATCCCATAGACTGGGTGGTTTACACAGCAGAAATTTATTTCTCATAGTTCTGGAAGTTGGGAAGTCTGAGTTCAAGGTGCCAGCAGATTCAGTGTCTGGTGAGAACCCATGTCCTTTTTCATACATGGCCATCGTCTTGCTGTGTCCTCACATGTTAGAAGGGACAAAGGAGCTCTCTGGAGTCTCATATAAGGGCACTAATCCCATTCATGTGAGCTCCACACTCATGTCCTGACCATCTCCCTGAAGGCATCCTCTCCTAATACCATCATATGAGAGGTTAGGATTTCAATATATGAATTCTGGGGGGACACAAATATTCAGCCTCTAGCAGTCTTCTTTCTACTCCAGGATTCTAACTACATTACACGTGGTCATCATCTTCCCCAGTCTCCTCTGGTCTGTGACAATCTCTCAGTCTTTCCTTGTTTTTCATATCCTTAACAGTCTTGAGGGGTACTCATTATCATTATTTTAACAGATCAAGGAATTAAACCTCAGAGAGGTTAAATGGCTTGTCCAAGTTCAGACAACTTATAGAGGCAGCACCAGATTTCTACCAAGCCAGTTCCAAGTCTGTTTCTCAGACTTGAACTTGCATTAGAATCACCAGGAAGGCTTGTTAAGACTCAGACTGCAGGGACCCACCCCCAGAGTTTCAGAGTCAGTAGCTCTGGAGTGAAGTCAGAATTTGCATATCTTGAAGTTTCTCAGGTGATGATAATGATGATGATACTGGCCTGGGGACCACATTTTGAGAACTTCTGTATTAAGCCAAGTCCCATTTGAGCTGTTTACCCAGATCAAATTAATTAGATACTTGTCAACTCTCCATTTCACTCTCTGAAGTGTAGAAATGAGATCAGATTCTGATATGTCTTCCCTTCTCTTCCTTCCCTCCTTTCCTCTCTCCCCCTTTTTGAGCATCTCCGAACTAGGCACAAGAAGTATAGTCAAGGGTATTTCTTACCCTGGGTAGTAGAATGGGAGTGGTGTTTGCAGCCTGGCAGAGACTGGTTTGTGCCCTATTCTATCGCATCTCAAGTGGCCTTGTGACTTCACATGAGTATGTTCGTCTTAGTGTCCTCAACTGAAAAATGCTAATAATAACGAATAATAATAATAATAACGAATTCCTACCCTAGACATTGAACGGAAGCAGTTATTGAAAAAGAGGAGACTGGACTTCCCTGATGGCGCAGTGGTTAAGAATCCACCTGCCAATGCAGGGGACACGGGTTCGAGCCCTGGTTCGGGAAGATCCCATATGCCAGGGAGCAACTAAGCCCGTGCGCCACAACTACTGAGCCTGCACTCTAGAGCCCGCGAGCCACAACTACTGAGCCTGCACTCTAGAGCCCGCGAGCCACAACTACTGAGCCCTAGAGCCGGTGCTCCGCAACATGAGAAGCCACCGCAATGAGAAGCCTGAGCACTGCTTGCTGCAACTAGAGAAAGCCGAGCACAGCAACGAAGACCCAATGCAGCCAAAAATAAATAAATAAATAAAAACAATAGAAAGATATCTCTTAAAAAAAAAAGAAAAAGAGGAGACTGACAGATAATGTGAAATTCATACATTCTCTTGGAAATATTAACAGTTTTTTCTTTCTTTTTGAGAAACTTTCCATATTATTGATTCAAAATTTATTCTTCCTTTCTTGCTTTAAAAAAAAATGCTACTACAGGGCTTCCCTGGTGGCGCAGTGGTTGAGAGTCCACCTGCCGAGGCAGGGGACGTGGATTCGTGCCCTGGTCCGGGAGGATCCCACGTGCCACGGAGCAGCTGGGCCCATGAGCCATGGCCGTTGGGTCTGTGCGTCCGGAGCCTGTGCTCCGTGGTGGGAGGGGCCACAGCAGTGAGAGGACCACATACCGCCAAAAAAAAAAAAAAAAAAAAAAAAAAAAAAAAAAAAAAAAAAAAAAAAAAAAAAAAAAAAAAATGCTACTACAAAGCTGAACTGTGCTGAAAGCAAAATGTGGAGATTGTTAATCACCGATTTAAGAATTAAGCCACTAAAGGCAATGGACAATACAGCCTCACTAAAGAGGTATACTCATTTACTGAATTTAAGTAGTGAGACGGACGGTAAAGTAAACTTTTTTGCCAGTGTAATAACTTCCAGTGCCCTGGCATTTAGTGAAGCCACAGGTAAGGCATTATCACGCCATTGTTAGTCACTTAAAAACAAATCACCTATAATACGTGTTGTTTTCTGGCACAGTTTATAAAGGAATAACTCAGGACCGTTGTCCTTCCTTTAGATGATCTTGACCCTAGGCCTATTTTAAATATTTCTTAAAAAGGATCTTGAGGGAGAGAAAAATAAAACTACTCAACCTCCTAGTGTTATCTGAAAAAGTGCTGCAAGTTTTTTGAAACCCTTGAAGAATTTATTACCTTAAGTACTCCCATATTAATGATTCATATTATTTTCAAGCTCTCTCCCTATTTCATATTTTGATTAGAAGCTCAGCTTGACTTTCAAGTTGGGCCGAATTCACAATAAAATATGAAACTTTAGTTACTTCATTTGTTATCCTTCACATCTCTGCCCCTTAATCATTTAAAACACTTCCAAACAATCACAGGTTTTCTAAAACAAAGTACAAATCATCATGCACACAGCCCTCAGGGGCAGAGAAAAGAATTCTGCGTGTGTTAGCATATTTAATCATCCCATTTTTGGGAAGATAATCCGTTTTAATTTTCTTAAACCGTGCTCACTGCTTTCATTATTTTCTTTACTTCAAAGATCAACTTGACAACTATTTTTCTTCACAACCAGGCTTATGGTATTACTCCAAATCTATCTGATTTCATGGCCTTTAGGGTTGCTTTTGTATATTATGAATTTCTCAGTTGGCAGTGTTTATTAGATGGAAACTTACAACTGTTTGTAGACGTACTGTCTTGCAGAAGTTGTTGCTGGGTATTTTTTTTTTTTGAAAGAGGGAAATAATGTTTTCAGAGTGATGGTGAGGAATAGCTTGCAAAACCTACTCAATAATAGTGCATTGGATCATACTACTGCGATATGCACTGTTTTCTTTTTGTTTCCTGTTATTTCTCTCCCAGCACCCCCAATTAAGCAGTGAGCCCCTCTGTGTTCTTGCCTCTGGCAGGGTTTGTGACAGACCCATCTCCTTTTCCTCCCTCACACTTCAAAATCCTAAACCCATTAATGAGAATAGGGTTTGAGCACAGAGCCTTTTCCCCAGACTTGGAAAAGGAGACCTTGTAAAGATTCCTGGGTTTCTGACCTGGCAGAGCAGCAGAGAGAGCTAGTAGATTTTGAAACAGGAATTATATATGGCTGCAAGTAACAGAGACCACCATCTCCTAATAGAGTGACTTAAGCAGAAGTGGTCTAAAAAACACAAAGAAGTCCAGAGGCAAGTAGTCCAGAGCTTGTGTGCCAGTTACACAGAGTCATTGGGACCTTCTGTCTCTTCGTTCCTCCATCCTCACTTCATAGTCTCCATTCTCAAGGTCACCTCACATTCCAAGATGGCTACCAGAGCACCAGCCATCACATCAGCTTTCTTGGCAGAAGGAAGGTTGAAATAGTGCTTCTCCCAGGCAAAGCAACTCCTTTTGAAAGCTCTGTCCCAGAAGTCACATATAATATATCTACTTATATCTCACTAGACAGACCTTAGTCACATGGCTGTATCTAGCTGAACGGGAGACTGGGAAGTTAGCTTTTATAATAGAGTTCTGTTACTAAGGAAGAAGTGGAGGTGGATATTTGGAGAGCAACTAGCAGTGCATGTCACAGACCTGAAGGGGACAGGGGGCCAAAGCAAAGTGAACTTCCTGTGTGCTTGATGTGGATCAATGATCAATGGGGATAACTTCGTGTGTGTCCTACATCCTCCTTGATGAATTAGCACAATGTAAAACCAGTAGACCCTTACCACAACCTTGTGGGAGACAGTGGGGAAGCACCTAAGATTTTCAGGCCAAAGAAATGAGGTTTGAAGTAGAAATTAAGCAGAGTTATATAAAATAAAGCTCTGATTTCTTAAACACCTAAGTTTGGACTGAGATTTATAATTATTATTGAGGTAGGGTATCTAAGAATTCAAGCTTTGATTCAAATACTTTATTTTTTAATACTTTATTTATTTATTTTTATTATTTATTTATTTTTTTGCCGTACGTGGGCCTCTCACTGTTGTGGCCTCTCCCGTTGCGGAGCACAGGCTCCGGACGCGCAGGCTCAGTGGCCATGGCTCACGAGCCCAGCCGCTCCGCGGCATGTGGGATCCTCCCAGACTGGGGCACGAACCCGTGTCCCCCACATCGGCAGGAGGACTCTCAACCACTGCACCACCAGGGAAGCCCAATACTTTATTTTTTAAAGTTAAGCACCAGGACTTGATTAATTGCCTTTGTTGTAAAAATGCAACATGTTGGAAGGCTTGAGCAGTATTTTTCTAAAATGATCCACTAATTGCTGAGGACAGGGGCTGTATCTTTTATCTCTGCAGAGTGTCTGACAAACTAAGTCACCTCATGTGTGTTTGTTAAATGAATGAACAAATAATGGTAATCTAAGGGGTTTTAGTCACCTGTGTTTTCATATCTATTTATGTGTGTCTGTATCATTGAGAACTCCATTAGATGCAAGTAACAGAAATGGAAGTCAAATTGCTTAAGACAAAAGGTAATTTTTCAGTGCTTATTTAAACAGTGGGCTTCAGGCATGGCTGGATCTAGAGGTTAGATGAACTCTGTATAGGCTCCATTCTCAGGTAGACTCTCCTCTCTTGGTGGTAGAATGACTATGATTAGCTCCATGAAAACTTATCTTTTAGTTTTGAGTCCAGTGGATAAGAATATCTTTTCTCAGATAGCAGTAGGAACCGTCCCTGAGCTAAGTCTCATTAGCTCTGATCGTCCTGACTTGGAATGGAGGGAGAGAAGATCAACCCTTCTCAGAACACTTCACTAGAATGTGACAAATTTTAAGGCTCATTCTCACTGTGTCAATCAGGGTCCAATCAGGAAAAGGAAAACACACTAATTATTTTAAGAGGAATAATTTAATACAGGTGGGCCAAATCCAGTCCACTGCATCTTTGGCACAGCCTGGAATGCATTTTCCTCTCTGACAGTGAATCAGTTCTAAACAACACTGTACCTTGCTAACTCTGCTCCTGGGCCCTTGGTAAATGTCTCTGCTATCATACTTGTTTTCATGCTTTTATTATTTATGCTACCCAAGCATTAGCTGTGGCCCCCTGGCCTCCTTAGGATTCAGAGCACGTCAGCTCAAACCACCATTCTGTCTCCCCTTGGAGTCCAAAGTCCTCATCAAAATGTCTACACGTTCTCAGGTAGCTTATATTCGCTATGTCTGGTTTTCAAATCTGGATTTTGCACACATTTTCTCTGATTTTTGCCATGTTAACCTGGCTATGAAATTAAGCTCTGTCCTCAATGTGTAGCTTGCTATTTTAAATGGGAGTTTTTAAAAGTCTACTAAGATTGTTCTTTGTATATAGCAGTGGCCTTTAAACATCGGTAAAGGATCAGAAGGTAAATATTTTCAGCTTTGGGGCCCATAACGACTCTTTTGCAACTACTTTTGCTATTGTAGTGCAAAAAGAGCCATAGACCATAGGTAAACAAATGGGTATGGCTGTGTTCCAATAAAACTTTATTGACAAAAATTGGTGGCAGGCAGGATTTGACCAGACCATGGACTGTGGTTTGTCAATCCCTGGTTTGTAAGAAGGCTATGGGTTTTGGTCTATTAAAGTTGTATTTTTAGTCAGTCATCTTATATTCTCCTGTTTGCAATTTTTTTCAGTTGATTTTGAAAACTTGGGTTTTTCAGGGTATATAAATCATATTGCCTGATGTCTTAGTCCATTTGGGCTGCTATAACAAAATACCACAGACTTAACAAATACCATAGGTTAAACAACAAATATTATATTTGAAATAAGTAACTATATTTCTTATAGTTATAGAGGCTGGGAAGTCCAAAATCAATATGCAGCAGATCCAGTATTGGGTGAGGGCCCACTTTCCGGTTCAAAGACACCTCACTGTGTCCTCACATGGGGCAAGGGAGCCCTCTAGGTCTCTTTCATAAGGGTGCTAATCCTGTTTATGAGAGCTCTACCTTCATGACCTAATCACATCACAAAGACCCCACCTCCTACTCCTAATAACATCACATTGGAGGTTGGGATTTCAACATTTGAATTTGGGGGGACACAGACATTCAGTTCAAAATAACTAACAAAGACTTCCTCCTTGACCAAACTCTAGTCAAGCTCCCTTGTTCCCTCTTGTTGACTAGACCTTGTCCTTGGATGACCATCCTTGACCAGTGGTCCTTGGTCTGCTGTCTTTGGCCTGCTGAGCCCAGGTCAGCAAGAATCCTGCTAAGCCAGTTTAGCAAGAATCACCCCCTACCCTTGATACCTTATTAAGTTTCTCCCAATAATTTTCTTTCCAATGATTCTCTCACCCCACCCCACTTGTTATAAATCCCCAGCTGTCCCTGTAGTTTTTGGAGTTGAGTTTAATCTCTCTCCCCTATTGCAATAGTCTTGAATAGTTTTGCTTGCCTGTTTAGCGTGGCTGGTACAATTTTTCTTTGATACACCTTAACAATTTTTATTTTAACTTCTTCCCCTTTGTCCAGGTTATCAGCTACTGCCTCCTGACCTACATCAAATATAGTAGTGAGAGTGATGTATGGGTCAGTGTCAGTGCAGAAAATAGGGAAGACCCAACAAGACTGATTGACGAGCATTTAATGAAAAGACTGTTTCCAAAATGTGGGCAAAGCTAAAGAAACCCAACAAGAGATGGTGAAGTACCCCAGGGCTAGGCTGGCAACAGTGGGCTGGCTCTCACATGTCCCCTACACATGAAGGAGCAAGTGAAGAAAGCAGTTAGCAAAACTTCATCAAAGCAGGGGAGGAGGGTACCTCACAAGAGCTGTGTCTTAGGTAGAACACAACATTGCTTACCACAGCTAGATGGGAAGGCAGCCTGGTGACTCATGACCCTGACCCCTCTGTTCTCCTGCCCCCGATCTCCTGATGGGGGAAGAACTCAACCAGAAACCACAGGGCAAGGGAGGCTGGTGATGGAGTCCAAAGAGGTTGGCCTCCTGGAAAGCAGAGCAGGGAGGAGCTGGGTGGAGGATGGATCTGGGGAGAGGGTGTGGTGAGAGTCGGAGAATCTGCATCACAATAGATATTGCTGACTTGTGCAGACTTTAGTGGGCGAGTTTCCATGTTTGCCAATTAAGGATCATGCCAGTTTGGGGAGTGAAATGGATATTTTTTATCATATTAAGGAAGTATTTTCTTTTAAAGTTTTTCTTTTAAAAACAGGAATGGATTTTGAATCTTATCGATGCCTTTTTGTTTTCTGTGCAGATGAGATTCTGTTTTTTTCTCTTCTATGCTATTCATATACTGAATTATATTAGTAAGGAGTGTACTTTGAGGAATACTTGCCTTCTTGGGAGAAACCCCACTCGGTCATGGAACACGAGTACTGTCGGATTCTGTTGGTTGGTATTTTATTTAGATTTTTGTGTGGATATTCACAAGTGAAAGAGAATGGTCTGTATTTTCTTGTGTTGTGTTATCTTTTTCAGCTTCATAAAAATACAGACAAGCTTTCCCATTTCTGTTTTTGAAGAATCTATTCTCACCTTGCGTATTTTTTTCCCTTGCCAGCTGAACTTGGAAATGCATTTCCCCTATAACCTAATTTGAGAAGATATCCTACTTCAACAACGTTGGATCTTCCTATTTTAGATGGGTCAGGATCATCTGGGTTTAATTTTCAATTCATAGAGTTTGAGGAAAGAGT
>NW_006789814.1:119055-127434 GCF_000442215.2 Lipotes vexillifer
AAAGAGTGGCTTGAAATAATCCTGCAGAGGTAGCAGGGACCTTCAGGCAAATCTTTGCAAAATTTTGTTCTATTTTCAGACAAAAACTAGTGAAGGGATTTCAATAGGTCAGTTGCACAATCAGATTTGACATTCTAAAGATTTCATGTTGACTTGCTTATCTTGAGAAAATTACTCTTCTAAGCTTCAGTTTCTACATCTATATATCATAGGAAATAAATCTATGTTACAGAGTTGGAGAAAATCATTTGAGGTTAGTGATATCTATAAATACTTATCCCTGAGTCTGTCTGACATGTCATAAACATTTATAAATAAAACTAATATAATTTTTGTGCATATTCATTCAAGTTATTCATTTTTTGTGGGTTTAAGCAGTAGTTTTGTAAGTTCTTCATATAAAAAATATACCCTTCTCTTAAAGATCATTCCTAGATGCATATGTATACTTTTGGGAGTGGAACCTTCTTACATTATTGGCTTGTGGGAAACATATTGATTTCTGTATATTTATCTTGTATCCAGCCATCTTACTGAACTCTTTTATGAATTCCTATATTTCTTCAGCTAATTCTTTTTATTTTCTTGGTTATTCAATCACGTTGTTTGCACACACTGTTTATTTCCTTTTCAAACCATTATTTGTGAATTACCTTCAACTTGAATTTGTTTGGAGGATAATATTTATCCTTGGAATCCAAGCCAGAATTTCATATTACAAATAGATTTCTTGGTGGAGAAGTGACCCACAGTTTAAATTACCTCTGAAGTTGAATAGGATGGTAATTGCAATGATTGCATAAGACATCATTTGGAAATTAAAAGTTGGATATTTAACTTACCAGGTGGAATAGAAAACAGGTTATTATGTGTACGATTGAGTTTAATGGGCTGTTTATACGACTTCCACGTTCCCTATGTGTAATCATGTATTTATTCTGTCTTGAACTAAGGAAAGGTCAGAGAGGTTTAATTACGTACCTCTTCCCCTCACACCTTACTGTTGATTTGGAATATAAAATAGGTCTTGATTTCTAGAATTGCTGCTTATGCTTGTCACTCAATAAACATTATGTATATTTAAATGCAACGAACAGCATACAGAGGGCATACAGTTCTAGTGCAGTTCCTGACATATAATGGGTGCTATAGACTGAATATTTGTGTTCCCCCCAGAACTTATATGTTGAAATACTAACCTCCAATGTGTTTAGGAGTTGGCATTTGGGGAGGTGATTAGGTCATGAGAATGGAGTCCTCATGAATAGGATTTGTGCTCTTTAAAGGAGGCTCCAGAGAGCTCTCACACCCTTTTCCATCACATGAGGACTCAGTGAGAAGACAACTGTCTATGAACCAGGAAGCAGACTCTTAGCAGACACTGAATATGCCAGTGGCTTGATCTTGAGCTTCCCAGTCTCCAGAACTGTGAGGAATAAATGTTTGTTGTTTAAGCCACCCAGTATATGAGATTTTTGTTGTAGTAGCCTGAACTGACTATGACGATAGGATACAATACACATAGCTTTCTCTCTCCTCTCTTTTAAACACATATGTCCAAGGACTATAGCCCCGTAATTTCAATCCCCCAATTTAAGTTCTTCCCATGTTCTACTAAGCCTACACAGTCTGCCTCCTGTCTCCTTTCCATCCTCATTTTCTACTACTTTCTCCTTGCTTCCCTCACTCCAGCCTCAAAGATCTTGATCTTCCTGAAGCCTTTGAAATTTGAATGAATGAATGTTACAACCTCTAGCACATAATTGTGATGATAAACAATATAATGATCATGGCTTGAATTAGCACCAGATGCTGGTATTTCCTGGTCTGGAGGACCCCTGGGAAGCTGAAATTTTAAAGCTTAGGGATTGCTAAGGACCAAATTGCATTCCTTCCAAATTCATATGTTGAGGTCTTAACCTCTAATATGACTGTATTTGGAGATATGGCCTGTGAAGAGGAGTTAAGGTTAAATTAAGGTCATAAGAGTTGATAGTGCTGGTGCCTTATAAGAAGAGGGAGATCTACTAGATCTCTCTCTCCCCACCATGTGAGGACACAGAGGAATGGTGGCTGTCTGCAAGCCAGGAGGAAAGCCCTTACCAGGACTTGAATGGGCTGGCACCTTGGTCTTAGACTTCCCAGCCTCCAGAGCAGTAAGAAGATAAATTGCTGTTGTTTAAGCCATCCAGTCTATGGTATTTTGTTATGGCAGTCCTAGCTGACTAATACCAGCATACAGAGATGTTTATAAACGGTTCATCTACCCTTCCAGCCCACTGAGAAGAAGTCTGGAACATAGGAGTAACTGTGATTTTAATAGTTAAGAAAACAGACTTGGGATTCAGTCTGTTCCACATGCAACATGTTCTCTCTGAACCAGTGGCTACCTGGATCATGGTCTTTTTTTGGTGAGTTGCAGATGTGGGATAGAGTGAGCAAAATAACTGATTTCTCTTGAGGCCTTATTCAGAAACTGGCACACTGTCACTTATGTTCAATTCCAGTGGACAAAGGTCATACCGCCAAGTCACTAACAGTAGGATTGGGAAATATACTCCACCCTCTATCATGGAGGTAGTCATGTTATATAAAAGGGTATAGAATTCTAATACAGGGAGGGCATGAAGAATAGTAAACAATGATTCAATCTACCAGAGTTGTTTTATTACTATTATTATCACTTGAGAATGAAGCCAACATAGAGGTAAATAGCCAAGAGATGAAGAGAGTAAGCATTGATGACTTTATTTGGCTCCTGAAGCTTGACCTTCCCTTGAGATTTTCAATAAGTGAGTCAAAAGATTGGATTTTGTTTTTAACTTAAGTTGGTTAGAGTTGGAGTTCTATCCTTTGCTATTGGAAGAATCTTAAGGATTAAAAAATATGTGGAGTAGGGTTTCCCTGGTGGTGCAGTGGTTGAGAATCTGCCTGCCAATGCAGGGGACACGGGTTCGAGCCCTGGTCGGGGAAGATCCCACATGCTGCAGAGCAACTGGGCCCGTGAGCCACAACTACTGAGCCTGCGCGTCTGGAGCTTGTGCTCCCCAAGAGAGGCCGCAACAGTGAGAGACCCGCGCACCGCGATGAAGAGTGGCCCCCGCTCGCCACAACTAGAGAAAGCCCATGCACAGAAAGAGAAACGAAGACCCAACACAGCCAAGAATAAATAAATAAATAAATAAATAAATAAATTTTTTAAAAATGTGGGGTAGAAAAGAATTCATTACTCTAGCAGAGTAATAGATAAGTAGTAAGTCAGTTGATTATAGTTTATAAAATATTGATATACTCTTGATAGAAGGGACATACTCCTCACCCACTGATGTTGGGTGTGGCATGAAATTTGTTTTGGCCCATAAATTGTGAGTGGAAGAGATAGTGTGAATTTCCAAGCTTAGGCATTCAGAGATGCTGTGTATATTTTCTCATCTCCTGGGTGTTTCCCATCCTTGTCATGAGAAGAACATATGCTGGGGAGTCACTGCTCCTAGGACAAGAGACACATGAGGTGATAACCTGAATCTGGACCAGCTGAGCTCTGTCTAGATTAGCCAAACACAGTCAGTCTAAGATGTATGAGTGAGAGATGAATGTTTCTTGTTGAATTGAGGTCATGGGGTTGTTTGTTATGCAGCAAGAGATGACTGAAATGTGCAACATTTCCCAAACTTCGATGGTGGAATCCTTTTCTATTCATGGAGAAGTTTCTAAGACAAGTTTGAGTCTTTTCAGTTTGGAGAAATGATGGTCTGCTTATCTTTCAAACAATCCTACATAAATATCGCTTCACTCCCCAAGGCGTTTGGTGAGAGTTGGACAGGAAAAAAGTCCTACTTAGGGTTTACATTAAATTGCTTTTTAAAAATTATAGAAAAATCAATCAGTCAAATGCAAAAATTTGTATTTCTTTCTAAAATTACTATGAACTTGAATAGGAAGGGGAAGGAAAGATGAGACTCAGCCATATACTTTTAGCTTGCCAATTAGCAAGATTATACTCTCTCTGGGAAGTGGTTACTGGCAAGGGTTTAGTGGCTCAAAAAGGTCAGAGGTGATATCTTTGCAATTCTCTTGCCTTTTTCTTCATGATCGCCAGGTGACTCCAGCTCCAGCCATATAATATTCAAGACCAACTTCTTGTATACTTTTTAAAAAAATAAATAAATTTATTTGTTTATTTTTGGCTGCATTGGATCTTCATTGCTGCATGCAGGCTTCTCATTGCGGTGACTTCTCTTTATTGCAGAGCACGGGCTGTAGACGTGCAAGCTTCAGTAGTTGTGGTGCACAGGCTTAGTTGCTCTGCGGCATGTGGGATCTTCCCAGACCAGGGCTCAAACCTGTGTCCCCTGCATTGGCAGGCAGAGTCTTAACCACCGCACCACGAGGAAAGTCCTCTACTTTCTGATTATAAAAACAAAATCTTTTCCAGAAGATCTACTTGGTACTTTTCCACTTATGTCTGAATCATGTCACATGACTACCTCTCCCTGCAAGGGAGTCTGGGAAGTCAAGTAACTAACATTTCCAGGCTCCGCAGTGGGACATGGCAAGAGATGGAAAAAGTGAGTTGTGAAAGTCTGTTGGTGCAGTCAATCAACTGACTGTTGATATAAAAATTGGAATTTTTACCAGTACTTCAAGCCCCTTGGAGAACATTCTGGGGAGGAAGCTTGCATCCTTATTGCCATTGCTCAGATGTTCTTCCCTGTGGATCGAGAAGTGGCTTATTTGGTTACTGAGAATGATGAAGATGTGTTTCCTTGTGTATGGTCTCTGCCTGCAGGCAAAGCATGTTTTCCTTCTTTCTTTCCTCTTGTTATCCCTCCTGCTATTTTCCACCTGCTCTGCTTAAGCAAAGGCCAAAAGAGGCAGAAACCTTGGATGCAAACAAAGCAATCAGATCCAGTTACCATTAAGAAGGCTGGTGCTCTGATACTAACAATTTTTAATTGGATCAAATTTTTTGGGTAGAGAAGAGCACCCCCAGACCCAAACACCTCACTTTTTATGCTTTACCAGTTTATATGACAATTTCACATCCATTTAGCAATAACTTTATGAGTTTGGCATTGCGGGAGCTATTTAACCTCACTTTACAAGTGAGGAAACTGAACCTGGAAAGGGCAAATGAGATACACCCAGCTGGTGTCGGCATAGCCAGGACTCAAGCCTGCTCTTTATGCTTCAGTGTGTGACACTGCCATTCCTGTGGCATTTATTCTGCATTCCCTTTGTGCAGTCTCATCAATTCTGCTCATCCTGTAGTGTCTGTTTTTGCATCCTGTTGTCAACCATCCTGAATTCCCCTTCAGCCCAGGAGAGCAAAGTCTCAGCAATCCGTCAATGCTAATATGCCAGCAATTTCCCAGAGTTTTGATGTTGAGGAGCCTGTCTTGATTTATTATTCTAAGTGTGTTGCTTAGGCAACATTGATTAATGATCAGTTTCTTCATTACAAAGTAATCATAGGGCCTGATGAAACTGTTCATGAAGCAGAAGCAGCCTTTGAGTAGGTATGAGATGTTCAGCCTTATACTAGATTGCCTGTGGCTGCCACTCTGCAGACTTTTAGTTGATGCTACACTGACTCTATATTTGAGTTTCCAGACTTCTTAAAGGGATATTGGCGATCAGGTTACAGTTTTCTGCCTGGTTGTCTATGAGCGCATTTTTTTTGTTTTTAAAATTTTTATTCTACATTTATCAACTACATTGGAGTAGTTGATTTACAATGTTGGGTTAGTTTCAGGTGTACAGCAAATTGATTCAGTTATATATATATATATACATACATACATATAATATTCTTTTTCCGATTCTTTTCCCATTTAGGTTATTACAAAATATTGAGTAGAGTTTCCTGTACTATACAGTAGGTCCTTGTTGATTATCTATTGATTATCTGTAGTAGTGTGTATATGTTAAACCTAATTTATCCCCTCCTTTTTCCCATTTGGTAACCATAAGTTTGTTTTCAAAGTCTGTGAGTCTGTTTCTGTTTTGAATATAGGTCATTTGTATCATTATTTTAGATTCCACATATAAGTGATATATGATATTTGTCTTCCTCTGTCTGACTTACTTATGAGTGCATTTTGGAGCAGGGTGTTGCCAAGTGTAGTAGCATAGTTTTTGGCTCTCTGTTCTTTTTTTTCTAGTGGCAAGCAATGCCTAGCACACAGCAGATGCTTAAATGTTTGTTGAACAAATGAATTAATTAGTGGACCTTTGGGTAGTATGTACATCTTTCTCAGCCTTGGCTGGTCACCACTTTTTGTAGGTTTCCTGGACATTCACACGTACTGCAAGGATTCCAAGAGGCTCCCTGATTCTACAATGCTCAGGTAGCATCCATTCAGTTTGAAAAATTCCTAGAAGGAGGCAATAGAGCACTCTTGTTAGTCACCTCTGAGTTCCAATGGCCTGGGTTTGAATCCTGCCTCTCCCTTCTTAGCTCAGTAACTTTAGGCAAGTTTTTACCCAATTGAGCCTCAGTTTCTTCATCTGTAAAATAGGAATTCTATGGTCAACACCTACTTCATGAATAGAGCAAGATTAAATGAATATAATGCGGGTTGAATATTTAGCACATTGCCTGTCATCTAGTAAGTCCTTAGTGATTATTAACTCTTATTTCTGTTTGACTCAAGATTTAGTGAAGAGCACCTTAAGGCTAGCTGAGAATGACTGAATTCACCCACAGAATGAGAACTTAATAGAGTTTGCTATAGAATTATTTCAGGTCAAATATTTACAATAATCATGAAAGGAAGTACAGAGGGATTACCAAGACAATTAGTCAGATGTGGCTAAGAGAGTAGAGTTTACTCTTGGTTTGGAGCTTGCCCCTCTCATGTCCAACATGCTCTGCTGATCCTATTCGCATTTCTCTCTCTGTTCTTGGACCTCCAGGTCTGTACTGTGATAGTGCTTTGGGCTTGTTTGTTTCTGGACATTCGTTTTCAGTCTCTACTTTGGCAATTTGTCAGACTTTGATTTCTAATAAGAAGGACTTTAGCAGCCGTATTCCCAGAGACCTGGCTTCCCTCCAATTCACTCTGCAATGTGCCTGCGATATTTGCCCAAGAAAGTTTTCAGTTTTTCCTCTGGCTCTTTCTACAGCTCTTAGTCTCATCCCAATCTTGGGACTTACACTTTTTTTTCCTTGAGTTTGGCATATGTTTACAGCTATATCATCCAAACTCCTGTCAAAATATTGAGCATTTTCATCATCCTAGAAAGACTTCCTACCCATTTTCAGTCAATCTCCCTTCTCTTCAAAGACAACTGTTCTGCTTTCTATCTTTATAGATTAGTTTCATATGTTCTTGAACTTCTTTTGCTCAGTATTCTGTTTGTGAGATTTATCCTTGTTGCATGGGTTAGAAGTTCATTTCTTTTTATTGCTCAGTAGTGTTCCATTATATTCCATTATATATTTTGTGATTTATTTATCCATTCTTGTGTTGATGAACATTTGGATTATTTCCAGTTTTTAACTATTAGGAATGAAGCTGCAGTTAACATTCTTTTACAAGAATTTTTGTGGACATATGTTTTTATTTACTTTTATGGAAATAGAAGTCGAATTGCTGAATCATCAAGGAAATGAGTGTTTATAGGAATTGCCAACCTGTTTTCCCAACTGCCTGTTCCATTTTGTATTTCCTTGAATCTCAGTTGCTTGGCATCCTCACCAGCACTTAGTGTGCTCAGTCCTTTTAATTTTAGCCACTTGAGTGGATTATGACTAATAATGTTGACCATCTTTTTATGTGCCTCGCACTTACAGCTAGTTAACATTTCTCCTATTGACAAGAGTAATTTTCCAACTGAGGTCTAAACTGAACTCTGTTTTCCCCATGACTCCAGGTAATGGATATCACCCAGTTCCCTGGGTAACTTCACTAAAAACCCTGTGATAGTTAATTTTGTGTCGGCTTGAGTGGGCCATGGGGTTGCCCAGACATTCGGTCAAACATTATTCTGGGTATGTCTGTGTGTGTGTTTTCGGATGAGATTAACATTTAAACTGGTAAACTGAGTAAAGCAGATTGCACTACCTAATGTGGGTTGACCTCATCAAATCAGTGGAAGGCCTGAATAGTACAAAAGGCTGACCCTTCTATGAGTAAGAGGGAAGTCCTCCTACTTGACTGCCTTTGAGATGGGACATCAATTTTTTCCTCCTTTCACACTTGAACTGATACATTGGCTTGTCCTGTGTCTCTGCTGGAACTTGTAACTTCAGCTCTTCTTGGGTCTCCAGCTTGCCAACTGGAGATCTTGGGATTTGTCAGGCTCCATAATCACATGAGCCAATTTCTTATAATAAATCTCTTTATATCTATATATCCTATCAATTCTCTTTCC
>NW_006789814.1:127927-144819 GCF_000442215.2 Lipotes vexillifer
TCTTTCCCTTGAGAACTGTGGCTAACACCTACTCCTTCCCATTTCACCATCTTCTCCCAAAGTGCCCCATTTTGGTTCTATTTCTGCACAAGCATTTATACATAACCCTGTGCTGGCTTCGTTAAGAAGGCCATAAACATGTGTTCAGTGCTTTCGTTTAACATCTTTGGGATTGCAATTAAAATCCTTGCATAGAAGTTATCCAGAGTTATCGTAAGGCATTCAACGCAGCCATATTTGGAAGTAGTGGCCTCCCATTAGCATCGCATGAGACATAACCACAGGGTGGTGGATCCCTGGCTTTACACTGTTGTTCTTTAACGATGTTTTCCAGCTGAAAGATATGATCCGGCAACATAAAAATGAAAGGGCTCTTGCCCTCTTAATAGCAGAGTGACTAATAGAATAACTAGAAGGATGATAAACCTCCACAGAAGGGGAAGATTAAGGATGCTGAGGGATGCAGCAGCACTGCAATAGAGATCCGTCTCCACACTCTGGGATGGATGCAAACCTTGTTTTTTTCATGATGCGGACTCAAGCATAACATTCTGAAAGCAGAACTCCCATTAATCAAAATCCTGCGTGTAATGCTTCAGAGACTCAAAGGGCATGTTTCTTTCTTCCTCTCTCTTTCCAAACAACCTATTTATTTACTTGTTTGTCTACTAACCTATTCATTGATCTATTATATTTATCTATTATTTATTTGTTTACCTACTAGATATTTTCATTCATTTATTAATTTATTAATAAAAATGTATGGACTGAGTTACATCCCCACACTGGAGTAAAATATAGCTTCCCCCCTCTTACTTTTAAAATTACACCTCATACTCCATACAAATTCAGTATCTTCTTTCTTGAGACATCTAACCCCTCCCCAGATTATACATGATCCCCAGGGGGAGGCTGCTGGATTTAAAGGGGGAACTTGGGTTTCCAAATATAGGCAAGGAGAGAATTAGCCGTTTGGAAGCTAGCCCACCAGCTTGGTGCATCTTTTGTTCACAACCGAGGGTCTTGCTTGACCTGCAGCATGGTCTCCCACCACCCGTCTATTTTGCCCTCAGGTCAGCAATTGTTTCCACTGCTGGACTAAAACCAGTCTTTTGCCATCTTCCCTGGGGCTTGATGTTGAGGCCAATTTCCTGTTTCACTAGCCCTCACGGTGAGTATCGTCTGTACAGCCTTGGTGTCTGTTTCTGGAAATTCACAATCTCAGTGCGTTCTGGAGATTCTGAAAGATTCATTATCATCATCAGAGGAGGGGTCACTCTTCATCTTTCCTTTCCCAAACACTCTTTATCCTCTTGACAAATTTGCCCACATCCTCCCCAGCTGCCAGATGAAGGGTATTGGAAGAGACAGTACTTGCCAGGCCATGAGTGTCCCCTTACTCCTCCATCCGGGGTATCAGGTGCCTGTGAACCTGAAACCTGCTCACTTAGGAGTTCAGAGAAGACGCCGAGAGGATCTCCTCCAAGAAGTTCCCTGTGCCTACCTGGCCAAAGTAACAGCCTCTGATTCTCTTACTACAACATCAAAGAAACAACCAACCATAACTTTGCTATGAAACTAACCATAACTTTGCTATGAATGTAGTCCTTGTTCATGTTAGACACCCCAAGTTAGTGTGCTGGGTGTACGGTGAGGCCAAACAAATCGAAACATCAAAGTTTAGACCAAGATTTATTGCAGGACCATGCAAGGAGATGGGTGGCTCATGCCCCCAATACCCTGAACTCCCTGAAGGGTTTCAGCAAAGAAGTTTTAAAGGCCAGGTGAGGGAAGGGGGTCACAGGGTATGTGACCAGCTCCTGCACGATTCCCTGATTGGTTGATGGTGAGATAACAGGGCAGTGGCACAGGGGTTTAACATGATCAGTCCTCAGGCTCCAGGAGACCTGGGGGCTGTGAGCTCATGGTCATCAAGTAGTAAACATCTTCCATTCTGGGCGGGGTGTTTCACATCTGTAAAACAACTCAGGAAATGTGCATTAGCTACTGTTATCTAGATACTTCAGAGAGGACCTGAAGCAGAGGATACGGGGTAAGGCTGCCCTGGGAAGGCCCTATAGGGTCCTGCTCAGTTTACATTAATGTATTGTAGGAGACTTAAGAACTACAGATGAATAATGAGAGAAAGTAAAATCACTCAATCACCCATTATTCCACCATCTAGCATTACCCAGCGCCGACCTTCCATGTGTATCATTTCAGTCTCTTCCATGTACCTACGCATACACGAGACTGAATTATCTGGCATTGTATCATAATCTGGTTTTTATTTTTTCACTTAAGAATATATTATTCGCCAATCTATTCAAAGATATTTATTGAGTGGCTACTATGTGCCAGGCACTGTTCTAGGCACTGGGCATACAGCAGTGGAAAAATTCCTGTCCTCAAGCATCTTGCTTTCTAAGTGCCCAGATGGATAATAAATACAACAAATAATTAAAATATGTTATTTTTCAAACGATAAATATTAAAGGGAAAATATAAAGGGAGGAAGGGGGATATGAAGAGTGCATATCTGTGTTGGGGTCCAAGGCAGGCTGCCCCCAAATATGCCTCAATGGCATGTTGATTACTTTGAATGAATGTTACTTAAGAAACATCTGATGCAAGAGGGACACTCTGACCCTCCTCTCTGTCTCCCTGAAAGCAGGAAATAAATCTCCCCTGTGAAAGGTGCCCTCCCTGCATCTGGAAGTAGAAGGACCCTTTATCACCAGAAATGGGGAATTCGGGCTGAGAAGCTTGTATAAACAAATCTTGTTACTTTAAAAATTTGCTACCTCAAGCCCAGACTCTGTTTAGACTTTTTTACTAATTAAGCACCCAAAGCTTAAGTTTCTTTGTCTTGTCAAATCTATTGTTTCTTTGTCTACAAAGTATAAAAGCTGCCTGCCTTGGCCACTTCTTTAGGTCCCATTTCTATGAGACCTCTGGGCTCATGAATTTAATTTGTTTCATTTCTCCTGTTAATCTCTCTTGTGTGAATTTTGTTATTAGTCCAGCCACAAGAAGTCAAGAGTAATAGAGGTTTTGCTAACACATATATATGGAATCTAAAAAAAATAAAAAATGAAGAACCTAGGGGCAGGACAGGAATAAAGACACAGACGTAGAGAATGGACTTGAGGACATGGGGGGGGGGAAGGGTAAGCTGGGACGAAGTGAGAGAGTGACATGGACATATATACTCCACCAAATGTAAAATAGGTAGCTGGTGGGAAGCAGCCGCATAGCACAGGGAGATCAGCTAAGTGGTTTGTGACCACCTAGAGGGGTGGGATAGGGAGGGTGGGAGGGAGACGCAAGAAGGAGGGGATATGAGGATATATGTACATGTATAGCTGATTCACTTTGTTATACAGCAGAAACTAACACAACATTGTAAAGCAATTATACTCCAATAAAGACGTTAAAAACAACAACAACAAAAAAGAGTAATAGAGGGGAGATTTCCTCCTCCTCCCCACTATGCATGTTGAGGGTGTGTGTCAGGGGAAGTTGACATTTTAGATAGGAGACCTCATGAACAAGGTGGTTTCTGGGGAAGGTTCTGGAAAAGGAGAGGGAGAGGAGCATCTCCAGGCAGAGGAGCAGCCTGAGTCCACAGAGCACCTGGATTGTTCCAGGAACTGTGAGGAGACCGACATGGGTGAGTGGAAGGAGCACAGGGGAGTGACGGAGGAGCTGGTAGCAGATGCCTGGGGTGAAAGTGGCTGACCATGAGCCCCCTCCACTGTCAGGCTCCTTCCTTGTTGTTCTCTGTTTTTCTATGGTAGGATTATGGATTTATGTAGCCCACCACCAAATACTGGACTTTTACTTTGATTCCGGTTTTCCAACAGAATCAGCTGTGAGCCCTTGCCGTGATTTTCAATTCCTGATTGTCATTGTCCAAGAAAGGAGAGAGGATGGCAGAAAATGGGCACGTGGTGTCAGCCCATTTCTGCAGAGGGGGGTGAAATTTAGAGTTTTTGCCCTTAAGTCCCATTCGTGCTGGGTTTGTGAAGGCATTATGCTGTTGACCTAAAGGGCCAGGAATGGCAGCCTTTACCGCCCTGAGCAAAATTAATGGGATGATGTAATGCCTGATAAATTTACCAGACAGAGGAAGGAGGCAATAAGGAGGGTTGGAAAGGGCAGGAACAAAATGAGACATACAAGAGGAGACCAGAAGGAAGGGGAGAGCTGGAAATCTTTATAACATTAGTAATATTTTTGTTGTTCTGATTTAAAAAGTAGAGCACGCACATTAAAGAAAATTTGGAAAGTTTACAAAAAAGTAAATATGTAAGTGAAAGCCACATAACTCCACATCTAGAGATAACAATGAGACGTTCTATTGCTTTCCATCCAGAGATTCATATAATCATATGTGTATGCAGTTTTGGGTTTTGCTTCTTCTTGTTTAAAATTTTGTCAAGAACATTGACTTACAACCACAGGAATATTAAAAACCATGATTTTCAGCCATCATGTAATATTCCACCAATATTGAACCAGTATTGTAACAAAGGCTATCAGTTCTTTATGGTTGGAGGCTTTGGTTGTTTTTAATACTGTATTGTTATATACAGTGCAGCCATGCAATCCTTCATCAGGCATTTTTGACTGTATCTCTGAATATTATTTTAAGATGAATTCCTAGGAGTGAGATGACTTGCACAGGCAGGTGAAGTTTTCTTTTTTAAATGCCTGCAGCCTTGAAGGCAAACGGTTGATGATTTTGTGCGATGACATTTGATTTGTTTAACTAATCATGAACAGGTGATTGGCTATTCAGTTCATGATTCTGTAATTTGGGCATTACTATCCACTTGGTGGCTGTTCCTCAGATTGTAACAAAAATACCTTAGAGGAAGCACAGGGCATCTAATATTACATGTTGGACTTAATTTTTTCAGGAAAATCCAACCTCGAGCTAAAAGACATACAAATAGAATCAATGTAAAAAAAAAATATAAAGGAGACTTAGGAGCAATGTGTGGACCTCAATTAATTGTATCTGTTCAAAAACACAACTCCTAAGATGTGTTACATTTATTAGACAATCAGAAATTTGAATGGAGACTGAATTTTGATAATATTAAGATATTGTTAACTATTTACGTGTGATGTTAAAAGATGAGTCATCTCTTAGAAGTATATTTGCAAACACTGAAGATGAAATGATATGATGTCTTGGATTTTCTTCCACATAATTTGGGGGGTAGTTGATGGGGCAGCACTGACCATGAATTGATGGTAGTGGGGCTGGGGTCTGGGTCCCTAGGGGTCGTTTATATCAAGGATTAGTAAACTCTGGCCTGAGGGCCTAATCCAGCCCATCTCCTGTCTTTGTAAATAAAGTTTTATTGGAGCACAACCATGCCCACTTGTTCATGTATTTTCTCTGGTTGATTTTGCATGGTGATGGTAGAGTTGAGTTGTTGCTACAGAGATTATCTGACCCTCAAAGCCTGAAATGGATACTATTTGGCCCTTTACAGAATTTTCCAACCCTTAATTTATACTATTCTGCCTACTTCTGTTTATGTTTAAAATCATTCACAATAAAATATTTAAAATACAATTAATGTAAAATATCTATACGGTGCCTATGACTATTGCCATAGAATAGTGTTTCTCTACCACACTGTTTCAAATACATTGAATCCCAGCTGAAACACATGGCACACATAACAAATTGCTGAAATACCTGTGGGATTATTCTTCTATTAAAATGTATTACTCTGTGTGGGTAATACATGCATGGTATAAGATTTATAGGGAATGCTCTGGAAAGTAAGTTTCCTTTCCTTCGCGTCTCTCACCCATCCGGGTCTCCTCCCTGGTGTTTCTTGTTTATTCTTCCAGGGATAATTCCTTCACGTACAAACTTAAGATAAATTTATAGTGTATTTTCTCTCCCATACAAGGGATAGTATGCAATAAATATTTGCATTTTGTCGGTCAATAATATACCTTGGAGATTTTTCCATGCTAGTTGTATAATGATTCCAAAATTATATATAAGTATATAATTATATATACGTGTATATGTATATTTCCGACATATATATATGTAGGGATATGTAGGTACCTAAAGTATATATGTATGTATGTATATATATATATATATATATATACACACACACACACATATTCTCAGTTTTTGGAAAGCTTATGGGACACAGAAGCACCAGCCGTGAAATTGAAGCCTGGAGAGAGCATGTGTTTGGTCAGTTGGTCAGTAGGGGAGGGTGGGGTGGGCACCTGCTATTACACTACCCCATCCCCATTCTGAAGAGTGAGTGCAGAAAGAATTCAACAAACGGGAGTTTGTTGAATATTTGAAAGTCCATTCTCCTCTTTATCCTTCCTTAAAACACTGAAGAAAGACAGAAATATCAATTAGCAAATCCTATTTGCTCTCCCTTCAAAGTATCTTCAGAACCTGAGCACTTCTCACCTCTCCCCATCCTGGTCTGAGACCCACTCACCTCTCACCTCTGCCCATCACCGTCTCCTCCACTGGGCTCCCCTCCTCTACTCTTGTTTCTTACAGTCTGTTCTCACCACACAGTCAGGGTCATCCTTTTAAGTGAAAGCCAGATCGTATCCCCCTGTCTGCTCAGAATCCTTCAACAGCTCATCTTATTCAGAATAAAAACCAAAGCCTCACAAGACTCACACGGTCCTGCCACAACCCCATCTCTCGGACCCTCTTTCTTCCTCCCTTCTGCAGCTACCTTGGCCTCCCCACCTCCTCTCCTTGGAAATATCTTGACCCACCATCCACATAGCTCATCCCTCACCTTTTTCAACTTTTTCTCAAATGTCACCTTTTCAAACACTTCTTCCCCGACTCCCTCTTTTTTTTTTTTTTTGTGGTACGCAGGCCTCTCACTGTTGTGGCCTCTCCCGTTGTGGAGCACAGGCTCCAGACGCGCAGGCTCAGCGGCCATGGCTCACGGGCCCAGCCGCTCCATGGCATGTGGGATCCTCCCGGACCGGGGCACGAACCCGTGTCCCCTGCATCGGCAGGCGGACTCTCAACCACTGCGCCACCAGGGAAGCCCCCGACTCCCTCTTTTTAACATCACCACTCCCCAGAATTTCTGGTCCCCTTTTTATTTTTAAAATTTATTTTTTATTTATTTTTAAAGATTTTTTTTTGATGTGGCCCATTTGTAAAGTCTTTATTGAATTTGTTACAATATTTCTTCTGTTTTGGGTTTTGTGGGGGTTTTTTTGCTGCGAGCCACGTGGGATCTTAGTTCTCCCACCAGGGATCGAACTCGTACCCCATGCACTGCAAGGTGAAGTCTTAACCACTGGACAGCCAGGGAAGTCCCTCCTGTCCCCTTTTCAATGTTTATTGTTTTTATCCATAGTTTTTATCACTTCTGTGTTAGTGTCCTGTGGCTGCTATAACAAATGACCACAAGCTTGGTGGCTTAAAACAACAGAATTGTATTGTCTACTGGTTCTGGAGTACAAAAGTCTGAAATCAAGGTGTTGGCAGAGTTGGCTTCTTGTGGAAGCTCTGTAGGAAAATAGATTCCATGCCCCTCTCCTAGATTCTGGTAGTTGCCTGTAATCCTTGGCTTTCCTTGGCTCGTAGACGCATCACTCTAATCTTTGCCTCCATCTTTACAATGTCATCTCTTCTCTGGGTACTCCCCTTTGCTTTTCTTATAAGGACAATTATCATTGGATTTCAGGCCACCACTTTAATCCAGGATACAGTAAGTCCCCTACGTACAAATGAGTTCTGTTCCAAGAGTGCATTCGTAAGTCCAATTTGTTCGTGAGTCCAACAAAGTTAGCCTAGGTACCCAACTAACACAATCGGTTGTATAGTACTGTACAGTACTGTAATAGGTTTATAATACATTTCACACAAATAATACATAAAAAACAAACACAAAAAATAAAGAAAACAGTTTTAATCTTACAGTACAGTACCTTGAAATGTACAGTAGTACAGTACAAGGGTTGGCATATAGGGGCTGGCATTAAGCAAACAGGCAAGAAGAGTTATTGACTGGAGGAGGGAGAGGAGGTGGGAGATGGTAGAGCTGAAGGATTGTCAGCAGTGGAGATGGAGGGCAAGCTGCAGTTTCACTCATGCCTGACGTTGATGGAACGCATGTTCATATCTTTGAAAATTCACAACTTGAGGGTTCGTATGTAGGAGACTTACTGTAATCTTATCTCCAGCTCCTTTCCTCAATTACACCTGCAAAGACTCTTTCCAAATAACGTCACATTCCCAGGTCCCAGGTGTGGAACCGTGCAGGACCCTGTGGGGCTCCTGGGCACAAAAGCCTTTCTGTGTCCCCCACTTCTGGATTATAGGAAATAAGCTTCATTTAGCCTCCACGACCTTCCCTGAGTTCCAAAGGGCAGGTTCAAATAGATGCTAATTAGAAAGGGAGGGGAGGCAGAGACAAGGGAGGAACATTTAAGAAACAATTGGGCAGCCTTGGGGCAGAGTCCTGGTTCCCCTTCAAGGGATACACATAACAATATCTTTGAGCTCTTTTGCAGATACTAAAACCCCCAGCAGGTGGGAGAAGTTAACTGTATGCTGCCCACAAGCACATAGACCCCAGACCAGCTGGAACCAGAAGGTTGATGATGCTGACGCCCACTTACTTCACCATCAACCAATCAGAAGAACCTCCACGAGCTGATCGCGCCTTCTTTCCTATAAAACTCCTCACTACCCCCTCCAGGTCAGGACACACAGTTTTGAGAGCGTTAACCCACTGTGGCCCCCTTTGCCTGGCAAAGAAATAAAGCTATTCTTTTCTACTTCATCCAAAACTCTGTCTCTGAGATCTAATTCAGTGTCGGGGTACAGAGGCCGGATTCAGCATTAGGTGGACATATCTTTTGGGGGACCATCATTCAACCCATTACACCTTCTATCCCTCATATATTTACTGATTCATTTGATATTTATCTTTCTCCCTGCTGTAAGATAAAAAAAACCAAGAGGGCCAAGTTTTTGGTCTGTGTTTTACCCCACTGCTCTAGTTAGACTAGACAATGCTCAGCATATGGTAGGTATCCAAAAAGTGTTGGCTGAAAATGAATGAATGAATGAATGAATGAATGATGGTTTTTGCCACGAGTCTTAGCACCAAGAACTGTAGGATATCATGTTTTCTCTCTGCCAGTCCAAGATGCCTTGGTTAATACTTCACTTCCCAATAAAGTAATATGGAATATGAAAACATGATGTGGAATGTAAATGAGTGACATAAATCAAAGAGTCCATTTATAAGTAGAATCTTTTGACAGGGAAAACCAACACCTAAACAGAAATGGCAAATATCACAATCACTGAACATTTTAAGTGATGCAGACAAAAACTCTGCATTAAAAAAATTCCTTAAAAAAATTCCTGATTTCCTTTAGGGTCTTGTTATCAGTAACTATGTGAACTCTAAGCATAGTTTTAACTTAAAAAAATGACTTGCATATACTTTGGCCTTATAAAATGGTGTATGATCAGAAACAGGGTGGTGGCTCAAAATGGGCAAGTTTGGGTGGAGGACTCTGCTCCCAGGACAGAGATGGACTGGGGTCCTGGGATCTTGGGGACAGGGCCTCTCCCACACAGGATCATCTGTCTCTTTTCCTGGACCAGGATGAAAGATGCTCCCAGAAATGCTGCTCTGTGTCTGGAAGGAACAGAGAGAGATAACAGGATTTATATTTGGACTCATAGCCTTCGACTCAGGGTTTATGGTCAAAACAGACTCAAGGAACCCTCATAACTGTCAGCCCATTCGACTCTCAGACCCTTTCCCAGGGTATCTCCTGTGGGAAAATTGTTCCACTTGCCTAAAGCGTATTAGCACGTTGCCTGAGTCCAAGCTGCAGACGGGTCCCGTGGCTCTGCTCCAGAAAAATGTTCCAGTTTTCTTTCCCTCTAACTGCCTGAGAGGGTCATAGCCCAGGAGGAAGCCTCAGTGGGATCTTCTATTCTTTACAATGTATTATTTTCAGAGATGTTCCCAGCTTTTAAATCCCAAACAAGAGAATAAGGGGCACTGAACATTCTTCTCTGAGAATCTTTTTTCCTCAAATATCTTTTTTCTCCCTGATTATCAAAGTAATACAGGCTTGTTGTTCAAAAATTGGGAACTAAAAAAGAAGAGAGTGTTAAAAAGACAGTCCAAGTCACCAATAATTCTGCTGCCAGAAATAACTACTATTGTTATTTGGCTTTATTTTATTTTGGTATTATCTAAATGAGTATCTACATATATTACAAAATTATTATAGTTTGCATATAGTTTTTCAACTTTTTATTGTAAAAATATTGTAAACATACAGAAAAATGGAAAGATTGTATAGTGAACATGTATGGACCAACCATGCAGATCTGCAGTTAACATTTTACTTAACTTGCTTTATCATTTATCCTTTCTTTCCTCTTCCCATCCTTCCCTTTTTCTGCCTACTCTTCCCTCCTTTTATACCTACATCCATCCATCCATCCATCCCTCCCTCCCTCCCTCCCTCCCTCTGTTCATTCATCCATACTTCTATGGACCCACCCACCTCATTTTTGTGGTGCTTTTCAAAGTAAGTTACTGACATCCATATGATTTACCCCTAAGTACCTTTGTCCAAACAACTTTGATCATGATTCTTCACTTAACATAATATGAAGTTTCCAATGTTTTCAAATATTCTTCAAAAACCCTTTATAAATTAGCTCATAATATTCCATTGCATAGATGTACCATAATTTACTATTTAAAATCCCTATTATGAGACATTTTAACTGGTTCTAATTTCCCACTTCAACAAATAATGCTGCAGTGAAAATCTTTGAACGTGACACTTTGGACAGAATCTCTGATATTTTCTTTAGAGTAGAATCACAAAAAGAATATTACTGAGTCAGAGAATATGGACATTTTAAGAAAGCATTTAAAACGTAATTTCTAGTTTTTGTTTTTTTGTGACACAGGAGCACACTGTATTATCAAATTCTTTCTGGAGTCCAGGTGGATGGGCTATGTCTAGGTCATAGTGGTGATGGGAGAAAGCGCTGGTGGTGGGGGGCATGACCTCAGATTCCAAAAAGTCTGGCATGGCAGTGGCTGTGGTGAAGGAACACGTCACTATTGAAGGTTCCTTCATGCACTTCTGCCTTGAATAAACAGGGTCAGGGTTGGACTTACGAGAGTCGGCTTATGTGGGCTGACCGGAAGAAAGAAGAAGCAGGGCCTGCCATTCCTTAGGACCTGGGTGTCCATTCCTTTTGCAGTTGAGAGCCGCTCTCCCACTAGAATGTAAGTATATCTGGGAGCGCCACCCCAACTTCCAGAAACTTTCACTGAACACTAAAATTCACTAGGCAGGTGCTAAGGGGTTACAAGAGTGAAAATGACAATAGTTCTTAAGGAACACGATCAAGAGGGAGAGTCTTAGCGTTCTGTATGTAAGACTCTATGAATACTCGAGGCAGAAACTCAAGGGGGCATAAGAACATTTATGAAACTTGTTTGTGCTGGGTCAGAATATAAAATATAATGCCTAGTGTGGATTGTGATTGATTAACAAAATTTGGAAAACATGGAGAAAGGCATAAGGCATATGAGATCCCAGAAGAAAGGTGCCTTTTGAGGGTTGGCAGGGCTCAGAGAAAATGTCACAGAGGAGGTAACATTTTAACTAAATTTTGAAAAATGAGTAGGAAGATGAGCTGGGAGTAGGGCTTCTCAACCTTGACACTTGATATTTTGGGCTGGATAATTCTTTATCTTGGGGGAGGGTGGTGTCCTGTGCGTTGTGAGATGTTTAGCAGCATCCCTGGTCTCTACCTACTAGATGTCAGTAGCACTCTTCTTACCCCAATTTTGACAACCAAAAATGGCTCTAGACATTGCCAGTGACCCCACTTGAGGACAATTCGATCAGAACAATGCCTGGCATTAATAAATGTCAGTTCTTATTAGCAGTTGTTGAGAATTTCAAATATCGAGGTTGGTGGTGCAGATTATTACACAGCAGGCCCTCTGTATCTGCAGGTTCTGCACCCACACACTCAACCAATTGTGGGTCGAAAATATTTGGGGAAAAAAAATTCCAGAAAGTTCTAAAAAACAAAATTTGAATTTGCCATGCTGGCAACTATTTACATAGCATTTACATTGTATTTACACCTATTTACATAGCATTTACATTATATTAGGTATTGTAGGCAGACCTCAGAGATATTGTGGGTTTGGATCCAGAACACTGCAATAAAGCAAATATCAAAATAAAGCAAGTCACATGATTTTTTTTTGGTTTCCCAGTACATACAAAAGCTATGTTTACATTATATTTTAGTCTGTTAGGTGTACAATAGCATTATGTCTTAAAAAAATGTATGTGTCTTAATTAAAAATAGTTTATTGCTAAAAATTCTATCATCTGAGACTTCAGTGAGTGGTAATCTTTTCTCAATAGTAGCATCAAAGATCACTGATCATAGATCACCATAACAAATATAATAATAACAAAAAAGTTTGAAATATTGCGAGAATTACCAAAATGTGACACAGAAACACAAAGTAAGCAAACGCTGTTGGAAAAATGGCATGATAGACTTGCTGGATGCAGGGTTGCCATAAACCTTCAATTTGTATAAAATACAAAGATCTGTGAAGAACAATAAAGTGAAACACAATAAAGCAAAGTATGCCTACATAACAAAACTAGAGATGATTTAAAGTATATGGGATACAATAATCAAGACAGTATGGTACTGGCACAAAAACAGAAATATAAATCAATGGAACAGGATAGAAAGCCCAGAGATAAACCCATGCACATATGGTCACCTTATTTTTGATAAAGGAGGCAAGAATATACAATGGAGAAAAGACAGCCTCTTCAATAAGTGGTGCTGGGAAAACTGGACAGCTACATGTAAAAGAATGAAATTAGAACACTCCCTAACACCATACACAAAAATAAACTCAAAATGCATTAAAGACCTAAATGTAAGGCCAGACACTATAAAAGTCTTAGAGGAAAACATAGGCAGAACACTCTATGACATAAATCACAGCAAGATCCTTTTTGACCCACCTCCTAGAGAAATGGAAATAAAAACAAAAATAAACAAATGGGACCTAATGAAACTTCAAAGCTTTTGCACAGCAAAGGAAACCATAAACAAGACCAAAAGACAACCCTCAGAATGGGAGAAAATATTTGCAAATGAAGCAACTGACAAAGGATTAATCTCCAAAATTTACAAGCAGCTCATGCAGCTCAATATCAAAAAAACAAACAACCCAATCCAAAAATGGGCAGAAGACCTAAATAGACATTTCTCCAAAGAAGATATACAGATTGCCAACAAACACATGAAAGGATGCTCAACATCACTAATCATTAGAGAAATGCAAATCAAAACTACAATGAGGTATCACCTCACATTGGTCAGAACGGCCATCATCAAAAACTCTACAAACAATAAATGTTGGAGAGGGTGTGGAGAAAAGGGAACCCTCTTGCACTGTTGGTGGGAATGTAAATTGATACAGCCACTATGGAGAACAGTATGGAGGTTCCTTAAAAAACTAAAAATAGAACTACCATATGACCCAGCAATCCCACTACTCGACATATACCCTGAGAAAACCATCATTCAAAAAGAGTCATGTACCACAATGTTCATTGCAGCTCTATTTACAATAGCCAGGACATGGAAGCAACCTAAGTGTCCATCGACAGATGAATGGATAAAGAAGATGTGGTACGTATATACAATGGAATATTAGTCAGCCGTAAAAAGAAACGAAATTCAGTTATTTGTAGAGAGGTGGATGGACCTAGAGTCTGTCATACAGAGTGAAGTAAGTCAGAAAGAGAAAAGCAAATACTGTATGCTAACACATGTATATGGAATTTAAAAAAAATGGTTCTGAAGAACCTAGGGGCAGGACAGGAATAAAGACACAGACGTAAGAGAATGGACTTGAGGACACGGAGAGTGGGAAGGGTAAGCTGGGACGAAGTGAGAGAGTGGCATGGACGTATATATTCCACCAAATGTAAGATAGATAGCTAGTGGGAAGCAGCCGCATAGCACAGGGAGATCAGCTAAGTGGTTTGTGACCACCTAGAGGGGTGGGATAGGGAGGGTGGGAGGGAGACGCAAGAAGGAGGGGATATGAGGATATGTGCACATGTATAGCTGATTCACTTTGTTATACAGCAGACACTAACACACCATTGTAAAGCAATTATACTCCAATAAAGATGTTAAAAAAATTATAAAGTATATGGGAGGATGTGTGTAGGCTATACGCAAATACTACATCATTTTCTATAAGGGACTTGAGCATCTGTAGATTTTGGTGTCCAAGGGAAGTCCTGGAATCAATCCCCTGCAGATACTGAAAGGGACGATTGTATATCCAGGTACCACAAGGGTTGGGCCCTCTGAAGACAAGTACCAAAATTTGTGTAATAATGTGTAAAAGTGATACTAGCCAACACATACCATGCTTACCATGTGCCGGACAAAGTTCTATGCACTCTATTAACTTACTTAATCCTTAAACAATCGAATGAGGTGGCTCTTTCTTGATGACAGCCTCTACTGCTTATATTGGTTAATATAGTGATGGGTGAGGCTTGAACCTGGGGCAAATTTTGGGCCATGTTGCAAAGGTGTAAGAGTTTTGGGCTCTGCAAGATTTTGCAGACACATGCTCCTCCAACCTGGAAGTACCTAATGCCATAATGTGGCAGGCCCAGTAAAGCCAGGAACATTCCCTGAGATTCTGCACACCGGACTTGCCTCCGTTTTCACTGTGTTTGCTCCATTACAGGGGAAGCCACGATTACAGGGGTGGGAGTGGGGAGGGGTTCAGCCATTGATAAAGCTTGACCAATAAAGCTCAATTTGGAAAAGAAAATGCCTTTGCTTCTTGACAAAATTCCTCAAACTGCTGTCTCCTCTTCCCAAACACAGCTTTGCTGAGTGCACAAAAAGGAGGATTTTCTAAGATATCCAACATTTCCTGCAGCTGAAAACAAGAAAGATGAGCCGCTGAGACTCCAGGTCAGGAGGCTGTGGTGGGATTTTTTGGGTCATGGCTCAACTTTAGAGAGAAAATACAGACTGAAGTGCTTTCTTCTCTTCCTCATTCTCGAGGGCAGAAAGATGTGCCCAGGAGGTGGCATCCTCCAGGATGAGCCTAGCTTGGAAAGCAGTGTCTTTTTTCTTCCTTACCATAAGATGGCATCTGATGTCTGTGTTGTAAGCTGGGCCTTCTGCAGAGAGGGCTCCTTGGGAGACCACACAGGCAGAAAGCCACAGCTCTCATCCATATTTGCTTTACATGTCTATGCTAACAAGGTGCGGTAATTTTATTCCAAATGTGTAAATATTATTGAGTTTGTCAGGGCTGTTGCCTGAATCTGGGACAGATGACTGATGTTCAGGACCAAGAGAAGACTGGAGAGAGGAGCAGCACGGGGGAGGAACAGAGAAGCTTGCCCACCCTGGCTTGCTTCAGCTAACAAGTCTGTTTCCTTATGCATTTTGTATTAACACGCTGCAGTGTGGATCTCTTTGGGACTGAGGCTCATGCAGACCCCTTTCTCTGGCCTCAGAGGTGGGAGGCAATTCTGCCGTTTATGCGAAGGCAAGGATGACGGATTCCAGAAGCAGAGAGCTGGTTGCCCAGTCTGTGGTTTGCCTTCTCTTGGATTTCCAATCCCTTGATCGACTCTCTTTCCTTCTGATTGATTATTATACGATACTTTGTTTAATTGATGGCCTAATTGCGCTTGAAGGTACCTCAAGCTTTCACCATTTTAATGAAGGTGGGTCACATCCTGTCTCTGCCCAAGTCAACACCTCCCCCAAGTCCAAGGGATTCTTGAGTCTTATCTGAGTTGTTGAGAAGAGGAGATGCCAGAGGGACTAGTTTTCTCTTTGACCTATTCTCCTTTTTATCTGTCTCTGCTTCAGAGAGATGAGCTTCTCAGGTGCCAGGGAAGCCCAGAGGTTTTCCAGTTTGCTTGAGTTTCTCTCACTCCCCGCTCAGTGTTTTCTTAGGAGCCTGGAGGCCTGGTTTGTAGTAAGAGCTCTATGAATATTTGATTGAATGGATGGAGTGTGGGTAGACGGGTGGATGGATGAATAATCAAATCTCTCTACTGTTAGCTGAAATGGTATTACATGATTTCAGTACCAGATGAGTAGACAGAATGTTGATCTATTGTTATGAAAATTAAAGATCATGTTTAACAGTTTCTGTCCTGAAGAAGCTTGGAGTCTTTTTAAAAATTAATTAAAACTGAAGTATAGTTAATTTACAAGGTTGTGTTAGATTCAAGTGTACAGCAAAGTGATTCAGTTATACATATATATATTATTTTTTCAGATTCTTTTCCATTGTAGGCTATAACAAGATATTAGAAGTTTATAATCTTATAAGGAATTTAAGATAGGCTCATAATTATTAAATGATTGTAAAAACTACCATCGACTGATCACCTGCTTATACCAGGTTTATATTTATATTTATGTAACATATATAGTTATAATATATATCAGACTTCTTTTAAGAGCATATAAATATATATAACTTGTATAAGTTTATATATGTTATATGTAACATATATAATTTATATGCTCTTAAAAGAAGTCTGATGGGAGGTGGGAGAGAGATGGATTGGGAGTTGGGATTAGCAGATGCAAACTCTTATATACAAGATGGATAAACAAGGTCCTACTGTATAGCACAGGGAACTATATTCAATATCCATAATGGAAAAGAATATGAAAAAGAATGTGTGTGTGTGTATATATATATATATATATATATATATATATATATATATATATA
>NW_006789814.1:144829-157098 GCF_000442215.2 Lipotes vexillifer
TATATATATATATATATATATATATATATATATATAACTGAATCACTTCAATAAAAAATAAACAGCTCTAGGAAAGAAAAAGAACTCTGATATTAATGAAATTGTCACCACTGTGGTCTTCCCAGCACTCATTGTTTCCTTTCTCATTCCCAGTAAAATTCTGCTTTTGGTCAGTTATTCCCCACTCCTACCCAGCTGATCCCTTCCTTCCCAGCTCCATCAGTGGGTTCTATTTAGCCTAATCCATTTATGATAAATCCAACCCTCTTGCCAGTGTTTGGTTCCAGAACCAGGCTTCAGACAATGAGTGCTCAGCACTCCTCTGGATCCAGGGGTGAGGATGTGACCCAAGTTGGTGTAATCAGTCTAAGAGAAGAACATCCCTGCCAACGCTATCACCAAACTGGGGGGGAACTTTGCGACCTTCTGTGGGATATGAACAGAGAAGCCTGTAGCCGACAGCTTTATGACATCTAGAAGGACACTGGCCTTAGGATGATATTAATGCTTTGGTTGGCAGAGTAGTGAGATGGAAAGAATCTAGGTTCTTAATGACATCATTGAGTGACTGAATTGACCAGCCCTGAAGCCCATTCAATCTCTGGGCTTCCTGTTATATGAAATACACTAGAATATTTTAATTGTTCAAGCCAGATAAAGTTGGCATTTTGGCTATTTTTAGTTATATTATTGCCTTTTTTTTAACAGATAAAAAGGAAACTGAAGTTCAGAGAGGTGAACAACAGTAACAGCAACAGCAAATAATATTAAGTGACAAAGCCAGGACAGTCTGACTCTACAGCCCATACTCCAAGCTCTGAATCCAAATCCATGGTGTCACCTCCAGTGAATACAATGTAGAAAGTGTTTAGGAGTTTACTGGGGGTTTGGGGAAGGGGAACAGAAAGAACTTACAACTAGGGAAGGAAAATATTGGAGAGTGTTGAATGAGATTCCTTATTCCCATAAAACATGGGATGATAGACATGCCAACAGAGGGAAAAACTGATTAGGTCCAAACTCTAGTAGAGTTGAATAAGCTTAATAAGGACTTGAAATTCGATATAAACTAAAACTGATGCTTTTGTGTCTTTTTGGTGGGAACACACTCTCCCTTCTTTTTTCTTCTACCTCTTTATTTCTTGTTCTGTGACTAGGGCATAGGAAGAGATCATTTATTTTCCTATTTAAAACAAAAAGCTCAACTCCCCAAGGTCTCTTTAGTCCGGAATGAAGGACAGGCTGACAACTGATGACAACTTGATTTTACCCTGGTTCGTGCCTCCTGGAGTGTGACTTCTTTGACCTTTGCCCCAAGTTGGATTTGACTTTCACTTCAGATGTTGCGAAGAAACTTTGCAAAAGTGCTCTCAGGGAACTTGCTGAGTGAGGGAATGAATGATGTAGTTGGGGATGAAATTTGCTGAGAGATGAAGTGGAGTGAAACTTTGTCAGAAATATGAAGAAAGCAACTTTCTTGAAAAATGTAGCTGTTTTATTCAAGTAATAGGCTCCACTGCCTGCTGCCAGACTTTAAATTTTTATCTTGAAAAGTTTTAAAAATACAGAAAGCTTGAATACACACTTCTCTAAAGAAGGTATACAAATGGCATATGAAAAGATGCTCAACGTTGTCGTTAGGGAAATGCCAATGAAATCAACAACGAAATACAACTTTATAGCTATTAGGATGGCTATAATTAAAAAAAGGAAAATAGCAAGTGTTGGCAAGGAATGTAGAGAAATTGGAACCCTTACGCATTGCTAGCGGGGATGTGAAATGGTGCAGCTTCTATGGAAAACAGTATGGTGGTTTCTCAAACAATTAAATATAGAGTTACCATAACCCAGCAATTCCATTTTTGGTATAAACTCCAAAAAATTGAAAACAAGGACTCAAATAGATAGTTGTGTGTCAATGTTTAATGTAGCATTATTTTCAATAGCCAAAACGTGGAAACCACCCAAGTGTCTATCAACAGAGGAATGGATAAACAAAATGTGGTATATGCATATAAAGGATTATTATTTGGACATAAAAAGGAATGAAGTTCTTTTTTTTTTTAAGTGTTGTTTTTTTTTTCCAAATTAAATAAGTAATTAATTTTATTTTTGGCTGCGTTGGGTCTTCGTTGCTGTGCCTGGGCTTTCTCTAGTTGTGGCGAGGGGGGGCCACTCTTTGTTGTGGTGCGTGGGCTTCTCATTGCGGTGGCTTCTCTTGTTGTGGAGCACAGGCTCTAGGCACATGGGCTTCAGTAGTTGCAGCACGCAGGCTCAGTAATTGTGGCACGCGGGCCCTAGAGTGCATGGGCTTCAGTAATTGTGGCTTGCGGGCTTAGTTGCTCCGCGGCATGTGGGATCTTCCCAGACCAGGGCTCGAACCTGTGTCCCCTGCATTGGAAGGCAGATTTTTAACCACTGCGCCACCAGGAAAGTCCCAGGAATGAAGTTCTGAAACATGCTACAACATGGATGAAAACATTATGCGAAGTGAAATAAGCTAACACAAAAGGACAAATATTGTATGATTCCACTTGTATGAAATATCTGGAATAGGCAAATTCATAGAGACAGAAAGTAGATTAGAGGTTACCAAGGGCTGGAGATGGAAATGAAGGGTTATTGCTTAATGGGTACAATTTCTCTTTAGGGTGATGAAAAAGTTTTGGAAATAGATAGTGGTGATGGTTGCACGACACTGTGAATGTAATTAAGAATATTTAAAGAAAAAAATACAGAAAGAGATAGAAGTAGAAAAAATACAGAAAAGAAATAAACAACAGCAACTGAATATCTAATAATCACTCGTGCCCATCAGGTAAAATGAACAAATATTAATATTTTATCACCTTTACCTTAGGTATTAAAAGAAAAACATTGCTGATAAAGTTATTCCATGGAAGCATATGTGATTAATGCCCCCTGCCGCATCTGTGGCCAGTCTCTGAGTCCTCTTGCAGCTAGGGTGGGCAGTCCCCAGGCATCCTGACTGCTTGCCATCTCAAGGGTCTTCATCCTTCAGCTTCTGTGGAGGAGGGCTCCCCCCAGTGGTAGGGACCTTGTTCAGTCTGCCCACAGGGCAATCCAAAAGGTCTCAGAGATGCAATTCCTGGAGGCCAAACTTCATCAATGAGAGATGGAAGCTGGAGAACAAGTATCCCAGATTTCTTGACCCTTGGAGAATCACTTCTGAGGCATGTTCTCTGTGGCTCCTCAGAGGGTCCACAATGAGACTAAGCCCCATTTGCCTATAGATGTAACCCCCTGACTGATACACACGATATTGGCTTTTGGCCCCTCCCTGTGTCTCTTTCCCCACATCCTCACTGAGCTTCCTGCAATTGACACCCCCCAAAACCACTTGTGCCTGATTCCTTGTTTCAGGCTCTGTTTTCAGGAGAATCCAAACTAAGACACCCAGTTCCTTTTTATTCCCCTCTTTACTCATAGGAGGAAATCTCTTTCGTGAAGTTGGTATAAACCTTTGGTTATCTACATTTTAAAAACTGGTGGCTAATACATAACATATATTTGAATGGATTTAAATAATTTTATGAATGGAATCACTGTGTGTGTATAGCTCTGCAACTTTTCTCACTCAACATGTTTTTGAGATTGCTCCATGATGTAATAGAGATCTGGTTCATTACTTTCAACCACTGTGTGCAATTTTAACTATTGTAGAGCTGAACCACATTTTATTTGGCCAACTCCTGCATGATGAGCATTTATGCTTTTCCCATGTGTTTTGCTATTATGAACAATGTTTCAGTGAGCACCCTTACACTTTTGTTTTCTTTTAAAGGAATGTATCCAGAAGTGGAATGGTTGGATTGTAGGCCATGCCTAAAAAGTAATATGTAAAAAATTGATTGAGGTGAAATTCACATAACATAAAATTAACCATCTTAAAGCAAGCAATTTAGTGGAATTTAGTACCTTTCATAATATTGCGCAACTACCGCTTCTTTCTAGTTCCAAAACAATTCCATCGCCCCAAAATAAAACCCTGTACCTATTAAGCAGTGTCTTTCCCTCTCCTCCTTCTCCTCAGCCCCTTAGCAACCACCATTCTACTTTCTGTCTCTAGGGATTTGCCTATTCTGGGCCAGTCGGCCTGCTGCAAACCTCAGCTCCTCACCTGCTAGCTGTGCAAATTTTCTTGAGTCACTTAACCTCTCTGAGCCTCCATTGACTCAAGTGTAAGATGGAGACTGTTAGTACCTCCCTCACAGGAGTATTTTGAGGATGAAGTGAGATAGCAAATGTGAAGTGTAGAGCATAATGCCTCATCCCCAGTAAGTGCTCAGCAAGTGTTAGCTATTATTGTTATTCCAAAATCAAATAGAGGTGACTTGACACAGCAGAAGTTCACTTCTCACTCATGCTATGTCAGCAGTATGGTTCCTCCTTTTACCTGGGAAACCCAGGAATCAGTATACTACAGTGAGAGCTTTGGGGTGGCAGGAATCTTGTCTATCTTATCTTTGTTGTATTTCCAATGCCCCGTACATACATAGGAGGTGCTCTGTATGTATTTGTCAAATAAAAGAATGAGTAAGTGAAAGTGAAGTGTAGTGGTCATTGGTGCAGTTCACCAAATATTTCCATGATAGCCTCTCACTTCCTTGCTCTCCTGATGTTCAGTGTGACTTGCTTTGGCCAATAAAATGCAAGCAAAAGGGTCATGTGTCTGGGTAGTGGCCTTCTAAGCCAGTGCTGTCCTCACCACATCCCTCCCACAGCCGTGGTGTTCATGGGGATCATGTCGAGATAAAGCTTCCTTTGGCCTGAGTCCCTTGGTCACTCTGATTCTCAGACTCCTTCCCCCACCCTCCGCAATCACTGGCTTGCATTGTACGTGTAGCATGGGCAAAGAATAAATTTTTGTTTAGTCGATGAGATTTGGGGGGTTTCTTGTTACTGCTCCTAGCCCATCCTGACTGATATATAGGCCTACCACTTAATGGAACTTTTGGGATGTTATTAAAAAGATACACAGACCATTCTTATTTGACTGGCTCTGCACTTAACTGTTTTTATCTCATCTTGACATTCCTAGCAATTATAGTAGTTTTGTATGTTGAAGAAACACAGTACAAATCACAGAGAGCTCAAAATTATGGCTAATGCCAAACCTTTTAATAAAGACAAAACTCAGATTACTATGCCTTCTCACCAAATAAAGAAGATGACAGAGGCACCATCTTCCCAGTCCCCAAACTGTACTGCAAAGGGTCACTTCAAAAAACCTAAAATAAATATTTATTATCAAAAAAAAAAAAAAAGATACAAACCAAGCATCCCATAAGCATTTTCTTCTTTAAGGCCTCATTTTGGGATTCTGTGTATTATACCGTTACTGCCATCCCTTGAAAGCCACTTTTAGAATTGCCACAAGTATCTCCAGCTCGTTTATTTCCAAGCCCCTGGAGCTATAGCAAATCTTTATTCTTTGGAGAAGAAGTCCATGTTTGCAAAGGGACCATATATCAAAAGACACTGCAGTCAGGTCTAGAGAGGAAGGTAAAATCCAGTAGGCAGGGGTCACTTTTGGTCTAAAACCAGATGGGATTAGAAAGAAGTGGGATTTATTTGCTAGATCCATAATCTGGCCTGGAATTACCAGTATTGGCTGTCTGTTGACATGTTTTTTTATGTGCTAGCCATGCAGCAAGGCACACCCCTTACAACAGTCCCAAGAGGTGGGTTTGAGGGTCCTCATGTTAACACATTGGCTCAGGGAAGTGAAGTTCATGGCTCACCCCACCATGGCCCAGCTGTGAAGTGGACAGCTGGGGTTTGCCCACAGGATTATCTGACCCCAGCACACTCACACTCAAGGGAAGAAAGAACGTGAGCTCCTGATGGACCAGAAGAAAGTGGTAATGAGTGTGTCGCAAGAGGCTTTTTTTATCCTAGGGAGGCAGTATGCTCAGTGGTTAGTGCTTTGTCTTTGATCCCCTCCATTTCCTCACCTGTGAAACAGAGTAATGATCATCCTATGACCAGGTTACTGTGGGACCAGATGAGCTGTCTGCAAAGCACTTAACATGGGGGCTTTACCTACGGTTCAGACTTAATGCCACAACCAACTCCTGTTAATTTGAACACTTACCTCCTACTGGACAGCTGAGAGCATGGGATTGGTAGCCAGGCTGCATGAATTTGAATCTCATCTGTACTCCTCCTGTGGTCTTGGACAAGCCCCTTGAGGCCTTGGTTAAATTTTCGCCTCTGAAAAATGGGGTCTTGATTGTACCAGCTTCATAGTATATGGATTAAATGAACTAATGCGTGTGCAGCTTCTAGAAGCATCCCAACATCCTAACCCTCACCACAACAATGCAAGGTAGATGGCACCCACCCCGTTTGACAGAAAAGGAAACTGAGGGAAGAGGGGGACCCAGGATTTGAACTCAGATCCACCTCACTCTAATGCCTGGGCCCTCTCCCTTATAGTACACTGCTAAATAGTTCTTCCCATCTATAGCTTGCTTCAGAACTGCAGAATATCCCAGCTTCCCTGCTGCCTGATTTTGTGTATCATTTGGACTCCAAATGGCAGCTCAGAGCCGCTGCTTCACTTTTTTATTTTATTGGAGTTGTCGATGATGAGATGTATCCCCTTGCTCTGGCAATTGGGGTTGAAAATATTTTTCTTGAGAACTGGGACTTAAATTTCTGCCTGTGTACCTGCTGTAAATTGATCTCCCCTCTCCTTTCATTTATCACTGTTTGGAATTGCTTCTTTTGGAAAGGGTCTCTGAGTTAAAAAATAATAATAATAAAATTGGAAATTCAATTGGCACTAGCCCAGGCTAAAGCTCCACCCACTGGCTGCTTAAACTGCTGATTTGCAGGCCAAGAAGCCACGGACTTCTTACAGGAAGCCATCTGGGAGAACCCTGGTGTGTTGTTAGAGAGGGCTTTGCTGTAATGCATTGCAGGAAACTCTGGGGGATGGAGTGGAAGGCTGAAGCAGCCCGTATCACTAAGCAGTTTAAAGCAGACCATTTCCAGCACAGTGGAAAGTAAAGGAAAAGGCTTATGCTGCAAAAGTGGGAGTTTAGGAATGCCAATACACAAACCTGCAGACTTTCAGGAGAGCTCTGGGACCAGGTCTCTTTGTAGAGTGTTTCCAGCAAATGTTTGTTTAAACAGCAGCTAGGCTGGATCCTTGTGGATTTATTTACTGGTTGTTAGCTGCTTGAAGGAGAAGATGGAGAATAATAAGCTGAGAAGCTTCGAATGAAAAGTTAGAAATTTTGCCATCGAATGTGAAGAAATGGATATGAGGAAATTTCTAAAACTCCACAGTAAATTAATCACAAACATTTAAAAAACGGATCCTTTGAACCCAAGTTCTAGTTATAAGCAATGATCTCCAAAGCTCGGCAGGCACTCTTTACTGTGCTGTGACCGCTGTTGGTAGTCACATCTCTGCCCACCTGATCCTAGTCAGTCTTCTGTTTTGCTGCCAGGGCATCTGGAACATGTGACCTCCAAGCCCTGTGAGGCACACAGTCTCTTAATGGCCTCAACCCAGAAGTGACACGTGTTCCTCCCACCCTATTGGTCAGAACTAGTCACATGGCCCCATCCTAACTGCAGAGGAAGCTGGGAAATGTAGGAGAGGACATGGACCATTTGTTGAGGATTAACAGTATCTGCTGCATCCCAAGGCTAGCTCAGATTTTCTTCCTGTGTGTTTTCAAATCACCCAATCTTAGTATTCTCTCTCTCTCTCTTTTTCTGGTAATTGCCTGTTCGTTAGCTCACCCAAATCCCAAACCTGTAAACTCTGAGAGAAAGAACTGGAACTCATGCTCTATTGCATCCCTTTTACCCAACCCGACACAGCCCATGGTATGAGGATTCACTACCTAGTTATTGAATATATGAAAAAAGAGAAGGAATAAATGACCCAGGAATATAGCCTTTAAAAAACGGAGGCCTAATTGTTTTTAGGTAAATCTTTTACCAGGAGGTTGAATGTTTTATCTGTGGATCAGATCACTTTTAATCTCTTGGATGTCTGTGACGAAAGAAACGGAAGAACAGCTTCAGGGCTTACAGCACATTTTGGCTTCTATAAGAAACTTGCTTGCTTGCTTGGGGCGGGAAGAACCGGGTTCTTGATTGGCTGATTCAAAATTAAACAGCTCCCTCCTCCCTGGGAACTTCCCGTCCTGTGAGGGGTATAAAAGCCTCGCCCGACGGTTAGTCGGGGTCTCACTCACTTCTCTCCGAGTGGGACCCTGTCTGGACAGTTTGTGTAAGCTTCTATACTTGTATAAATCCTTTGCTAATCTTTCTGCTTGGTGTTGGTGATTCTCGGGTGTCCTTGGTTGGGACACGGGTCGCATTTACCGGGGAACTCGACTCCAGGCGTGTGGCTCCCGGACTGCAACATGTCCATCAGGTTCTTTGACATGAGAATCTTCAGACAAGGGCATTGGAAATCGTCCCTCCCCTAAACTTGTACATGTGGTATATTTAATACTAGGCTCTATTCAAAGCTTCATGACTTTATCCTAGCTTCCCTATGAATCATGACTAGTTTTATGGTTTCCTATCATGCATACACAAGTTAAAAATATGGGTATGACCCATATTTTTAAAATATTATTATTTATGTAAAAAGTAATCTCAATACTGTGATTTGTAAGAAATACGTATTTGGTAATTCAGATATCCAAAATATATTTCTCACATATATTTGGTCTTCCAGAGTTCCTGGCCACAGCTCCCAAAACCCTTGGAATTTCCCAAGTGTGGAGAGGGATTAGGGTGTCTTTTGTTATGCTAACCTAAGGCTGGGGGCTGGCTGCCAAGGGAGCCAACCACAAGAAGAGAGAGTTGGAACTTTCAGTCCCTACCTCCCGGGAGGGGAGGTGTGGTGTGACGAGCTGGAGGTTCAATCAATCACCAAAGGCCAATGGTTTAGTCAACGTGTCTAGGTAATGAAGCCTTCATAAAACCCCGAAGGACAGGTCTGGAGAGCTTCCAGATTAGTGAACACGTGGAGGGGCTGGGAGAATGGTGCGCCTGGAGAGGGCATGGAAGCCTGTGTCCTTTCCCCATGCCTTGCCCTACACATCTCTTCCATGTGGCTGTTCCTGGGTTGTATCCTTTTATAACAAACTGGTAATCTTGTTGTGGGGGTGGGGGTAGGAGAGGGGGACCCCTTTTCCAGGGCCAGAGAGTGGGCTCTTGTCCAACACTCAGAAGTGAATTGTCCCAGGAGACACTTGTACTAACAAAGCAGAAGACTTTATTGAAAAGGGCGGTGGAACGGAGAGCTGCAGGGCCAGGGAAGCCAGGAGAACTGCTCTGCCTGGTGACTCGCAGTCTCAGCGTTTACGGTAACAGGGTTAGTTTCTGGCTTGTCTCTGGCCAATCATCTTGTTCGTACCCATATTTGGTCCGACTCAGGGCCCTTCCTGGTGGAGCGCTCATCTCTCAGTCAAGATGGATTCCAGCGCGAGGGTTTCTGGGAGGAATATTATGGGTTGGCGTCTCCTCCCTCCTTTGGCCCCTCCCGAATTCTTCCGGTTTGGCGCCAGCTGGTCAGCACCGCGTTCCTTACCGGAATCTCCTGTTGAGAAACAACTCGTGCAAGCGGTTATTTTCGCGCCTGGCCGTGGCTGGCGGTTTCGGTCCAAGGTTCCCTAACAATCTAGTAAGTCAAATGTTTCTCTGAATTCTGTGAGCCGCTGTAGTAAATTAATCGAACTCGACGAGGGGGACGTGTAAACCTCTGATTTATAGTCAGTCGGTCAGAAGCATAAGTAACCTGGGCTTAGGATTGGCGTCTGAGGTTGTGGAATCTGATTCTGTCTCTGAGATAGTGTCAGAATTGAGTTGAATTGAGTTGAACTGTTGGACACTCTGCTGGTGTCTGAGAAGTGCTTGTGGGTGTGGGGAAGCCTGCACACACACACACACACACACACACACGCGTGCGCGCGCACACACACACACAAGAGAGTAATACATACTTTAGGGCGTGTATTACTTAGGGTGATGCTTGCTGCTATAATAAAAGAAAACCATAAATATCGGTGACTTATTAAAAAATTTCTAGCTTACATGGCAGTCTAATGTGGGTGTTCTCGGGGGGGCAGGTAGCCTTTCATGTGGTGAACTGGGGAGCAGCCTCCTCCTATCTTGTGTTCCTTCCTCCTCTAGGGCCTCTGGTCCTCCACTTCTACTTTGGTTTTCATTCCATTTCATTAGTGAGAACTGGTTATAGGGTCCAACCTAGACACAAGGCAGGCTGGGAAAAACAGTCCATGGCCGGACAGCTCCTCCCTAGCAACAGATGTTCCAGGGACATTTGCACGGCTGCCTCTTCAGCATCCATTTGTTACCACGACAGAAAATACTTTGACTCTCCTTGGTGGAATTCACCCTCTACAGTTCTCAAGCCACGTAATTTAGATGAGGTCGTCTCCATTTCTTGCTCTGCTCAGTGTAAGCTAATTAGCAAGTCATATACCACTGGTCCCAGTAACTGAGTTAGAGGTGAGCACATCATATAATTCAGGCCAGTGGGAAAAGTGGATCCTCAGACTTGGGCTAGCATAGTCAGTAGACCCTCCCTTTTTATTTTGTGTGTGAGTTTGTGAAGTCTGGAACAGCTCCTGTCATTTTGCTATCATGAGAAAGCCAACTCAGTGCTGTGTGTGTGTGTGTGTATGTGTATGTGTAGAGCAGGGTGGGAAGGAGGGTCAAGACCACTGCTTGGAGCCAGAGGATGAAGCCACTGTGTAGAAAGCAGAGCCCCTGAAATAGATAGAAGTCAGATTTTTGGCGATCTTTTTGTTGGGACTGGATTATGCCTTGCCTGCAACTCACTCTGTGTCTTGAACTTTCAGTTACATTAGTCAGTTAATTCCCATTATTGTTAAGGCAGTTTGAGTTGGGTGCTTTATTGTGACTGAAAATGTACTAGCCAGTATGGACCATTCTGGTTATATAAAAATACCAAGTAAATTTGGCAAAGCATAAAGGTGACCATAGATAATCTTTCAAAGTTTCCAGAGAAGACATTATATAGTTTTGACATAGTTGAAATCATGTTGCATATGTAATTTAATCCTGCTTTTTTTTCTTTTACCATGATTTGTAAGCATCTCTCCTTTGTCATTAAATACTTACTGTAAACATTATTTTAAATGGGTTCAATTTACATAATGCCGAAACATCTGGTCTTGTCCATCATTCCAGGCAAGAAGTTAGTCCCGTTGATTGCTTGATGTCATGTACAGAAAGCAGGTGACTGGTTAACTGGAGTTTTGATTATGGCTGAATTGACTGTGTGATGGTGTCATGTAGACTGATGTTATGACTGGGTAGAGAGGTGGAAGAGAGCCAGTTACAGGGAAAAGCAATAAAAAATATGTGAAATACAAAAAAAAAAAGGTTCATGTTCTAGTTGGTTACCACTGCCTAACTGTTGGGCATTTAGGTTGCTTTGAATGTTTGCTTCCCTGATTGTTTTCCTTAGGATACATTATAGAGGTGGAGTTACTTGGCCAAAGGTAGAGCTGGAAAGAGCTTGATTACAATTGCCAAATTATTTTCTGGAAAAGTCAGGCCAGTCACACTCCCACCAGCAGTGGGCTAGCATCACGGCTCACACTGGTCAGCATACAAGCATCTCAAACATCTTTGTTAATGCAACAGGGCAAAAGTGGGCCTTGTTTCAATTTGCTTGATTGCCAATAACTTTGAAGTTTTCTTTTTTTTTTCTTTTAACACATGTCTCATGGCCTAGTGTTTAACATATGGCTGAGCCTCAGACACTTCACTTGCTTTTTGCCCTCTGACTCTTAGCCTCTGACATTTGCCCTGCTTTAGCAGTCAGCTTCCAGATGTGGTTCTGAATAACACAGACCAGGGTTTCTCAATCTCAGCACTAATGACATGTACTAGTGACACACATATATGTGTTTATATAGCTAGCTAGCTAGAGATCTCTATCTACATTGTATATATTTTTAAATTTTCTGTATATTATGTCTTGACGTCTTCAAAAACCTTTCTTTCTGACTAGGGAGAGACTGCCTTTCCTGTGCTAGCCAATTCTTAGAGATGGCAAAGGGCCAGGTGGAAGGCATGCCTAGAGTATGCAAACTAACCAGTCCAGAGCCACAGCCCTTCTCTCTGGCTCTCACACGTGGAGAGACAATATTTCTCTGCCTTTATCATGCCAGGACCAGCTACCAGGCCACTGGAGACCACCAGAAAGCTAGCAGGAA
>NW_006789814.1:157139-157784 GCF_000442215.2 Lipotes vexillifer
GATTCAAAGCAGCTAATCCTAAGCTGTTTACCCTACCTTGCCTTGCTTTTCCCCAGAAACCCCAATAGTGGCTGTGGCCTAAATGTTCTCCTCTCCTCTCTCCTTCCTTCTGCCTCCTGACCAATTCGATGTTTTCCCATGTCACGCACAATGAGCCCCTCTCTAGAGCCTGAGTATACAGTCATCCCCCGGTATCCACAGAAGGTTGGTTCCAGGATCCCGCAAGGCTACCAGAATCCAAGGATGTTCTATATAAAATGGTCCTCCCTATATGTGGGTTCTGCATCCACGGATTCAACCAAACACAGTCTGGTTCCATTGAGGTTGGTTGAATCTGCAGCTTCAGAACTAGGGTTTCAGAAGTCGGACTGGATAATAAGCTTTGTTTTTCTACAAGCATCTCCTGTTTCTCCCACTCCACCTCTAACCTCTTCCTGGCCGTCCTATGAATACACAGTTTAAACAGTTTTAAGAACCCACTATCTATCTATCCCACCGGTTCTGCTTCTCTGTTGAATCTTGCCTAATACAACAGGTTTGGATCTATTTCAAGGATCCAAAGAGGCCAAGAGGTGTTGCTGATGGTCTGAATGAAGGGGGTGCGAGTACCTTTGGCCTGCACAATTATCCCCCATTCACACTCTT
>NW_006789814.1:157794-214586 GCF_000442215.2 Lipotes vexillifer
TTCAACTTGAAAGAGCCAAGGTTTTGCCAATTTCAGGCTCGGACAGCGCACCTTGCTCCCTTCTAAGTGGTTTCATCCTGTGCCTTTGACATTTTCCCCCAGAACAGAGTTCACCTCTTCAGACCTTACAGAGCTTCCCTGTTCCCTTGGCCAGGCTTCATTAGCAGCATTTTCAGGGCAAACCTGCTGGAGCCCTCAGCAGAACTCTATGAAGCACAAGTGAGCGTTTTCAGTGCCGATGACTGCAGCCCCCAAATATCTCTAAAGGACATTTTCCATTCCTTTCCCTTGTGTCCATCACCTTCCTCTAGTGCTTAAAGGGTTAGGGACCGTGGTGGGTGGGCTCTGAGCTGTATCTGGAAGGCCCAGATTGGGGGAGACACTGATGGTTCTAAACCAAAATTTCCATATGGGTGGCAGAATTAGAGATGTTACCTGAAGCCTTTCAGAGGAGTGTGGCAGCCATGGCATTGATCCCAGGGGGGAGGACCATTCCTTCTTGTGGAGGATTCATGGGGAGATTGCTCAGCTAACCACAGATCTTTCTGGAAATTTCTAGATGTGATAGAAAATCTCTGCTCTGTGTAGGCAAAGAGGCATCCGGGGAGTGGAAAATTGGGGCAAATGCCCCCACTGGGGCCCGGGAGGGGTCTGTAGTTTCAGATTCTTTTGAGCAGAGAGAGTGACTCTAGGCTTTAGACACAAAAAGTTTAAAAAAGGAAAAGCCAAGTTCATTTATGGTCAGCTCATGACTGTGTTCTCTTCTCCCACCATGAAGGCAAAGGGGGGGCTCCTTTCACTGTGGCTCCTGCCCCTGTTCAAGGCTTTCCTTGAAAGTCAAAAACACCAGGAAAGAGCCCTCCTCCATTGTAAAAACCATATGCTCATTATAAAAATGAAATCCACACAGTACCGATATATATACATACATATATATATATGTATATATATATATATCTCCAAACTCCTACTACCCAGATAATAAGCAATGCTAACATTTTGATAAATATTCTTCCGGATATTTCTAAATACACATTCTCTCTCTCTCTGTCTCACACACACACACACACACACACACACACACACACACACACACACTTTTATGTAAATGAGATCACATCATACTTTTTCTCTTATTCTGTAACCTGCTGTTTTACTCAACATTATGCCATGGTCCTCTTTCTAGGTCAACAAATTTAGAAATATTCTCATCAATTTTAATAGCTGCTTAAAATTCCACTGGGTGGTAAAAATGGGCAATATTTAACTAGTTCCCTATTGGTGGACATTTAGGCTGATTTTGATGTTTATTGTAGAGAATTTTGCTATGAAAATCCCTGTGGTTGTATCTTGATCCATACATATAATTTATTGCTCATTTAAACATCTCTCTTTTTTTAAAAGTACTGTACGTAATATTGTCTTTTCGGGGGTTAAGATGAGAAAATAATGTGGCATTTCCGGAGACTTCTGAATCCTCTAGGAGAGTTCTCAGCATGGAAATAAAACCCAGACGGGGCATTTGGTTCATTGCTCTCACTGGGTAAAAGAAAGTCTTTTGAAAGCTCCAGAAAGTTTCATCTTTCCTGAGAAAAAGGTCTGGGAAGAGAGAACCTGATTTCTTCCTCTGGATGCTTCCTCTGTGTACCTATAATTGCTGCTGTGGCCATTTGTGGCCACCGGATGTTGAAGCCAGTGCTGAAGAGGACACAGAGAGAAGAGCTTGAAAGAACCTGGGTTCTTCAGACATCACTGAGTGGCTGGATCAACCTGCCCTTTGCCTGATCTCTCTGCCAACTTTCTGTTATGTGAGATAATAAACTCCTACTGTTTGAGTTGGAGTTTCTATTACTTGTGGCTGGAGTCCCCTAACCAATACACATTCACTGAATCAGAATCTCTGATGATAAACCTGTTCCAGGTGATTCTGACGTACGCCCAAGTGTGGGAACCACTGGAAAGGTGGAGGGGACACCGAGCTGGACATCACAGGTCCAGGTTCTGGCCTTGGCTCTGCCACTAAATTGTTGAGCCACCTGGGGCAAGTCATATTCCCTTTCTGAACCCCAACTTCCTCATGTGACAAAGAAGGGATACACCCTAGAGATTCTATCTTCATGTTCTCCTATCTTGCTATAATGTGGTTCTAGGCAAGTAGTGTGGGGACCTTTGTCAGGAGACAACACCAAGGAAAATTGTTCACTAATATTGACATCAGTACAGTAGAGCAAAAAGGAATATTATTGCTATTTATTGCTTTTCAGCTTTCTAGAAGCATAGCATAATTAACTCAGGAATTCAAAGGTTCTATTGCTTACACAAATGACTTGGTGGCCATTTTGGTTCCAATTTGGGGCATGCCCCACCCCCTCCCCCCGCCCCAAACCCAGCAAAGCCTGGATGAATGATAGTGAAACAAGAGAGCCTGGACTTCTCAGTACTGTGTGTTAGAAGGGTGATTGCAACAGAATCTTGCATTTCCAGCAGTCCATAGAAAAAGAGAGCAGAAGGGAGATGTGGGGAGGGTCTAAGGAAGGAGACGCTTGACAAGATGGACAGTGGTGAGTCAGGGCCTCCAGAGGACGTGGCCAGAGAGAAATTTCCTGGGATGAGGAATGGTCCATTAATGCTAGGACAGGGATGTCTGATGTTCAAACCTGACTTGTCACGTGGCCATTTTGTGCTGTAATTCCTCTCCCTCACGCCAAACCTTCACTGAATGTCTGCAACACACTTCCTGTTCTTGTGTTTGGGTGCTTTGGGGGAATAGTGAAAGCATTGAGGACAAGTTCAGTGTGATCTGAGGATGTGTAGAAACAGCATGGACATCCCAGGAGGAGATTTTCAGAATCTGTCACCTCTACAGAAGCAAAGAAACTCACAAGATGTGACCAAGTGAACTTAGTCCCTGCTCCAGAGAATCCTCAGAACCACCGGGGGGTGGTCATCAAGTTCAACGCAAAAAGTGGGATGGGGACTTGAGCCATTCTCTAAGAATATTGTAGAGAAGGGTGAGCCAGGATGCTGGAGGGCTGGAGGAACACCCAGGGGGCTGGTGTAACAATGTGAAACTCTTTCAGAGTGTCATATAGGCCCATTAGCCCACGTCATCCTTTACCCTGTGAGATAGATTATTAGCCCCAATTTCAGATGTGATATCTAAGGCTCAGAGAGGTTTCCCCACCTTCCTGATTGTCTTCATCATTTCCCAACTGGGACTCTCACTTCTGCGCCAGCATTTTGCAGCTTGGTTCCCCAGTGCTCCATCAGAGAGAGCGGTGATGAGATTTGATTAAGGATATGAAAAAAAGTAATTGCGGCAAACGAGGAGGCTGCTAATTCAATTGATTGCTTTTTGAAGACATCTGATCAGGCCCTTGTCATGCCCCCCAATTTTTCCCACTCCTGATGGCTGATGTTTTTAGGTGAAGGAGGAACTCAGATGAAGGTCGAATTTTATGATGTCAGCAACTGCTTCTGAAGGGTGGAAATCTGCTTTCCTGGGCAGTGTGCATTACCTTTAGCAGGTTGGTCTTTGGGAAACAGACCCAAAGAAACCCTCCTGTGAGACTGGAAGCAGCTTTCTCAGCCCTCCCCTGGGATCTGTAAATGACCTGGTGCAGCAGTAATGAAGGCACAGTTGCTAAGACTCAACCAGCTGGAGCTTGAAGTCTGCACTGACATGATGGGGGCAGCCATACACCAAGACCACAGCCGGCTGCAGATCAGATGGCCAAACAGTTGTGTGAATGAAGCCACAGTCTCCTGCAGTCTTACTCAACTGCTCCCTCTCCCACCACTCCTGCTGTCATGTCCTGTTGATTCTGCCTTAGCGATAACTTTCACATTAGCATCCCCTCTGACAGCTTTTCTCCCTGCCACTGGCTTATTAGTTCACACTTTATCATCTCTCATAGAGATTATTGCCATATTCTTTAACTGGTCTCCCAGCCTCCTCTTTCTAAATGCTCTGCATTCTGTAACTGGCTATCAGAATATGTTTTTTGAATTGAAGTATAGTTGATTTACAATGTTGTGTTAGTTTCAGGTGTACAGCACAGTGATTCAGTTTGTTATACATCTGAAATTTCAGGCAAGAAATCTGAAAAAGAATATATATATACTATAGATTAATACAAGACACTGAATATAGTTCCCTGTGCTGTACGGTAGGTCCTTGTTTTTTTATCTATTTTATATATAGTGGTGTGTGTCTGTTAATCCCAAACTTCTAATTTATCCCTCCCCCACCCCAAGAATTCCTTAGCTGTCTCTTTTAGGGCCTCCCTCAGCTCTAGGGTCATAATGAATACCCTTTGGCTTTTACTAAATCTCTGTCTCTCCTTTTGTCTCCTTGTTATCATCACTCACTTTTCTATTACACCTTCATGATATAAGAGCTTTTTAAGACCAGACACTACTTGTAGATTCTAGGGGCAATGAGATAAGTAATAATGGATAGTAACACCCTGGCAAATTTATTTTTTTTACAGCTCAGTATTAACTCATATTAATAGGGACTCAGGCACTAATTTCCATTTGAGTTTTTTTTTAACACTATTTTTATTTATTTTTTAAAAAATATAATTTTATTTTACTTTGTGGCCGCGCCATGCGGCATGTGGGATCTTAGTCCCCCGACTAGGGACTGAAGCTGTGCCCCCTGCAGTGGAAGCTCGGAGTCTTAACCACTGGACCGCAAGGGAAGTCCATGAGGTTTATTTTTGAGCATGTTCTCTGTGTTGGGCACCAGGACAATTTCTGTAGAATGATGAGTTAGGCAGCTCTTGCTCAAAGGGGCTTGTAGTGTTTGATGATAACTTTTTGTGGGACTTAATACTGTTTTCTAAATTGATAACTACACATCCTGGATTTTCTAGTCCTTGAAAATGTCCAACTAGGGTACCTGAAACCACCTTATTTTGGTTATTTTTTGCTTGTAATACTCAAGTTCCTTCTCTACAGCTGCTATAATTAAGCAAGAAAGACATTTGAGAAACACTTTCTGATGAAGGGCAAAGGAAATTGATTTTTCAGTGTGGTCAGCTAGTCTTAGATTTCATTTGTAACAGTTCTCTTAGAGCTGTTAGAGCAACAAGATAGACTTGTTTTAGAGCAACAAGATAAACTTGATTTTTAGTTCTAATAAGGCAAACTTTAAATCATGTTTTATTAAGGTTTAGGGTGGCATGCTATTAAGAGTAATAGAAAATGAGGGTCAGGATTCTGGTTCTGATTTTGCTATGTTTTATTACCTTGGGCCATGTGTCCAATCTGAAAGGATTCAAGGTTCTGACCTGTAAAATAGAAGAATGGTCCTAGAATGAGGGTCATCCAATAGATTTCACCTCAAATCCACTATTGATGGCTGCTTGAAGTTCTGGGTTGAGAAAAATAGAAGCTGAACACTGTGATCAGTTAGTCATGTCTGTCATGGCTGCAGGATGGGGAGAAGTGGCACACGTGCTATGCATTTTCTATCCTTTCTATATGACCTTTAAGTTGCTCTTTTAGCATGTAAAAGTCCTGCTTCTATTCCTACAAAATAATGGACACTCAGGTGCCCTGTTAAACTATCTCCAATGTGTTGTTTACTAATTTAAACCTAAAACAAACTCCGATCCTGATTCAGCCATCATGACTTGGAGCAGTGAACTGTAGATGAGCTTTGACATTTGGGGTTCATTGTCTACCTTTTTGGGCTATCAAGACATCTTTTGACATTTGAGAAGCTGGCCTCATCTCCTTTTCCTTACTTTTAGTTACAGTTGTCCCTCAGTATCTGTGAGGGGATTGGTTTCAGGACCCCCATCAGATATCAAAATCCATGGGTGCTCAAGTTCCTTATGTAAAACATTGAAGTACAGTGTACCCTTTATATCTGCAGGTTCTGCATCGGTGGATAAGGAAGGCTGACTGTATTTAGAAGTAATCATTCTTTTTTAAAAAAATTATTTTTAAATTTTTTATTTTTTCATATCAATTATGGTTTATCACGGGATATTGACTATAGTTCCCTGTGCTATACAGTAGGACTTTGTTGTTTATCCATTCTATATATAATAGTTTGCCTCTGCTAATCCCAAACTCCCAATCCAACCCTCCTCTGCCCCCCTCCCCTCTGGCAATTACAAATCTGTTCTCTATGTCTGTGAGTCTATTTCTGTTTTGTAGGTAAGGTCATTTGTGTCATATTTTATAAATTTATTTATTTATTTATTTATGGCTGCATTGGGTCTTCATTGCTGCGTGCAGGCTTTCTCTAGTTGCGGTGAGCAGGGGCTACTCTTCGTTGCAGTGCACAGGCTTCTCATTGCGGTGGCTTCTCTTGCTGCAGTATGTGGGCTCTAGGCGCATGGGCTTCAGTAGTTGTGGCTCGCGGGCTCTAGAGTACAGGCTCAGTATTTGTGGCGCATGGGCTCATTTGCTCCGCGGCATGTGGGATCTTCCTGGACGAGGGCTCGAACCTGTGTCCCCTGCATTGGCAGGCGGATTCTTAACCACTGCACCACCAGGGAAGTCCTGTGTCATATTTTAGATTCCACATATAAGTGATATCATATGGTATTTGTCTTTCTCTTTCTGACTTCACTTAGTATGATAATCTCTAGGTCCGTACATGTAGCTGCAAATGGCATTATTTCATTCTTTTTTATGGCTGAGTAGAATTCCATTTTATATATGTACCACATCTTCCTTATACATTCTTCTGTTGATGGACATTTAGATTGTTTCCATGTGTTGGCTATCATAAATAGTGCTGCCATGAACTTAGGGGTGTATGTATCTTTTTGAATTACAGTTTTGTATGGATGTATGCCCAGGAATAGGGTTGCTGGATCATATGGCAACTCTATTTTTAGTTTTTGAACAGGCTCCATACTGTCTTCCATAGTGGCTGCAACAGTTTACTTTTCAACTAACAGGGTAGGAGGGTTCCCTTTTCTCCACACCCTCTGCAGCATTTATCTGTAGACTTTTTAATGGTGGCCATTCTGACTGGTATGAGATGGTACCACAATGTTGTTTTAATTTTCATTTCTCTAATAATTAGCAATGTTGAGCATCTTTTCATGTGTCTGTTGGCCATCTGTATGTTAGAAGTAATCATTCATTTTTTGTTTATAAATTTATTTATTTATTTTTGGCTGTGTAGGGTCTTCGTTGCCGCACGCGGGCTTTCTCTAGTCGTGGAGAGCGGGGGCTACTCTATTGTGGTGTGCAGGCTTCTCATTGTGGTGGCTTCTCTTGTTGTGGAGCACAGGCTCTAGGCACGCGGGCTTCAGTAGTTGTGGCTCGCAGGCTCTAGAGCACAGGCTCAGTAGTTGTGGCTCACAGGCTTAGTTGCTCTGTGACATGTGAGATCTTCCCGGACCAGGGCTCGAACCTGTGTCCCCTGCATTGGCAAGTGGATTCTTAACCATTGTGCCACCAGGGAAGTCCAGTAATCATTCTTAACATGAAAATCATAGGCATATTTCTTCTGTGTCTTTGCGAACTTATAGGTACCTGGAAATGTGTGAAGAAAAAAAGGGACCTGAAGGTGACAAAGGTGAAATGAAATAAGAAAGAGCAAACCACGAAGCTCCAGATGACGTATAGAGTTAGATCAAAACTATACTTATGAGCAGAGGGCGTGGATGCAGGGGTCACTGAGACCCTGGGAGATGAAATAATGTTCCCAAGACCTCATGGCTAATAAGTGGCAGAGCTGGGGTTCCTGACTACCAGGAGAGAGGCTTTTTCTCCTACACCATGCAGTGCCTAGCAATTCACTCCGAAACTTCTAGTAACTGGGATGATCTTTGTCACCAATGTAGGGTGCAAATATGGGTATATTGTTTCATTTTTTAAACTTAAAATTAAGACCGGTGAGAGCCCCAAAATGAGAGATTAGCCAGAAATTCAATATCTATTTTAGGGGCTCCACTCCAACCTCTCTATGAATTGGCCAAGAAAATTGTGGAATTAGAAGGTCTAAGGGAGAGTCATTCGGGCAGGGAGAACCTGAAGCCACAGCAGCCCGCTACTACCGTTACTTCCCACAGCCACACGGTGTCGCTGTGGAGCACCAGACCACAGTCTGATGCACAAGCCTGGCCCACCTGGATCATGTTCCTTAGGTGATCCGTCAGTCCCAAATCTGGCTGAGGACATCACGGCTTGGTATTCAGTACATTTGGTCTCAAAGGGAGCTGCACTGGTAATGGGTGGCACAAGTGATCTGGGCACCTGCCCTTCACAAACCTGTGACCACCCTACCTCTCCTTTCCCCTGGGGACCTGTACCGGTAGTGGAGGGGTGGGGGTGGGAGGTAGGGGCAGGAGGCAGTGTTCCCTTTTATTTATTTATTTTTGTTGATGTGGACTATTTTTAAAGTCTTTATTGAGTGTTACAATATTGCTTCTGTTTTTTATGATTTTTTGGCCATGCTCCCCAACCAGGAATTCAACCTGCATACCCTGTATTGGAACATGAAGTCTTAACCACTGGATATCCCGGGAAGTCCCCAGTGTTTCCTTTTAAGAGTTCAAAATATCAAAGGATATCAGTACCCTTCTTTCTCCAACAATAGACCTTGATTACCTCCAGGCCTGTGGTTCACACCAGGGGGTGATTTGCCCCCCAGGGGACATTTGGCCAGATGCCCAGGCCAGAAACAGGAAGTGGCTTGCTCACATCCATCCACATGTGTCTGAACTTTGGGTGCCTCCTTCTTGTAGAATCACACCCAGGATCTAGGGTGGGGGTGATAACCTCAAATAGCTACCAGAGCCCGGCAGGTGAGGCAAATGAGGGAGACAGGCAGAGAGGGGCTGCAGAGAACTGCAGAGGGCCTGCCCCATCCTCTGCAATGTGCTGTGTTGGGACCTGAGTCCAGAGAGGCAGACCTTCTATTTTTTTTTCAAGCGAAGCCATACAATTATATTTTCATTTGAAACTGCTCCCTTTTAAAACACTGACAGTTAGTTAATAACGTTTTAGACATGGTGTGGGGGAAAAAAAGAAAGGAAAAGACAAATCTGAGGGTTTCCTGAGACCCTGTTCATTTGCTGTGACAGGGCAAGAGCTCCCACATCTTTTGGAGAGTCCGTGGTTTTTGCCTTTCTAGTGTTCATCTGCCCTCACTAATAATCCACATACCATTCCGAGACAGTCAGCTGTTAATCCAGATGGAAGGGAGGAGTTAGGGCAGAGATTTTTGACTAAACCGTTCATTTTATTTCACAAACACTTATGTACTGCTCACCATGTTCCAGCCCTGTTCTAAGCACAAATATCAGCTTGTTTCACCCTCATAACAGCCCCACAGGGAGCTACTGCGCTTAGTCCCATATTACAGATGAGAAAACTGAAGCCAGAGATGTTGTGGCACTTTCAGTCAGGCATTTAATAAAGGATGCAGCTAGCATTCAAACCCAGGATGTTTAGACTCCACTAAACCTCTATCCTATCAGCCTTTCAAAATAAAGCAGAAAAAAAGCAACCTTTGCTTTCCATTTAATGTAGAATCATCTTTAAAATGGAGGAGTTGAGAAAAGAGAATGCCAATGAGCCAGACTGATCTGGCTCCGATAGGAATTAAATTTCGAGAAAGCTTGGTAAGGACCCAGCTATTTCCTTCTCTCTCTCCATCATGGAAAGCACCGCAGGGTCCTGTGAATCCCCTACCCTCCTGTGTGTTGTAATATGGCTAGATTATCACAGGGAGGGGAGATGGCTGCTAAACCCGAAAGACACAGAGAAATGAAGTGAAATATTAGTCTCTCTATAAAAGATAATTAGACCTAGAGAGATGATTTTAAAGGCTGCCTTAAAGAAAAGGCAGACACAGCTGAATGCATTTCCAGTCATCAAAAGTGTTCTTCATAAAATGGGCATCAGAGCAGAGGCGTGGAGGGTAGGAAAGGGGCATGCATATTTATGTTTCATCAAAAAAGCTCCAAGTTCGGGGAGATCTGGGTGCTGAAGAGGAGCAGCATTTCTGTTTGCTCTGTTGGACAAGGGTAACATGGTCAAAATTGCTGAAACTCTGCCAGCAGATAGAGTCGGACCCTTAGGCATTACTGTAATAGATGGATAGGGAAACAACCCTGGGTTTTCCAAATGAAAATGAAGTTTCTGCACGGGCACTGGGAAATCAGCGAGGGTCTCAGAAATTGGGAGGCCTTCAGGTGGTTGAAGGCTGGTTACGTAGTCTGAGATCATCAAGTTCTTGCTTTTGTCTGTTTAATTTTTGCTGGTGGAAAAGAAGATGAAGCCAACTAGCTAACGGTTTTTGTGCATGGTGTGGAGAGATGGGTTTGCTTTCCTAAAAGTTAGGGCTTTGGGGGTCCTGGTAAAGCTGAGTACGGCCTCTGTACCCTGACACTGAATTAATTCTCAGAGACAGAGTTTTGGGTGAAGTAGAAAAGAATAGCTTTATTTCTTTGCCAGGCAAAGGGGGCCACAGCGGGCTAATGCCGTCAGAGCTGTGTGTCCTGACCTGGAGCGGGTAGTGAGGAGTTTTATAGTAAAGAGGGCGCGATCAGCTCGTGGAGCTTCTTCTGATTGGCTGGTGGTGAGGTAAGTGGGCGTCAGCATCATCAACCTTCCGTTCCAACCCATCTGGGGTCTGGGAGCTTGCAGCAGCATACAGGCGGGGGTTTCAGTCTCTGCCCCGTGAGGGGGAACCAGGACCCTGCCCCAAGGCTGCACTATTGTTTCTTGACTGCTCCTCCCTTATCTCTGCATCCCCTCCCTTCCCTGATTAGCAAATATTTGAACCTGCCCACTGGAACTCAGGGAAGGTGGAGGCTGAATGAAGCCTATTTCCTGTAATCAAGAAATGCGGGACACAGAAAGGCCCAGGAGCCCCACAGGGTGCTCCTTGGTAGCACTGGGAGGAAAAGCCTGGCGGGAAGAAGTTCAGGGGGAGAGTTGGCTATGACTTGATTTCAGCTGCATCTCTGAGTCTATCTGCAGCTGAGTTGGGATCTCTGAAAGAGAGCCCTGGAGCACCTGGAGAAGGCCCATGAATGTCTTATGAAGAAGGAACTGTGGTCCACACTCCCCAGATTTGGTTTGGAGGGTGGAATCCTGAGTACCAGTTCAGCTGGTCCAGGGGTGAAAAACATGTAGCACATGTGCTGCCCCTTCCCTGTCCTGTACTCATGGCAGACATTGCTAATGAATCACACGGGGCTGTCCTGGGAGCCTGGAAGTAGCTTCACAGCCCTTTCAACGCTGTGTTCTAAACAGCCACTAACAATGGATTGGACTTGGCTTGAGAGAGGAACGGTACTGGGCTTCCTCAGTGCCTTTCCCAAGACCGTGACCATCTCCTCTTCCAGAGGGAAGCGGTATTACCTGTTAGTTGGGTTCTGGTGTCAGACCGCTGGGCTTGGAATCCCAGCTCCACCTCCTAGTCTGTGTGGTCTTCGTTTTGGTGTTTATTCACACCCAGCCCCAACTTCCTCTCCTGTGAAATGGGGGCAAAACCAGCATCTACCTCATAGGAGTGGTGGTGGTGGTGGTGGTGGTGGTGTTGGTGTGTATGTGTCTGTGTGTGTGGACAGCATGTATCTAGCCCTGTGTCTGGCTAGGTGCTCCACAAAGGAGAGTCTATTCTTTTCACTCTAAAGAGTCCCACAGATGGGTTTGGGAGTTGGGTTTAGTCCTCGGTTAGAAGGTAGAATTGGAAGGAAATGGGGCAGTCAGGGTAGGGACTTTTGTCTTTTTTTAAATCCAGTGGAACAGGAGATGAACAGGTTTGGATTCTCAGAGTTCACCATGCTCCCTCCCACCTTTTGTTCAAGCTTGTCCTCGTTGATAGAAAGCTCTTTTCTTATCTCCTGTCTCAAACCCATTCTGCATCTAGTTAACTTTGGAAGTCTTCCAGATGGCTCTCAGTGATCACCTCCCCAGGGAGACCTTCCCTGATCTCCCATCTCCTTGTGTTATATGCTCTCAGGGGTCCACATCCTTAACCTCATAGCACCTCCACCCTTGTAGTGTCACATTTGTGTAATTATGTGACAAAGCTGATCTCGCCCACTAGTCTGTAAGCTCTGTTATTTCCCCAGAGCCTCACATGTTGCCTGATACACAGTAGATGCCCAATAAGTACATCATTTACTAAACAAGTGAAGGGACACAGATCAGTGTTGTGCTCTAGAAATGTTTCTCTGACCACATGCAGGAAAAGACACTGAGCCACAGTGGAGGCAGGGAGACCAGGGAGGAGGCTGATCCTCTAAACCAAATTAAATGTCAAGGTGGCCTTGAACTCAGATGGTGACAATGTGCGTGGAGGGAAGTGGGTGACCTCAAGAGCAAGGAAAGGAAGTTTTGTCTCAATAAATTACCTGCAGGCATTTTTCTTCATTCGTCTTTTCTTTCCTGGAGATTACAACTGCCTTCTTGCTTAATAGGAATTCCCAAAGGAGAAGCAGCAAAGTAAAATATAAACTATTTTGCAAACTGAGATGGGGGGAAGGCTCCTAATCCCCATGCTAATCAGAAGTGGGCAGAGCCCATCTGGCTAAGCCCTTTCCTCCGGTTCCCCCAAGTCTTTGAAATCTGCACCTTGCTCTGCCAGCTTGCAGCTCAAAATGCCCAGTGTGTCTTATGAGCTCAGTGAATTAACTGCCAAGTGGAGAGAAACAGGCTTGTTGAAGTCAGCAAAGCTGAAAGCCTGTTTGAACTGTGCTGTGTCCTGCTGAGCATTTTATGAATATGCAGAATCAAACAGAACTAGTAGGAGCCAGAGGGAGCAGGCAGAAAAAGGCTCTCTTTAAAATCCCAGCCAATGGAGACACACGTTTCAACTCATTAAAAGACAACAGGCTGTTACAGACACTTTCAAAAAGAGCTTTCTATTGAGTAATATCCTGGGGGACTTTTATGTATTTTTTTCTTTGTAGAAAGTTTTCCAGGGGCAACACCAAATGTTCTAAGGCAGGCAGCTATCTCAAAGGGCCAGACAGAAGTGGAGGGCAGCTTTCCTGCCGGTGACAAAATCAGATCTCCGATCTGGGCTTTCAAAAGGCACTTTCCTCCTTTTCCAACGGATCTGTCTAATCTCCCAGATTCATTTACACTTTTCAGTTTGATGGTCTCCAGTTGACAGTGTGGCCCATATGCTTGGGGCTTTTGATGGAAATGGTCCTGCTTGAATTCCCTTATTTAGTTTTTTTTTTATTTTATTTTATTTTTTTAACATCTTTATTGGGGTATAATTGCTTTACAATGGTGTGTTAGTTTCTGCTTTATAACAGAGTGAGTCAGTTATACATATATATATGTTCCCATATCTCTTCCCTCTTTGTCTCCCTCCCTCCTCAGAGGTTGTTGGGAAGGTTGTTAAAACCCAAATTTGCAACTGGAATGCTTGCTGAAAGCACCTGGTTACCTCAGCAGTCAATATAAATTACAGAGGCTTTCGTCCTTATCCCCTCCTGGGGCACGTGGAGCACAGCCCTAAGGGAACTCCTATTACTCTTTTTTCCAGTGCTCCAGGAGACGTGCACATCTGTTGTTGACACATGTGGAACCTCAGCTCTCCCACCACCTCTCACACTGTTGATGTGATCATGATATTTTCAAACCTAAGGAAGGACCTCCAGGCAGAAGGAAGACACACCTGACACAATTAAAACCAAAACAGTTGGCACACTGGGATACAGATGAGGAATTTACTGCCTTTCTCTGTACACTCCGAGCTGCTGGATGTTAGTGAAGGGTTAAGCTAAGGACAAAATTAAAGAATTGTATCTGTTTTCTTATTACATGAAGAGGTTGCATCACTTGGTTTTTCCTTAAAATCTCTGACCATAAAATTGTGACCCTTTCCTAATTTACCTGGGCTACTTCAAGTTTACTTTGGGGAACTCCTTTCCACAGACAGATTGACATTGCCTTTTAGGATCTTGCAATGCATGCTGGTTAAGAATCTTAGCCTGGGAACCACCCGGACCTGGGTCTGATACTTGACTCACCGCCTACTTACTAGCTGGGTGACCTCAGGCAAGTAGCTTCCCCTCGGCAAGCCCATCTCCTTATCTGTAAAGCAGGTAGGACACCCCACTGCCAGCCTGGGAGTATTCTTGTGAGGATTCAGAGAGACCTTGGTATCAAGTCTTCCTCTCGGTGACCGACGCATAGTTAAGTACTCAATAGTTTCTTTGTTTTTACCATTGTAATTGTTTTACAAAAGAGAGTCGAACAGATAAAATGCACAAGCTGACCTGTAACATAATTGAAAAACTTAAGGCAATGCACATGTATTTTGGCAGTTTAGAATGTGATAACTGGACAAACGTTTCTTCCTTGTTGAGTGCTCAGCAAAGTCTGCATACTGTGCTATTAGAAATGCCTGTTATAAGGGGAACAGACCTCCACCAGGTTCATAGTATCATTTGAATTTGAAGGCATTCCTTTCTCACAAAAGGAATTGCCATTTGAAAGGACAAGTCCCTATGAGGAGTAGAACAGACAGCAGAAGGTCTTGGCTTTTAGCTGCCTGAGCCATCTCAAATAATTCATCCAGTCTTCTTGACCTCTGCTTCAACCTCTCTGTCCAGGAAAGCAACAGGTATATTGCATGCAAGGAGGTTACTGATTCCTTCAAGTTTGATTTTGGGGTCAGATAGAACTAGCTTCAAATTCTAGCTGCACAGCATGCAAGCTGTGTGGCTAATGATTTTGAGCCCTAGTTTATGCCTCTGGGAGGAGATTAATGGGGTACCTTCCTGATAGGTTTGCTGGGAGGATTAAAAGAGAGCAAATTGCCCAAGCTTTGCAAATGGCAGCTAATAAAATAATGAAAACTTTTTGCTTTCAGAACTCTATCTTAAATTGAGGACTCCAAAGAGCTTCTGTGACTATTATTAATTTTTAATTAAAAGTAAGTTAAAATTTATTTTATTACTATGAGAAACAAAATGAGAAACTTTAAAAATATTTGTGTATTAATTTAAAAATCACAGCAAACTCTTAATATGCTAACATAAAAATACATTTTTAATAAAAAGTAACTTTTTTTAAAAAAAGGAACAAAAGAGAAGACTTCATTAGTTTTTTTTTTTCAAGTCCCTTTAATGTCTTAGTAGGAAGGAGTGGAATTCTCATATCTGCTTCCACTAAAATCTGTTGCAGTATCACACATTACTTAGCTTCTGGAAAACTCCACTTTACACCCTAGATGGAATGAAAGCAGAGAAAAGCAAATAATACCTTGGCATTATAAAAATAGTTTTGACCTCATGGACTCCCTGAAAGGGACTCAGGGACCCCCCACTCTTTGAAAACAACCGACTTGGGACAACTGTCTTTCAAACTCTCAAACTGTAGATGATCCAAAGGCTTATGTAGAAAAAGAATGTTACAATGCATAAGAGAAAGAGAAACATCAAGGCCAAGAATATAGAATATCTGAGTCCCACTGAAGAATTTACTTTTAGAAATAAGCTTGTACTCAAGTACGGGGCAGGAGAACAGCAGGAGCCCGAACATATTTACAGAATCAGGCAAGTATCAGGCAAATATATTCTCCAAACAGACTGGACAAACTTGTGATGCCAGTAATCCAGACATCACAGATCACTGCTTCTATGTCTCTTTCTCCGTTCTCCACCACTCCACACCAGCACTGCAGGAAAATACCCATTTGCTCTCTGGATTATCGAATGTTGTAGTTATACCCCACCAGGGCATGGTGACTCAAACCCAGAAAAACTCATGGGTTTTTCAAACACACAGACCTGGGTTCAAAGGCTCGAATTGCCACTTAAGAGCTATGTAGTCTTGGAAAAGTTACTTAAATTTACTGAATCTCATGTATATGATGGGGATTGTGATGGACTAAAAATGACCATATTCTCTGCAACTCCTCCCATCAAAAGTGTGGAATGCAATGGAATACTACTCAGCCATAAAAAAGAAACCTTACCATTTGCAATAACATGGATGAATCTAGAGGGCATTATACTAAATAAGTCAGACAAAGACAAATACCACATGTGATCTCACTTATATGCAGAATCTAAAAAACTAAACAAAATGAAAACAGACTCATAGATACAGAGAATAAATGGATGGCTGCCAGAGGGGAGGGTGGGTGAAATAGCTGAAGAGGATTAAGAGGTATAAACCTCCAGTTATAAAATAAATAAGCCTGAGGATGGAATGTATAGCACAATAATGGTCAATAATACTGTCATAACTTTGTATGTGGACAGATGGTTACTAGATTTCTCGTGTGATCATTTCATAATGTATGCAAGTCAAATCTCTATGTAGTACACATGAAACTAACATAATATTGTATGTCCACTATCTTTCAATAAGATTTTTTTTAATTAATTAAATTTATTTAACACACATAGAGCTAATTCAAGTAATCTCCTTCTTGAGTGAGCTTTGGAGTTTTTGTCTTCAAGGAATTTGCCCATTTCAAGAAAGTAATCAAATTTTTTAGCAAAGTTGTTTATTATATTCTCTTAATCCTTCTAATGATGTAGATCTCTAGTGATATTTTTTCACTCCTTACACATAATGTATATATTCTACCTTTTTTTTGAATTTTTGAATTTTATTTATTTTTTTATACAGCAAATTCTTATTACTTATTCATTTTATACATATTAGTGTATATACGTCAGTCCCAATCTCCCAATTCATCAATAATGAATCTTTCAATAAGATTTTTTGAAAGTTGAAGTCTATTTTCTCATGTCTTGAATTGGGCTGGCGCTGAGTCTGCATCACTCTATGTGGTCGAAGCGGCAATACTTAACTTTTGAGCATGGTTTCAAGAGGCCCTGCAGCTTCCACACTTACCCTGTGGAACCCTGAGGCCCCCGTGCTGTGATGAAAGATTCCATGGAGGAAGAGGGCCAGCCATCTCTGGTGAGGCCCCAGACATCTTATCCCATCCAGCCTCAGCCAAGCAGCCATATGGAGAGTTCCGGTGAAAACAGCAGAACCACCACCCATTCAGCCCACATATTTCTCCTTGAATTTATCCTGTATGGGACTCTCTGTGCTTCCTGGACTTGATTAACTATTTCCTTTCCCATATTAGGGAAGTTTTCAACTATAATCTCTTCAAATATTTTCTCAGTCCCTTTCTTTTTCTCTTCTTCTTCTGGAACCCCTATAATTCGAATGTTGGTGCGTTTAATGTTGTCCCAGAGGTCTCTGAGACTGTCCTCAGTTCTTTTCATTCTTTTTTCTTTATTCTGCTCTGCAGTAGTTATTTCCACTATTTTATCTTCCAGGTCACTTATCCGTTCTTCTGCCTCATTTATTCTGCTATTGATCCCATCTAGAGTATTTTTCATTTCATTTATTGTGTTGTTCATCATTGTCTGTTTCATCTTTATTTCTTCTAGGTCCTTGTTAACTGCTTCTTGCATTTTGTCCATTCTATTTCCAAGATTTTGGATCATCTTTACTATCATCATTCTGAACTCTTTTTCAGGTAGACTGCCTATTTCCTCTTCATTTGTTAGGTCTGGTGGGTTTTTATCTTGCTCCTTCATCTGCTGTGTGTTTTTCTGTCTTCTCATTTTGCTTATCTTACTGTGATTGGGTTCACCTTTTTGCAGGCTGCAAGTTCGTAGCTCCCGTTGTTTTTGATGTCTGTCTCCAGTGGCTAAGGTTGGTTCAGTCCCTTATTTAGTTTTAATTTCCTAACTTTAGGTTCAGCTCTGGGTGTTTTAACCACTCGTGAAAGTAAGTGGCTCCCTCTCCTTTTGAATACCTCACTGGAATGCTCCCTCCTCCTCCCCAAATCCTGAAGTTCTTGCCTGGGGTCACCTTGAAGATTTCTTGGCAAAAAGCTGATGTTTTGGTAGACCCTCATTGTGGGTTACTTAGGCACCTCTGGGGCCTCTTCTCTCCTCTGCAGGAGCTGTTATTTTCCTTATTTCGTATTAAAGTCTTCCCCTCTTCCTTCATTTCCTTGGATATCTGGATCTTTCTTACCTGACATTCAAGCCCACAAGAGGCTTCTGTGTCCATCCTCCCTCTAAATAAAAGCCATTTAAGGAAAAGTTTAAAAAAAAAAACCCAGTAACTACATTGGACAAGTAAATTCTGCTTTCTATTGCCTAAATACCAGCTAACTAGACCCAAGACTGCCTTTGTTATCATTTTCATGGCTGTCTCCTTTGGTAGTTTGTAAAAATGGTACCCCACCCAAGAGCCACGTCATGTGCCTTTATAGAGCCCTCCCACTCTGACTCTGGACAACCATGTGACTTGATTCTGCCAATGCAGTGTTAGCAAATGTGACACAAGTAGAGGCATGCAAATGCTTCATGATTGGTCCTGTCTGCTCTTGCCCTCTGCCACCGCCATGAGAAAGCCATTTCTAGCCTCGCCCACTGGTCCCACGGGGAGGATGAGAGATGCATGGAGCAGAACTGAATCTCCCAGTCCGCAGCTGACATCTAGCCAAGACCAGAAGAACCGCCCAGCCACGTAGACTCATGAGCTAACATAACTATTTTGTCAAGACACTGAGTCTGGGGGGAGTTTGTTATGCAGCATTATTTTAGCAATAGATAACTGCTATACCCTGAGAATGCAGCTATGAATTAATGATGGTTCTGCATACTCCTTCCTGTTGCAGGGAATATAGATTAAATAGTTGGGTGTATTGGGAGAAAGCCATGGCTCAATTGACAAGGGTCCATCAGCTGGGCTGATTTCTTTAGGAGAGATGCTGGAGAGCTTTCAACCAAAAAAAAAAAAAACTCAAAAATTTAACTCCTGGAAGCTGAGGGAAGTCTTCCTTAGTTTCGGCTTTTTTAAAAAAAATGTTTAACCCTTTGTTATTTTGGTGGGAGAAGGTCTGATTGAGTGGAGATGAATATCTCTGAGAGTCAGCACACTGCCTGCCTGTTGCTTGTCTGGCAACTAAGTCTAACAAGATGATTCCAGTTTGCAAAACAATGATGGCTCTTTTTATGTGTCTTTCAGGCTGTGTTCGGGAATGAAACTCACTGGCATTTGCAGTTTACTGCCCAGTCAAGCCTTGTAATACCTAAATCTTTTAAAACAGATTGTCTTTTTTTAAAAAATTTTTATTTATTTATTTATTTTTGGCTGTGTTGGGTCTTCGTTGCTGCGTGCAGGCTTTCTCTAGTTGTGGTGAGCGGGGGCTGCTCTTCGTTGTGGTGTGCAGGCTTCTCATTGCGGTGGCTTCTCTTGTTGTGGAGCACGGGCACTAGGCACACAGGCTTCAGTAGTTGTGGTGCGTGGACTCAGTAGCTGTGGCTCGTGGGCCCTATAGCACAGGCTCAGTAGTTGTGGCGCATGGGCTTAGTTGCTCTGCGGCATGTGGGATCTTCCCGGACCAGGGCTCGAACCTGTGTCCACTGCATTGGCAGGCGGACTCTTAACCACTGCGCCACCAGGGAAGCCCTAAAATAGATTATCTTTTTTAGCTACATTTGTTTTTTTGCAGAAGGAATATTGTGTATGTCTCCATGAAAAATCCATTTCCTGATACTTGATTCATAACTGTGATTTTGGATGGTCCTGAAAAGAACTTTTATTTTATTTTTAAAATATAAAATGAATTTATTTGAGTGATTGGATTTGTTATGGTTGACCCTCCTCACCCCTAACATAAAACAATATGAAAGAATGGTTGATCCTAACTGGAAGTTATGGAGTGTTGGTCATTTCCTGCCCAGAATCTACCATACACACTTTCTCTGATAGGTGTATCCTAAATTTCCTCTCAGTTATTCATCTCTCCCCCACTTTTAGTCCATATGCTTTTTAAAAAAAATTTATTTATCTATTTATTTTTGGCTGCGTTGGGTCTTTGTTGCTGCATGTGGGCTTCTCTCTAGTTGTGGTGAGTGGGGGCTACTGTTCTTTGCAGTGCATGGGCTTCTCATTACAGTGACTTCTCTTGTTGTGTAGCAGGGGCTCTAGGTGCATGGGCTTCAGTAGTTGTGGTGCACAGGCTTCAGTAGTTGCAGCATATGGGCTCAGTAGTTGTGGCTCATGGTCTCTAGAGCACAGGCTCAGTAGCAGTGGTGCATGGGCTTAGTTGCTCTGCGGCATGTGTGATCTTCCCGGACCAGGGCTTGAACCCATGTCCCCTGTTGGCAGGTGGATTCTTAAATCCTGTGCCACCAGGGAAGTCCCTAGTCCATGTGCTTCTGGTGGAGTTGACACCATCATGATGTTCTTGCTGCCTCTCCTCATCCCCCCTCCCTTCCTTCAGAGGTGAGCATGTGACCCATGCCTGGCCAATCAGACTGTCATATCCTTCAAACCACTGGGGTGTTGTCACATGACCCAAGCCAAGCCAATCAGGTCATTATAATCCAGTTTTGAGACTTTTTGGCTTGCATGGTCAGAAGAGAGGCATGCTTTCTCTTTCCTATTAAAATTGGAGCTCTGAGAATGTAAACCTAGTTTTTCTAGAAGCCATCTTGGAGGAGACTATCTGTCTACAAACAGGCCAACACAGGGGAGATGCAGACATGAAAGATGGAGGGACACATGGTCCTTATGACATTGTTTGAGCTTCTGGATCCAGCCATACCTGAAGCCAGACTGCCCCTTTGATTTATATTTTCATGAGCTAATAAGGGTCCTCCTTTTGCTTGCACTTTTGAGTTGAGATTTCTTTCACCAACAGCCAAAAGTTCCTCATTAAGAAATGGTGTTTGGAGAGCACAACTCCTTTTTAAAAATAAGAATCTTCTTGGAGCTTGAGCAAAGATGGAACAGGGACTTGAAAGCTATTTTGAAGAGAGAGAAACAGATATTCTGTAGAGATAAAAGGGAAAAGCAGAGGCTTGGAGATATTGTAAGAGTGGGAGAAATGCCATGTCTGAGTGTTTAAGTTGAAAGTGGTTTCCTTGACAAAATAGACTATTACTTTTTTGATAATGAGAAGTATGCCACTACCTGTGCCTCCCTTTTTAGTTTTGGCTGCCAAGAAGCTCTCTTGTATTCAGAAATCCACATATGCTCTTGGCGGCCAGCACAGTTGTGTTCTCTCCATTCAGCTCATTTTGATGAACATATACTGAGCACCCATTCATGCCAACATATACTGAGCACCATTCATGCCAGACCATCAGAGGCTATGGGAATACATAGACGTGTCTGTGGAGGAAAACAGGTACATACACAAAGAAGTAAAATACAGTCTATTAGTTGCCACATGCTGTGGACTGAATTTTGTGCCCCCTTAAATATGTTGAAGCCTTAACCCCCAATGTGACTGTATCTGGAGATGGGGTCTGAAGGAGGTAAATAAGGTTAAATAATGTGATAGGGTAGGACCTCAACCTAATAGGACTGGTGTCCTCATAAGAGGAGGAAGAGATGCCAGAGATATCTCCCTCTCTGTGCAGGCACAGAGGAAAGGCCATGTGAGGACACAGTGAGATGGCAGCCATTTGCAAGCCAGGAAGAGAGCTCTCACCAGAAATGGAACTCAGAGAGACCCTGATCTGGGACTTCCAGCCTCCAGGACTATGAGAAATAAATTTCTATTGTTTAAGCCATCCAGTCTGTGCTATTTTTTTTTAAGATTTACTTTATTATTTATTCATTTTATTTATTTTTGACTGTGTCGTGTCTTGGTTGTGGCACGTGGGATCATCGTTGAGGCACGCAGGATCTTTCGTTGTGGCACTCTGGCTCTTTGTTGCGGTGTGCATGCTTCTCTCTAGTTGTGGTGTGCGGGTTTTCTCTTCTCTAGTTGTGGCGCACAGGCTCCAGGGTGCGTGGGCTCTGTAGTTGTGGCGTGCAGGTTCCAGAGCATGTGGGCTCTGTAGTTTGCAGCACTCAGGCTCTCTAGTTGAGGTGCATGAGCTCAGTAGTTGTGGTGCACAGGCTTAGTTGCCCTGAGGCATGTGGAATCTTAGTTCTCTGACCAGGGATTGAACTCCTGCCCCTCTGTTGTAAGGTGGATTCTTTACCACTGGACCACCTGTGGTAATCTGTGCTATTTTGTTATGGCAGTTGAATCTGAATAATACACTACCTATTCCTTAATTTCATGGTCCCAGTTCCTTATTATTTATGAATTCATTATTTTATTAAGTGTATTCAGTTCTAGGTCACCACAAATCCTCTGTAAGGTGAGGTGAAGTACAAATAAATATATGTAAAAGCATCTGTTTGAAGTTTTCAGTTGTCTTCAAAGCATCAACCTTAGCTTGGGTTTCCTTGAAAGCAAACCCCAAGACAGGGACCCAAGCAGACAGTTTATCTGGGGAAATGGACCCCATGAATCACATTGAAGGAGGAGGGGGGGGAAACGAGAGGGAAGGGAGAAGATCCAGTAAAGTTTCATTCATGAGCACGTTCTTGGGCAACTGGGGCGCCATACCATTGGGAATCCTCTGAGAAACCATGTGAAACATGCCTCCTGAATTGTCCAGACTGAGAGGCCAGGATGTAGATTCACTGACTGTTTTTCCCAGGGTGTTGGATCCCTGGCACTTCTCCCTTCCCTGTGTTGCTGGGCAAACTCCCTGGCTGGGAAGAAGATTTTAGGCAGAGAAGCAGAAAGCTGTGGGTACCTGAAGTGGGAAGCCATCCACAGGCAGGAAGACCATCGACTTTGTCTACAGGTGAACTCAGAGGTGGGCCAAGGATACATGGGATCGGATGGGCAGCGCCTGCTACAACATCCTAGGTAGTGAAACATGGTGTACAGGCGGCTCTCAACAAGGATTTGAAAGGCCATTAAGCCGAGTCAAATGCCACTCTGTTTTATCAAAAGCCTGCAGATAAACATTTTAAACGAGAGTCCTCAGTTGAGGAAGGTGTGAATGGCAGTGCTTTCTGAAATCTGGCACATAATAATGTTCAACAAATGATTGGATGAGTGCATTTGTTACCACATTTCTTCCCCCAGCTTTATTGAGATATAACATTGCTGCATCATGTGTTACCATTATTTCTTCATTCCAGAATGCTGCTAATTGAGAGACGAACTATTAAGAGCAGCCTTTTGGTGGGATGGGAAATGACATTAAATATACTATCAGTTGCATGATACATCCTGATTTTGGAAGAGTTAGAATGTGAAGTAAAAAAAAATGCATCTTAGAGACAAGAAAACAGTATATTCAGTTTCATAATACTGACTACCTACTAAGTACAAAGTTCTAGTCTAAACTCTGATGTGACTCCTCCATTAAAATTAATCAAGTATGTACTTACTATTTTTTTTAACATTTTATTTATTTATTTATTTATTTTTGGCTGAGTTGAGTCTTTGTTGCTGCACGCGGGCTTTCTCTAGTTGCGGTGAGTGGGGGGCTACTCTTCGTTGTGGTGCACGGGCTTCTCATTGCGGTGGCTTCTCATGTTGTGGAGCATGGGCTCTAGGTGCGCGGGCTTCAGTAAGCTGTGGCGCACGGGCTTAATTCTCCACGGCATGTGGGATCTTCCTGGATCAGGGATCGAACCTGTGCCCCTGCGTTGGCAGGTGGATTCTTAACCACTGTGCCACCAGGGAAGTCCCCATACTTATATTTTATTTAACATCTTTATTGATATATAATTCATATACCATACAATTCGCTCCTTTAAAGTTCACAATTAAATGGTTTTTAGTCTCTTCACAGAGTTGTGCTGCCATCACCACTTATCAGTTTTAGGACATTTTCATACCCCTTACCAGGTCCCTCCCCAGTCTCTACTCACCCCACCTCCTGGCTACCACTCATCTAGATTCTATCTCTTAAGATGTGCCTATTCTGGACATTTCATATAAATGAAATCATATAATAAAAGTAAACATTTTTTTCACCACTTACTTTATATACCAGGCACAGTCCTAAGCATTTGAATAGTATTATATAAATGAATACTTCACAACTGATCTACCAAGTGGAGACTTACCATACCCATGTATCAGATGAGAAGACTGAGGCACAGAGAGGTTAAGTGGCTTCTCCAAGGTCACGCAGCTAGTAAGTGGCAGAACTTGAATTTATTGCCAGATAGTCTGCCCTGAAAACATTCTTGACCTTTATTGACTAGTACAGAGGAAATGTGAGAACTTGGATTATCCTGAGCCACATTCTGGGACTTTCCTTGCCATATGCTCAGTTGCACCCAGTCCTCCATGGTGGGGCAACCTCCATGTGTGAAATCTGATAGTTTAGGATTGTCCTCTGTAATAGGGAAGCCCCTAAGGATTGGAGCCCACCATGATGGAGAGGTTGCTCTGTGTTCTACCAATAGCTTGAGCCATTGACCCTTGAGTGAGCTATTCCCTGGCTGGATCACCTATTTTCTCAACTATACAGTGAAAGTTTGAACTGACCCATTTCTAATGTATCATCTGGGGCCACCTTTGACTATTTTCATCTCTATCCTGCTCTCTGAGAGAAGATTATGCTTTAATAAATTAGCATCAATTCCAGTATGAAGATGCCCCTCTAATGAGACAGTAAAGAAGCTGGTTTTGTTCCAGGTTAGTTTCCCAAAGTGAATTTTGAAAAACATGAAACCCATGGTTTAATATTATGAGATGTTAAGCCAAGTTTTAAGAAAAGGAAAATTAAAAAAAAAAGGAAGATAGGGTTATGATACCATGAGTTTGCGAAACATTGAGTTAAGCAAAAATGGTATAGATGTCTTTATTGCAGGACTTTTCAGAGCCTTTAATGTCCTATAATCTTCACCACAGTGATTTCCTCACTGTAAGGGACTAACACTGGGACACACTGCAGGCTGGGACACCCAGCATCCCTTGCTAGGAACTACCCCTCCTCCTTAGCCATATCGTGGTAGCAGGAGCAGCTGTGTAACTAAGTCATCTGCTTCCATGTCCTCAGAGAGCGATCACCCAAATCAAATGGGACAATCACAATATGCTATCCCCTTGAACCAATGGGTTCCTTCTCCCGGAATCTGTACTTGGACCCCAGAGCAAGGAGAGGTAGTCTCTCCCCATAACATGCAAGATTCAGGAGTTTTCAGTACATTGTACTAAGTACTTAGTACATGGTGTGTTCCAAGATGGGAAGTGAGGATGCGGCTTATCTCAAACTTACTTGTATTAGCCTTTTAAGGAGCAGCATAGTTTAGGCCTGTGCTCCACTGTTTCCACCTGGACTGTACTCTCATGAGTTTCAGGATATCCATTCAGACTGTATTTTTCTCCTGTAATGAGGATTCCAAATGTAGGTAATTGTTGTTTCAATGGTTTCAACACTGTGTGTTGATACCTCTGTATTCCTCTTGGTCTTTTCCTTACAGTCACAAAGCAGCTGGGCTTCTCCAGCCATACTTTCTTCATTCAAAGCTAGATAATGGAAGAAAAGGTCATGTCAGCTACATTTTAAACTTTTTGCCAGTAAAGTTAAAGCTTACCCAGATTCTAGAAATCCTTACAGCAGAGTTCCCTTATGTCTCAATAGCCAAAATTGGTCTCATGTGATTCCCTCATGTGCTAAGGAGGCTGGGAAATTTGGAAATAGAATTGCTGTGATTGGCTTAAACCAATCCCAATCCATTGATTGAGGCTGGACGCACAGCTTAATCTAAATTGAGGTTCTGCTTTCATGGAAAAAGGAAGGAGTGAGTAATGGGGAGTCAAATAACAGTCTGCCATGCCTACAGGACCTCTGTACTTAGGTGGACATTTATGAGCCTTTGGAAAGCTTCCTGGTGCTCAGAGAAATACTCAAGCATCAATAAGCCAACAACCTTTCTTTCTGTTGTTTACCCTTGAATACTCCAGTTTCTCTCCTAAAGCAAGTGTGTGATATATAAGAATTACAGCCCCAGGCAAAATATAAGCATTTAAGGCAGCTGATCACTTTTACTCTTGATTAATACTCTAACTTGTTCTCACCCTGGCCTGGTTGTAAATGATTTCACCATTCTTCCCTGCTGCCAGTTAGTATCTGTCTATCTATCTATCCATGTATCTATCTATCTATGTATCTATCTATCATCTACCTCTCTATATATCAGTTAGTGGGTTCTTATACTTATTTCCTTGGTGTGCAATTGTTGTCCCTCAAAAAGGATGCTCCTTACTCTATGGCAGGCATTGTTCTAAGCATTTTACAAACACTAACTCATTTTATCTTCATAAGGGTAACAAGAGTACCCCATGATGTAGGTACTGTTATTAACACCACTTCAGATGGGAAAACTGAGGTGCAGAGATGTTAAATAACTTGTGGTTGAGTAAATGATAGAGCCAGATTTGAACCAAAGTTGTCCGGCTCCAGGGTTCACAATCTTAACTTTACTGTAAGCACCTCCACGGTGCAGTGGAGTGTCCATTGCAGGGAGTACACACGGCACATTTTGCCATGAATCATCCCTTCTGTCTTGTACATATGGATTGTAGCAGGAGCGTCCATGTTTCAGTGTGAGCCCATGTGGTCTCCTGACTCCAGTTCAGCAAATCATGGTATCCCACCTTCCAGAACCAATGACTGCCTTCCCCTGGGACTCTTTACTTCAAACAGAAGGAGGGGAGTCTGTTAGCCTCCCTTCCCAAAATACAGAATTCAAAAACTGCTGATGGCTGTGTGACTGGAGACTGGAGGGAAGAGGAGGGGTTGTTTTAACCCTTGACTTCCATGGGTCATTCTAGGAAACTTGCAAGAATGCTGTGTCTTTCTTCTTTTACTTCACTTGGGATTCAGTTAATGGCAACCCAAAGGCTTTATTAATACTGCATGTGTCAGTTATTTATTGGTACTACAGTGCTGCATAACAAACAGTCACAAATGACAAACTCAATGACATACAATAATACACATTTATTTAGCTCTTAAGGTTCAGGGTTGGCTGATATCAGCTGGCTTACTCATGCTCTTTGGTTGGCTGCAAGTTGGGTAAGCAGCTCTGCTGGACTTGGCTGAGATCTTTCACAAGCAAGTCTGGGGGTTAAATAGGGATTGGCTAGTTTAGGCTGGCTTCTGCTGGGGAGATTGGCAACCAAGTTCTGTTCCATGTGACTCATCCTCCAGCAGACCAACGTGGGCATGTTCTTGTGGTGACGGCAGGAAAGATGCAAGAGTGAGAGATGTGCAAATGCTTTTCAAGCCTCTGTGTGCATGTGCCATATCTGCCTACATCCCATTGGCCAAAGCAAGTCACATGGTCAAGCCCAAGGTCAGAGTGGGCTGGCTCTGCAGAGTCATTGGCATAGGGTGCAGATGGATGTGGGTGGGTGCGGAGAATTGGGGCCAGTTTTTCAAACATCTACACCATGGGATAATGGCTTAGAAAAGGCGCTTTTGAACAATCCTTGAGCTAAGAATGAGCTTTACACTGTAAAAGAATTATAAAATAATAATAATTTGTGACAGAGACCATATGTGTCCTGCAAAACCTAAAATACTCACTATCTGGCCCTTTACATAGAATGTTGGCCAACCCCGGGTTTACAGCATGGACTCTAAAACCCAGCTCTGTCACTCACGGGCTGTGTGACCTTGAGAAAATTACTTGAACACTCGGATTCCTAATCTGTAAAATGGGGTTTCCAATAGCACCTACCTCATAGGATTTCTGTGAGGAAAGAACAAACGATTGTATGTAAAGTCTTAGTCTAGTGCCTGGCACGTGGTAAGGACCAGGTAAGTCCTACCTAGTAGTATCACCCCCTAGGGGCATCGGGCCAACTGGATGGAGTGAGGAAGAGCTTCTGTTATACTATACTATTGAATAAACTTGGGACTTGGCATGCATACTTTGAGCTTTTAAGTTTGTCTAAGCCAAGCTCTGTTCAGCCCCAGGTGTGTGATGTACTGTGTTCTTAATCACATTTACAGGTATATCTGTATACATACACAAACACTATAGAGAAATACAGGTGGTCTCATGCCAACAGAACGGCAGGTAAATGGAGACTTGCTCCAGCTGTCCTGTCTCCAAGGTGTCCCTCAGCTGACCCTTGGATCTCCTCAGGCTCTCCTGTCCTGCTCTGACACTGCATGGTTTCTTAGCAAAGTAAGGAGGAGCAGCTGTTTCCAAGAAGCGTTCCAGCAAGCCATGTTTGGCTGGCATCTGGGAGCAGCTGCTGCCACTACTTCTTGCTGAGTCACCACACTGCTCTGTCAAAGCCTGAGTAGGCAGAGAGGAAGGTGCCGACTCAGGAACCACCAGAGAAGTTATCACTTTATTCTCTAAAGTGATGGGGTGTTGAGAACTTTTGAATAGGCATTCCAGAGGACCATTCTAGGACCTTGTGTACCACGCTTATTCGTTGGAATTTGTGTGTTATAAGAACAAATCTGACTCCATATTGGACCCATTTCTTTTACTTTAACCTTTGTATTCTATTGCTTTTGCTATAAGTTAATCACTAAAGAGATGTTGCCTATAAGCTTAAATGCCCATCTCTGGAAACCCTGCCTCCCATGCCTGAGTATTAAGTTTAAATACCTATGTTTAAGCTCAAAGGAAACATCCTGACTCAGCCCACCTGTGAATGGCTACAGGAAAGAAGAAATTAACACATCCCCTTCAGAGTCCAGCTGGAACCAGGAAATATTTGCAACAACTTACTGCCTTTTTACTTTACCTCCTCACCTCCCCCTCCTTGTTCTATAAAAGAACCTAGCATACAAACCTGGGCAAGATGATTCTTCGGGACACTAGTCCACCATCTTCTGGGTCTGCTGGCTTTCCGAATAACATTGCTATTCCTCGACCCAACAATTTGTCTCTCGATTTATTGGCCTGTCGTGTGGCGAGCAGTAGGAGCTTGGACTCAGTAACAGTGATTCTTGTCTCATATGGTTAATGATAGGGTTACAAGAGGATATTGTAAAGCAGGGAGGGGTTGGCAAACTATTGCCTACAAGCTAAGAATGAATTTAACATTTTTAAATGGTTGAAAAAAAATCAAAAGAAAAATCATATTTCACAACATGTGAAAGTTATATGAAATTCAAATTTCAATGTGCACAAATAAAGTTTTATAGAAACACAACCACACTTATTCCTTTGCATATTGTCTCTACAACTTTGTGCTATAGTGGCAGAGTTGAGTAGCTGTGATAGAACAGCATGGCTAGCAATATTTACTGTTTGACCCCTTACAGGAAAATTTTGCTGACCCTGATGTGGAACGTTATATTGGTTTGGGCTCCCCCAGGGGCAGGCCTCGAGACAAGGATTTGAATACAACTACTTTATTTGGGAGGTGATCCCATGTAACAACACTGGAGAGTGTAAAGTAAGGAGAGGTAAGGTAGCCAGTAAAGGGTGTGTTATCCAGATGGGTCTTTAGAGCTTAATCCCATTGGGCAGCTCTGGGAATCAGTGTAGAATACAGCCATTGAGACAGTCTATCCAAGGAGAAGAATCAGTCATTGGCTGAGGGCTGCTCTGGGCAAGGAGGGAAGCACTGATTTCCTGGCATTTATGAGAACAAGCATGCCATCTTAAGCGTAGTAAAGGTTCCATAGGTAGAAATTATTAATAAAAAATAATGAGACAGTCAGCTTCAGAAATTGGCAAAGTGTGTTGGTTGAGTCAGACTCTGTGTGACCTTGGGCAAATACTTAACTTCTCTGAACCTCATTAAGACTTTGGTCAGGATTAAATGAGATAATGCTTGGCACTAAGTAAGTGTGCCATAAATTTTAATTACTATTAATACGTATTGGATTGAAATATATTCACATATTGAGTCAGATTCATAAAACTTTAATGAAAATTGTTTCTTTTAAAATCCCTGAGCATGTAATAAGATTCTGTAATTAAAATATTCGAGACATCTGAGAGCCAGAGAAGTCAAATATTAATGAGTTAAGAAAGGAGAACTTAGGCTGATGGTTCTGTTCTGTGGGAGTGTTTCCGAAGTGCATGGACGCCTGTGTCTGAGCGTAGAAATGTCCTAATGCTTAATTAGTTCCCAAGGACTCTCCTGCAGATCTCATTTTTATGGAAGTTAGAAGGCTCAGGAAGTCCAGGACACATTGCTCAAAATCCTTTTTGTGTCCTTGAGAATTTTCAAACCAGTTTATTTCAACAGACCAATGTCTTGGCACACGTGTGCCAGTCATTGGGTTAGGGATGGAGACACAGAGCTAACAAAGGCAAAGTCTCCATCTTCAAGGCATTCCTAGTCTGCCTGAGCTGTTCTTATCATGAACACATCAGCATAACTAATGCTAATGAAAATAGAAGGGGGAGGTTGACTCTGAGCATGAGAGTCAGCAGAGGTGTCCCCAAGCTGGTGATAGGTGTGGGCCTGGAAGGATGAGACAGATCTTGTCGTCAGGAAAGGGAAGAATGAACAGGTATTTCAGGAAGAGGGAGGGTAAGCGATGAAACAAAACCTTGAAAGAATGCTTACTGACAGAGCATGTTCCATCAGGAATGAGGCTGGAGCCAGAAGGATGGGGTTGGCGTCATCTTGCAATGGCACCTCCTGTTTGTATTAGCAGTGGGGAGCCATCATCTGATGTTTCAGTTCAGGACATTAACATGATAAATTGTTCTATTAAAAATTCTTCTGACCCAAGCATGAAGGATTTAAGTGCAGAAGAGAGGGAAGCAGGAAAGAGATTCTTCCAATCCAAGGTCCAGAGAAGAGGCTGGAGTTAGATAAGTATTGGAAGAAACAAAAAAATGGGGCATGGGGTGGTTTGAGTCTATTAATAGTGAGCTTTCCTCAAGGGGCAGAAAGGAGAAACAGAGGGGGTAGTGGACAAAATGATATATTTCTTGTGCTTTTAGATAGGGCTGCTGAGATGCTCAAGACAACCATTTTGCTTTCCCTTCTGGAACCTTCTTTGAACACTGGTTCTTCTTTGTGGAAGGTCTTGGCTTTGTCTTTTGGGTGACTTGATACTTACGAGAGTTATTCACACTTGAACATGATCCAAGAAGGGTGATGGAAGGAGAAAACAAAAATGGCACTAAGGATAGGAAAAGATAGACTCCTTTGAAGGGTGGGGGGAGGGTGAGAGAAAAATAGAGAGATGGCTTCTTCTTTAAAAAAAATTGAGGTAAAATTCATATAACATAAAATTATCATTAACCATTTTAAGTTTGGCAATTCAGTGGCATTTAGTTCATCCGCAATGCTGTGCAACCATCACTTTTATCTAGTTCTAAGACATTTTCGTCACCCCAAAATTCATGGTTAATGTAGTCTGTTACCTCTTGTGGCGACTTGGTACCTTGATTGTTTTTCCTGCCTATTGTTTCCTCTGAGGACGGTCAAGCCCACCCAGAGGAGTTTGGAGGGAGAACAGAAATCACCTAGGCAGCCCCTACCCATTGATGCTTGGTACAGAGGTTCTCTGTGTGAGGGATTTTCAGGGCTCCTGGAACCTGGGAGCTGTTTATTTAATGTCTCTTCATTTAGGGAAGGTTGCTCTTTCTCAAATTGCTTTGTGTCGGTGGCTGCCTCTCCTTCATCTGATGAGTCCTGCTTCTTGGAGACATTCAGAACCATTTTTTGTCCTCTGTGGTACCATACTTTTTCCCTTTGAGTCTGTAGTATTTTATGCTCAAATTCTGGAACTGTGATGTGGCATTTCTCTCCTGATGATTACTAGCAGGTGACCTATCTCAGCAGCTGGTGATGGTGTATTATGGCAGGGGATGGTGTATTATGGAGAAAGCAGGAAATGCTTTCTCTGTGTGTCTGTAGATCTCTTTTTGACTTCCCCTCCAGAACTATTTCCTTCTCGTGTTTACTGTCCTTTCAGCTCATCTCTTACATGTGCCAGAATTATCTGTTGCTTTGACATCTGTTCAAGGAATTCTGTATTGGTCTGCCTATGACAGAGACACTGGGGCCCTTGGGGGAGTTGAGGTCATATTTAAAAGATGACAATGGAAACATTTATTGAGTCCTGTGTGTGAGTCATTGTGCTAAGCATGTTACATTCATTAACTAATTTATTCTGTCCCTAAACCATTTCAGGTACGTAAAGTATTATTCCCATTTTGCAGATGAGGAAACTAAGACCAAGAGACTTGCTAAAGACCACAAAGGTAGTGAGGCCAGAATTTGCACGCATACATGTCTGATTCCAGGATTATATTTACCACTTTGACTAGATGATGGTATGTGTGTAGTCCTCAGATACTTTTGTGTTGGTGATTCATTCATGTCTTTATTCACCTAATAAAGTCCTGGGAACTCCAGAATTCCTGAGTCACCAATGAAGAAGTCCAAAATTTTGGGCTCTGGACAAAATTGTGAGGAAAGGAAATTTGTCTGCAGGGTCTTCATCTTCCTCTAATTTATTCAATTTTTTTCTTTAGTTGTTCAGTGGCCTCCTGGTCTCTCCTTTTCCTGTTACTAGGGTACAGATGAATGAAGCTTTAAAATATTGCTTCACAGGAGTATCCACATATTAACTAAATTCGAAACCTCAGTTAAAGAGGCAAAGCTCTGAATGTGGGCTTTTGAGCATTTTCCATTAATTCATTTCACAAATGTTCACTGAGGGCTTACCTTGTCCCAGGCACTGCACAGGGCTCTGAGTACACAGAGGTGCAGAGGATGTGGCCCTATTCCTTGAGGAGCTCCCGAGGTAGGGGTGAGACAGGTGTGTACACTATTGTGCACTCTGTGAAGAACGCTTTAATGGCAGAACAATCAGGGTGTTATGGATGCAAAGCTGGGAGCTTATGACTAATACTGATGGGAGTAAAAAGGATAGTCTGGAAAAGGGACAACTGTGGTGAATCTTTAAGGATGAAATGATGAGTGGGCAAAATAAAATGAGGCATTCCAGCCAGAGGGAAGAGCATGCATGTGATGGGGACAAGAACCTTTTTATTTTTTATTTTTATTATTATTTTTTTTTGTGGTGCGCGGGCCTCTCACTGCTGTGGCCTCTCCCGTTGCGGAGCACAGGCTCTGGACACACAGGCTCAGCGGCCATGGCTCACGGGCCCAGCCGCTCCGTGGCATGTGGGATCTTCCCGGACTGGGGCACGAACCCGCGTCCCCTGCATCAGCAGGTGGACTCTAAACCACTGCGCCACCAGGGAAGCCCCTCACTATGTTTGACTCCATGTATGGCCTGAGCCCTATGGGTCCTCAGAATTTATTTGGGTTACAGGTGCAAGGGTTCAAAGATATTTCGAAACATGGTTCATAGATAGGAAAGTTTGGGTTGTTACTGGCGCATTTCCTCATCCAATGCATAGTAATTGTCCCCTTAATGACTGGGATTAAGCACTCACTCACTCATTCATTCAACAAATATTTATTGAATACCTGCCAAGTATCTGGTACATTTTAGTCCAGGTGGTTTATCACTCTGCATGCTAAAAGGGTACCAACGAAAGGGAAGGAGGGATGGTCAGTTTCTGTTACAAGGAGTTACTATCAGATGGCCTTGGTTCCCTCAGGGAAGAGTCAACCCAAGGTTTGCCTAAACTCCACTGGAAATTCTTTATGCTTCCATCCTGTGTTGCTGCTGTTTAGATTATAAAATTATGTTTATCAACAACTACTATGTATTAATATTTTCTATATAAAATATGAAAAATATTTAGTTCTTATCCTTAAGGAATTTACAGATTAGTGAAGAGACACAGACAGAACATGCAATTTCTGTCTAATGTGGTAGTCACAAGGACAAAAGTAGGAAAGGCATTTAGGCTTGCCTGGGTGTTCATGGAAGTTTTTCTGAAGGAAGAGATGCCTGAGCTGTGTATTGAGAGATATACAGAAATTGGTCAGGTAAAAAAGGTGGGGAGGTATCCCTGGCAACAGAAACAGAAAGGGCAAAGTCATGGAAATATGAAATAGCACATCTGTAGGAGCTCCAAGGAGTTCATTGTTGACATTAATTTATTCAGCATATGAGTTTCTGTAATATGACATTAGAAGGTAGCATATGTATTATGACACTAGAATATAGTATCTACAATATGACAGTATAATGTAGATTGGGTATACTTGGTCTTTCAAGTATATAAATGAAAAGTATTTGTAATGATATTATGAGTAATTACAAGTAATGTAATGATAATACCAGTTTTTACAAAGCAAAAATGTACAGTTTCTAATTTGTGAAGGAGTAACACTGTAATTCACTTATCAAAACTGACAAAATGTGTCAACAGTCCTCAGTCTTGCCAAACCCTCCTGCCATCCTGTGGGAAATAGTAGAGAGAGAAAGTTATAGGTCTGAATTTCACACTTACAAATGGGGATGTCAGGAAAGGTACTCCTTTTCTCTGAACCTCCATTTTCTCTATAAAATGGAGACAAAATACTGCTCACCTCATTGGTTTGTAGGGTAGATTAAATGAAAAGTGGGTAAAACAACTTGTAGAGAGACTGGTCCATCACAGGAGCTCAGAAATGAGTATCCATATATCCACATGGAAAAACATGGACTTCAGAATCAGACCTGGGTTCCAGTCTCAGGCCTACCCACCTGGTTGCCAAGGAGCAAATTCCCTACTCCTCTGGGTCTCTGCTTCCTCATTGCTACAGTAGGCGTAACACATAAAGCACTTGGCACATAATTGACACTTAATAACAGCAGCTACTAAAGTGGCTCTGTATGTGCATTTAGTTTTAATTTTTATTTACATTTTTTTTGGACGCTTGTAGGTTGTATCAGGATAGACAAAGCTGACGCAACCAATAGTGCTCAAAATGGGTGGCTTCAACACAAGATTATTTCTTCTCATAGACCAGTCCAAGTCGGATGTTTCTTCCTGTTGGATGGGTCCTTTCAGTGTGGTGGTTCAGGGACCCAAGATCCCTTTGTCTTGTGCCTTTGCATTATCCCTTTCATCATCAGTATCCAGCTGCATCCGTTCATGAGAACCAATCACACAGCCACATCTAACCACAAGACAGGATAGGAAGAAGAAATGAATTTTGGTGAACAGCTAGGAATCTCTGCCACATTGAGTATCTTTAAAATAAGATTCCTGCCCCCTTGTGTCCCTGTTTACTTGAGAGCAGTATTTTCCAAGTCATCAGCAAATGCTGCTCCTGTAGGGAGGAGACCCATTGGATTCATGGCCCCCTCTGCTTTATTCCCTGCAAGGAGGCTGCAGAGATAATGGCAAAGGAGAAGTTGAGGATTCTGGGTCATCCCATTTGATTCAAGAGAGCTGGCTTGTAAAGGTCCCCTCCATTCCAGGCAATGCGATGTCACTGACCAGCCGAAAAAGTTCGAGTCTGTTAACTTCACTACTGAGTGTGTATGTGTGCGTGCGTGTGTATAACAGGGGTTGCAAACTCAATGCCTGTGAGGCCCCCCAGACAGGTAATATCAAATGAGTGAAGTGGCCCAAGTGCGTACTGTGATGAAATGGAAAGTTCCAGAATGCCACAGTGGGCAGTCATTTTTCAGTCGCAGCAGTTTTGCATTGTGGAAATGTGAGCCTGATGTCAGATTGATGTTCTAGAAATGTTGGAAATATAGATTAAAAAAAATTAAAATCTCCTTACTTTTACATGTTGGCACCTAATCCAAATAAAAATAATACTGCAGGTCAAACAAGACACATCTGTGAGTTCTGTGCAGGCCTGGGAGCTGGCAGTTAGGGACCTCTGACAAACATAATGTGAATGGGGGAACTCCAAGTTCTTATTTGTCCAGCTGGCTTGAAGCTGCTAGGATGAGCACTGCAGCTGGATGAAGGTGAGGAAAATTCATTACTTTCTCTGTCGGGGTTGGGATATAGCAAAGGAACCACTGTGGGCACCTGAGCCATGAGGGGTTCATCACTGCATGTGTCTTAGCCCCTTAGGACAGATATGATTTGGATTTTTCCTCTTTGGTCTATTTCTTCTTGTTATTTAGGAAAGTAACAAATAGGACTGAAAGACTGAAGAGATTTATGGAGTAAAGGAGAGAATCAACACCCATTCGCCACCTCCATTATAAGTCATTATAAGGTGGGGGCTTGGTTTGATCTTTTCCTTCATGATCTGGTCCTGGGAGGCAAGAAGCAGTCTGCTCTCTCTGGTGTTAATGGGACCTCACAGCATGGGTTTGCGTGTGATGTAATTTTCAAGTCTAATTCCACTTCGTTCTTGAGCAGCACATCAGGTGATTATAGGACATAATTCTATATATATTTTTCATGAGCCACTTACCTTAGACGGAGGGTTAAAGAGAGATGGTGGAGAGGGAGAGGTATGTGCCTGAACTAAAGGGCCTCTTTGCCTTCCTTCCCTCATTTACTGGTTATTCGGTGAGCTCCTGTGATGTGCGGGGCTTGGTGACAGGTCCTGGGGGTCTGAGGATGGAATGACAGGCAGGGGCTGTGCTCTCAGAGAGCTCAGTGCTGCTTGGAGGAGGACGCATCATTTCAGATACCCATGAATGTTTCTGAGACAACAAAGCAGCCAGAATGCAAAGGGTGACTGAGCAGGGGTGACTTTTGAATGGCTTGGGAGGTCCCTCTGCAGAACTGATATCAGAGCTGAGACCTCAGTGGCAAGAAGGAGCTGGCCAGTTGAACAGGTTTGAGAAGGGTGTTCCCGGCAGAGGGAAAGTTAAGGGCAACGTGCCCGAGGCAGGAACAAAGTTGGTGTGTGCTGGAGACAGAAGAAATGCCAGCATGGCCGGAGTGTAGGGATGGGGAGAGCGCTTGGCATTGAGGTCAAAGAGCTAGTCAGGAGCTAGATCATGTGGAAAGTCATAGGTCTTGGTTTGGGATCCGAATGCTATTCTAAGTGTTAGGAGTCCCCACTAAAGTATTATAATCAGGGGAGTGATGCTCTTTTAGGTTTGAAATGATCATGCTGGCAACTGCTTGGATAAAAAATTTTCTGTGGCCTGAATTGTGGACTGAATCGTCCCCCCGCACCCCATTCGTATGTTGAAGCCCTAACCCACCATGTGATGGTATTGCAGACGGAAGATAATTTGGTTTAGACACATCAGGGAACTTGACCAAGTTCACCAGCTAGTAAGTGACAGAGCCAGGATTCAGCCCAGGTGAATCTGAGGCCAAATTCAATTTCCTCTCCCCAATACATAGTACACTCAGCATAGCCTACTGATCAGATCCCAGACTATGGCATCAAATGCCTTAGTCTAAATTCTGGTTTACTACTTGCTAACTTATACCTAATGTCTCTGTGCCTCAGTTTTCTAATCTGTACCTACCTCGTAGGGTTGTAGTAAGGATCAAATGGGTTGCTTCTCTGAAGCACTTAGAACAGCGCCTGGCACACGGTGGAGTATATAAACATTTGTTAAATAAATAGCAGAAAGGAAAGTAATGTCCAATTCTAGAATCCTGCTGTGCTGATGGACCCTTAGGTATTAGGGGGAAATCACAGGATGTAATTGTGTTGGACACCTGGTAAATCTACCTTTGTGACTCTCTTGGGTCGCCCAGTGGCAACTCTTGATTGCTTGTGAATTAATTTTGAGCACTGAATGCAGCTTCCTCTTCTCCACTGCTTAGATGGGTCTGAGGAATAGGCCAGAGAGGTCCTAGAACAAAGAGGCAAAATTCACGGATTCTCACCTGTGACAATGAATGGAAACATTTCCAGCTGTGGCAACTGGTGTGGTGGGAAGCTGGCATCAAATGGGTAGAGACCAGGGATTCTGATAAACATCAACAGTGCAAGGATCAGCTCCCAAACAAAGAATTATCCAACCCCAAATGTCAAGAGTGCAGAGGTTGAGCACCCTGACCAAATTTGACCTTGGTTGGACCTTGATAAGATGGCAGTTTTTGAGATACATTTGGTCTCTTCTGAGTTACAGAGTCATTAGAAATCAGCAAGCTTGAAAGGCCTTGCAAACCCTCTCTGCTCCAGGTGAGGCTATTTGAGTTGAGCACCTATCAATGTTTCTTCTTTGAGTAGAAAATTCTACAGAGGGAGTTGGTGGGAGTTAAAAATCCATCAGTTCTCATTTTACCAGCATTTAGGAAAATAACTTTTCTCCTGAAGAAGAAATTACATGAATTATATTAAAATGGTGCTAAGGTAATAAAATTACATGCTCAGGACTCTTCTGAAAAACTCCCTTTGTCTGTCAGGGTAATTTGAGTGTGGGAAAGACAGTCTTCCCAGCCACCACACTTTCACATAAAGAGGGAACAGAGGAAATTGACTCCATTGTGCTCTTGCTGCAAGTACCACTCTGTGAAATTCCAATTTTTTTTTTTTTTTTTACATCTGCAGATTTAATCACAAGGCAAACTTTCTGATGCAGATCCATGAGAACAATGATTTGGGTTTCATTTAAAAATGCATATTTATAAGAGGAGACTTCAAATCACCACACGAATGGTGGTGCCCAAGACAGGGGCAGACACCCTCAGAATTGGGAAATTGGGCAGAAATGGCCTCTGATGTCCTGCAAATCATCCTCACTTTGGGTGCCGGTGCTCTCCTGCTTTGGAAGGAAATGTATAGAAATGCACATGCGATGAGAGAAATCTCTTTTGCTTTCAGCGTGCTGACAATTTTTAGCTCACAAGGAAAAAAAAAGTCCTCACTTTAATGTACGAGAAAACTGAAATGACGGGGGAAAGAGACAACTGTTCTTAAAATTCCTAGTGAAAACTTCAGTCGTTTAGAGGCAAATTGATGCATGTGATATATTGGCTGAGGCCATGAGGGATGAGGCTATTTGTGATGGGGTTGAAAGAAGATAGACCATGGAGACAGAAGCCCTGGTTAGCATCCTTGCTTGTGTGGATGGTGGGCTTTGAGCTTTTAGAATAGTGGTTCTCAGCCAGTGGTGACTGTGCCCTCCCAGGGGACATTTGGCAACATCTGGAGACATTTTTGGTTGTCACATTTGGCGGGAGGGTTCTGCTGGCATCTCCTGCTAAGACTAGGGATGCTGTGAAGCATCCTATGAGGCACAGAACCTCTTCCACAACAAAGTCTTATCTGGTCCAAAATATTAATAAAGTCAAGGTCGGGAAAACCTGTATCAGAGCTTCAATTCCTTCATCTGTAAAATGGGAGTAGCTGCCACATCTCATCCAACTGGTTGTTCTAAGTATTCAAGATGGACGTTGTGGGAGAATGCTTTCCTTAAGTGGTGGCTATCCTCATTGATTATCGAGATGTCTAGAGTATCCCCCAATTTTATTTCTCCACCTAATCTACCGTAGCCACAGAGCTCTTCCTAAAATGCAAATCTGCCCCTGCTGTTTCTCTCCTTAAAACCTATTTGTGGTTTTCCACTGACTCCTGTAGTATACTGAAACTGATCTTTGCAGCCTCATTTTTCAACCTTGCCCTTCTCCCTTGCACCCCCGATCAAGAATGCAATATAATATGCTCTCTGTCACCTCCACATCTTTGCACCTGCTCTTTCCTTTCCTGAACCCTTCCATCACACTCCCTCCCATTTCACCTAGTCAGCTCTTACTTGTTCTTGATGTCCTTAGCTTCCTTATCACCTCCTCTGGGAAGTCTTCCCTTATTGCCTCATGGTAGAGAGCCCATCATCTGAGCTCCCATGGTGCCTCATGCTTATCCCATGCTAGGGCTTGTGATACTGTGTCGTAATTGCCTTTTAAAAAATTCCATCTTTTCCCCTAGGCTGTGAGTATCTTGCTCAGTGTTATATTCTCAATGCCTAGTAAAGTACTTAACCAGCTAGTACAGTTCAGTAAACATTTGCTGAATGAATGAATGAATGAATGAATGAGATCTTTGAACATAGCTGTTTCCAGCAGAAAATAATTCACTTTGATTTGTCTTCCTTCTTTTCCCTTGGGTCACTGTTATGGTCATGCTAATGAGTGACAGGCCAAAGAGGGAAGGTTGCTGAGAAGAGCGCAGAGGGTCAAGATACTCTTTAACCTTGACCAATGGCCTTGACATAATCCAGAGGGAAGTGTCCTTGAATGAAAATAACCACCTTTGCCTTTAGAGTGAATTAACTGCTATTTTCTGGAAGATAGATTAGTCAGGGAGAGATGAGAATTTAGTGAGTTGCCAGTAGCTCTGGGACTTGTGGGAGTGTGTGTGTGTATTCCAGACCATTTTTTTATTGTGTGTCCCTGTGAATTTCACATTCTCTGGTATATAATTAAGCTTCAGGAGGACAGAAACAACACTGGGCATCATAATGTATATCTTGTCAAAGTGCTTGATAAAATGTACAGCTACTCCTCCCTTAGCTTTATGCTTGCTTCTTTTTGTTTATCTACCAGTTGTCAAAATAGTGAGTGGATTCCTTAGTAGCTTTCAAAGTGATCAGTTAAGGTATTTTTGGGTAGCATCATGAGCTCACACATTTACACACATTTGATGTGTTCGAACTTGTTCTGGTTGTTGTCCTTATTGATGCTCAGATTGTACTCTTTAGCCAGTGGGAGCCTATTCAGGTTGCCTTCTGAGAGTCCTTTTGATATAACCTTACTAGTATTTGACAGTTTGTTATCTGATACGACAAGATATTCCAGGCCTATCTTGTACATTTCTGATCCATACTTGGTATTAGCCATTTTCTCGAAGAGTTCTTTTCTTTTATTAAAAATGGTATCTACAAACCACACACACACACACAAATCTTCCCATAATGATGTGCAGTGTCCCCATTTTACAAAGGAGTAAATTGAATAGTCTCAAAGAGGGTAACTGTGTCCGTACAGCGAGTTAGCAACTAAACCAGGACTCAAAAAAAAAAAAAAAAAAAAAAGGAAAAAAGAGGGTAACTGTGTCCGTACAGCGAGTTAGCAACTAAACCAGGACTCAAAAAAAAAAAAAAAAAAAAAGGCATAGCTTCACTGGAGACAAATTATAGAAACTGCAATGTCTTTAAATTTAGAAAATAAAAGTTAGCTCCTGCCAGAGTTGCGAGGCAGTTTTGACGTCTTCTGAAAGCCACTTCTCCCATCCAATTTTATTCTTAAAAGTAGGAAACAAAAGCTCGCAGGGACACTCCGGTGCGTCTCCCCTTCCATTTATCAGTATTTTTGCCTCTCATTATAACCATGGCCTAGTTTTCTTGGGCTCTTTAGATGTCAATGAGAGTATTATACTAGGTATTGTCCTTGAAACTTTTTGAAGTTCTTTAGGCATTATGAACAAGGTCTCCAACTCCAGCTGAGTGCCACCGACTACTTTGGCTCTGCTCTATTTCCTTAAGAAATCTAAAGAATGGCATTGTCATCTTCCAAAACAGCGACTGATAAAGGCTGCCCTCATACTGAGAATTTTCCCCCTTTTCTAGGAGGCAGCAGAGAAATTGCTAAAATTGAATTTTATTGTGCAAGATGCTACTGTCTTATAACCAACAGAAAGTTAAGCTGTTAGCTCTGGAAGAATAGACCATGATTTGGGTGAAGCTAGACCACTGGTGCCGAACCTTGGTAGGGGCGGGGGAAGGAGTCAGCGTTCCGCATTATAATTCCAGGCTGTACTGAATGGGGAAGCAGGAAACAGCCTGCCTGTGCTTTCTGTGTCCTGGGCACATGGCACCAGGACACTGGATTCTGTCTTTGGATCCAGGTCTCTGGTGACTCTAGGTCTTTCAAAAGGGGATCTGGATCTATGTTTTTCTTCTGCTTTAGGCTTTATCCAGCCCAATATAAAAATGACTGGCAGTTCTCAGCAGACTCCCGTGAAGCTGTTTTGGCATCTGGCAGGGTTGGAGGAGAAGACGGAGGGAGTTTAGCTCCAAGGTTTGGAGGGGGGAAGGGCGTGTGGAGCTGAGGGCTTGCTCCTGAGTGGGTGGAGGGGCTCCTGAAATCTAATTTAAGGGACTCCGAGAAGACTCAGTGAAACCCCTTCAGATTTCGGAAATGTCACCTAGAGCATCCATCACTGCTAAGATGTCCATCATGTCTTACCACAACTTCCTGTGAGGGGGCAGCTCATTCAGTCTATAAGACTTCCACGTGGGAAGTTTTCTCTAGCTAGCTTTCCCTCCTGACTGTAGATGGAGGGTGGTGGGGTGAGGAATGAAGCCAAAAGATACAGAGAAGTGGCTGCCACTGCTCGTGGTCACTGGAAGCTCTTTCAGCTGGCTCTCTTTCTTTTTAACGTACTGATAGATAGCACCGACGTTTTTGTTTCAATAGGTTGAGGAACAACGTGAGGTGGTATTCCTTTTAACACTCAGCTTTTTAAAAGTGGGTGATCTGGAGCTGGCCAGCGTGGATTCACATGCTCGCTCTACCGTTTACGAGCTCTGTAGTCTTGGATAATTGACTCAACCCCTCCGCGTCTCAGTTTCCTTACCTGTAAATGAGAGCACTTACATCGTAGGCTTATTTGAATGATTCAGTTAGAATAACGTACACTTTCTCTCCTAGTGCTTGCACACATGTGCAAAACAGTCCTTGTTACACCCCAATAGTGAGGAGTATGACAAAGGGGCAGAGGGGCCAAGGGACAGAGCTCCCAAAGGCAAAGCTGGAACACTGAGCAATGAAAAAAAAATTAGTATTGGATTATAACCTGAAGTATCAAATAAACATCCGTGAGTCCGTACTGACATAAAGAAATGTTTGAACAGGTACACAAATGGGGAAAAGAGACAAATCTCCTCAACAGAAGAATTCCAAATAATTCATGTAGACATTTCATCCTCAAGGAGGAGGCACATAGCTGCCCACTCCCTTTAGTGGGCTGCTCATGGTGACTTCCTTCCAAAGAGGACAGCGTAAAAGGGGGGAGAATAAAAGAGCAGTTCACACTGGAGACGTGACAAATGTCAAATGATCTCAGCCAGGTGATCAAGGTTGAAATCAACAGTGATGAATCATGTTAATACTAGGTGCCCTTGATATGATGTGATAAAAATGGCAATTTATCTCTGTGGTCTGCCTCCCCAAACCCCATAACCCCGGATTAATCATGAGAAAAACATCAGACAAATGCCAGTAGAGGGAATCCTACAAAATATGTGACCAGTATTTCTCAAAACTGTCAAGGAATCGGAAACAAGTAAAGTCTGATAAACCGTCGTAGCCAAGAGGAGCCTACGGGGACGTCAGCTAAATGTGATGTGGTCCTGGATGGAATCTGGAACAGAAAAAGGACAACAGGTAAAAATAAAGAAGATGTGAATAAACCATGGACTTTAGTTAATAACCATGCATCCCTATTGGTTCATTAATTGTAATAAATTACCAAACTAATCTAAGGTATTAATAATAGAGGACACTGGGCTCAAGGTATAGGTAAGTTCTTTATGTTGTCTCCTCAATTTTTTTACAAATCTAAAAATGTTCTGAAAAATAAAGTCTATTTTTAAAAGTTATTATTATTATCCTTATCATCGTTATTATTTGTTTTCTGGAATTCTCTCTCCTGTGAAAATTTCAAGGCTCCCTGTTAAGTCTAAGACATCAGTCGCAGTTGCTACTGCTCTTGTTAGCCAAGAAGTCCTGTTCTTTTTGGTTAGGGTTGGGGTGGTTCCCACATGGTACAGCTTGGATGGTCTGGCTGTCTACATGCTCTTCCAGTGGGGCATTGATGGTATAGTGGTGAGCACAGCTGCCTTCTAGGCTCTTCTAGGGGAGCACATATTAACTCTGAAAATGGTAACCTAGCAGCATGACAGGACCCATGTCCACTAAAGAAAAATGTTTGGTAAACTAGCGTTCATTCCAGGTAAAATCATTCGTTTCTTTCTCTGTCAACACTGCCTTGTTATATACCTTGGCTGAATCACTCATCACATTGGATTTCATTATTCATCTCTACCCATCTGTGAACTCCCGAGTGGAAGACAGTTTTCTCTTTTCTCTTTGTACTCCCAAGACTTAATCTTATGCCCAGCATAGATGACTCAAAAATTGATGACTGAGTGGAGGACTGGGCAGCTGTGTTTAAACTTGTAGTCCTGAAACTCAATTTCGTTGCCTGTGCCAAAAGAGAAGAGATGATGGGAGAGATTGTATTTTCCAAAGATGGCCACAGCAGTATCTCCCATTCCACTTTCTCTTTATTTTCAATGTGACCTTCACCCTTCTCTCACAGCATGGTGAGGTCTGTGTCCTTTCCCCTTGAAAGGAGTCAACCTTTGTAACTGCCTTGACCGATAGCATATAGCAGAAGGGGTACCATGTGAGTTTGGAGGTTGTGTCATAAAAATTCCATGGACTTCTCTGTCTTTCTCTCTTGGGATGATCACTCTTGGAACCCAGCCACCATGCTGTGAGCATGCCCAAGCACGGATATAGAGAGATACTCTTTGAGAGCAAGTGAGGTCCTGGTCCCCATCCTCTGCTGAGCTTCCAGCAGAGAGCCAACATCAACTTGCCAGCCATCCTGGAAGTGGATTCTCCAGCCCCCAGCCAAGCTACTCCAGCTGATGGCAAGTGGAACAGAGATCAGCCATCCCATCACACCCTGTCCAGTTTGCAGATTCATGAGCCAAGTCGATAACTACTGTTGCTTTAAGCCACCATGTCTTAGAGTGTATTATGCAGGGATAACCAGAACATGTAGGAAAATAAAATCTCAGCCGATTGAAAATAAAACTGGTGAGTTATTTTACTTTCCTTCCTATTTCATGCAAAAAGCTTTCTGACGCTGCAAGTTTTTTTTTTTTTTTTTTTTTTTCCCTGAGTGGGAATTGACTGAGGGGATAGAGCCACATTTGGAAGTGAGTAACCACAAGGATCTCAAAAATGATAATTTAATTAATGCCTTTATAAATAAATTAACTGATTCAGCAATTATTTGAGTACCCATTGTGGTCCAAGCCCCCGGCTAAGTGGTGGGATGTGTCAGTGAATGACCTAGATGTGGTGATCTGTCTTAAGCTTAGCATTCTAATGAGAAAACTAAATAAGCAATTACAGAATTATTTAAAATTAGTAATTAATTCAGTCTCAGTGGTGGAAAGAACTGAAGGATATTTATCCTAGAGAGTAGCTTCTTCAAGTATCTAGGATTGTGCCAAGGTTCACTCACATGGCTTGGGCATCCTCATAGTATGGTGGCTGGGAGGCTGCTCAGTTCACAACATGCCCTTCTGTGGGATGCTTTTGTACTCCCCAATACACCAGTGGGCTCCCAGCATCAAGGTCTGCAGTAGGTGACTCTGCTCCTCTGGCCAGAGTTGATTAATCCGGGGTGGGGGGGAGACCTGACTCAGGCTGAGCCAATCACCTTCTTGGAGCTGTGAGTAAGGCTTGTTAATGATAGTGCTAGAGACAAAGGTTTGGTGATTCCTGATGAGGTCAGTCCTGAACCTGCCCTGGATCCTCCATTCCCTGAAGCTGATTCTCCTTCTCTTTCCCCTTCTCTTCTCCCCAACTCTTCCTCCTCCTCCTCCTCCTTCTTCTTGATCTAATCAAATGCCACAAGATCTTTTCAGTTAATTTCCTTTAAGACTAAAGCTTCCTAGAGTTGGTTTTCATTACTTACAATAAACTAAGCCTTCACTAGTACAAACTACAAGAGGGACTATCCCTGTCCTTTAAGACTCCCATAGGATAGAATTAAAAACAAGGAGCAGAAGCCACAGCAGGAGAAATTTCAGCTGCATACGTGAAAGAACGTTCAAAGGGTCAGAGATATACATGGACTCAGGTAGTAAGCTTCCTATCCTTGGAGGTTTTCAGACAAAGTCTGGTCAACCACTTAGATGTGATGTTATCAGAGAATTGAAGCATTAACTCCAAAATTGGGCTGGCTAATGATGATGATGACGACGACGATGATGATGATGGTGGTGGTGGCAGCAGCTGATAGTTTTGTGCACTTACTGTTTTCCAGGAACCATGATAAGTGTTTAACATGTGTTGCCTCATTTAATCCTCACAGTAACTCCATGAAGAGATATCATTACTATAACCATATAGCAAATGAGGAAGCTGAGCCTCCAGAAGTTAGGTAATCATTCGTCCAGAATAAGCCGGATTTTAAACTCAGACTGTGGGAACACAGGGACAATGCTCTAGTTTTAGGTGAACCTTATTCCACTCCAGCCCCCAAAGCTCATAGGATTTCACCTCCTCTTCTTTATTCCACATCCCAGAATGGCCTCAAAATAAAAAGGTAAAACAAAAATCTTGGGTAGTTAGACCCTGAATAATAGAGAATACTTTATATGAAAAAAAATTCAGGCATACTAGACACACTAGAATCAGATAATAGTCGAAAAAAGTGGTCCTCAGAGCACAGTGAGTCCTGTACAGGTGGAGATACTCACTAGATATAGCTTGGCGTGTCGCTGCACGTTTTTTTTTTTTCTTTATTTCTTTTGTTACTCCTTCCAGTTTGCACATTTACCTCAATCATGCCTACTCTGTCTTTCTGGACTAAATTAGCTTTATAATAAAAATAATAATTATTGTTTTCTTTAGTTTAGAAGCGCAGAGCATCCCTCCCAGTTCTGAATGATTTGTTTTGTGATGGATATTGCCGCCGACAGAGGGTGTGTGGTGTGGGGGAAACAATTTGAATTGCCAATAGCCTGTTTGACGAGTTTCGCAGAAGCAGACATGATTCAGTTCAGCAGAAGTTTCTTTTAGAAACGTGCCTAAAAAAATCCCCGACCTCTACCTGATCATTTATCATTCTTTTAAATCATAGGGAAAATGGAAGGTTCCTATCATTTCCTTAATTGAATAAAGGAGACAGACTTGGAAGGATCCTACTGAATGCTGAACAGCCTCCAAGCACCTAATTAGAGCATTTACCACAGAGTTGCCTTTGCAGAGGAGGCTCTGAGCCCTGCTTCTCTCTCCACCTGTTTCTGATGTGCTTCTGCCTGCCTGGCAGGTTAATGTGGAGACCAACCACCTCTTTAATAGAACACTTAAGCGCATTCCTATTGCAGGGTGAGCAGCAGATCTTCTGCAAATCTTTTACAAATCTTCAAGATCTATTATGATGTCTCCAAGGTGATGGGGTCCAGGAGAGGCCGAGGATGACGGTTGTGTGTCGTCAGGAGCTTGTTTACCCAACTGGGTTTGGAAACTTATTACTTTATTACGCATCTCCAGTTCCCCAACCAAATGATGTTTGCCTTTAGAAGGCAGTTGTGTACCTTACATGCACCACGTATCTAAAACTCCCTCGAATAAACTATGTCAGATATAAAAAAAGAAGCATGTTAAATTCTCCAGACCTAAGGGTCCTGCTGGCTTGACATAAGAGACACTGGTTTGTTAAAGCTGGGATGAAGTTTGAGTCCCAGGCACAGGATGAGGAATACATTTGGGGGGCGCCTGGAAGATGTTCATAATAATGGCTAAAGTCTATCGAGCCCTTAACTGTATGCCAGGCACTCTGTTGAGGGGCAGGGGGAGCCCAGGTTAACATCGAGCTTCCATTATTAACAGGGAGAACAACACTTGGGGTCTTTCCATCCCAGAATCATCAAGAATCTGCTCTAACCACAGAGGATAAAGCTGTGAGTACCACAACCCGGTTTATACTTCCTGCCACCACAGGGCAGCTGTTTTTAGGAATATGAGAACCCCTGTAGTCGTAGGCAAAAAAATGACAAATTCCATGACCTGGTAGATGAATCTTTTTTGTTTCTGCTCACTGTTGATTTCTATTACCTAACTTATAGCCTTTCTTATAGCACAGGAGTCAGCACACTTTTTCTGGAAGGAAGCAGATAACAAATGTTCTAGACTTTGTGGGCCATGTGGCTGGCCTCTGTTGTGTGAAAGGAAAATAAAAATGGAGTTGGTATTGCTAAAACGGAGCTGGGAGGCCACTGAGGAAGTGTGACTTATGGATGGAATCTGACCTTTTGACCACTTATCTTTTTGTGTGTGTGTGTGTGTGTGTGTGTGTGCGGTACGCGGGCGTCTCACTGTTGTGGCCTCTCCCGTTGCGGAGCACAGGCTCCGGATGCGCAGGCTCAGCGGCCATGGCTCACGGGCCCAGCCGCTCCGCGGCATGTGGGATCTTCCCAGACCGGGGCACGAACTGAGAAGGAGAGGTGTTTTCCATTTTGTGATTCTATATTTTAATGCCTTGTTTGTGTCCCCGGGGTTAGCATTGTAGGGACCCAGGGGGACCTGGGATAGAGACCCTATAAGACCTGTTTACATTCTAAACTTCTGTAATTAGTTAATGTCTGGGCTCCATCCTTCTTCTGGGTCACTTAAATCCCCCTTATTTTGCTGGGTGCTGTGTCTGTCCCAGGCCAATGCCCCGACAAGTGCTAAATCAACTTGAAAGTTGCTTACTGAGGGTGCTAAAGTTTCCACAGGAAATTTCTCTTTTTCCTCCTGTCCACCTTTTCTCCTCTGATTTCTATCTGATCCGAAGTCCATGTGCATTAAAATACAAGCACACTTATTTTATATGAAAATGATTTCTTGAGATTAATTGTTCCTAGTCCCTGCATTGAGTAAGTAGAAGATGTTCAACAGCTTCAAACAAACACTTGTTGGGTACTTGCTTTGAGTTTAGCACTGTTCTAGATGCTGGGGAAACAGCAGTGAGGGGAAAAAGTTTCCTGCCGCCACAGAGCCAATGCGGAGGCAGACAGCAAAGACATGGATCAGTAGTGGGCGTGGCTGGCAGAATAATGCACCCCCCACCCCCCAGCAAAGATGTCCCCGTCCTAATCACCAGAACCTGTGATTATGTTACGTTAAGTGGCAAGTGGGAATTAAGGTAGCAGATGGAATGAGGGTGACTTACTGATTTAAAACAGGGAAATTACCTTGGATTATGCCAGTGGGCCCAATGTAATCATAAGGTCCTTGACATGTAGAAGAGGGAGGCAGAAATTCAGATTCAGAGAGAGAGCAAGTGTAATGAGAAATTGTCGACCGGCCATTACTGGCTTCGAAGGTGGAAGGGGATCAAGGGCCAAGGGATGTAGGAAAAGGCAAGAAAGAAAACGTCTCCTCCTCTAGAGCTCCTGGAAAGGAACAGGGCCTGCTGACACCTGGGTTTAGCCCAGTGAGACACATTTTGGACTTCTGACCTGCAGAACTGTAAGATATTAAACTTCTGTTAAGCCACTGAGTATGTGGCGATTTGTTACAGCAGCCATAGGAAACTAACACAGACCATGGTTCTTCCTTCTCCATTTCAGTTTTCTCTTTTCTTTTTCCGCTTGTAAGAGCTAGTGTCCTGGGGTCTTTAGAAGTCCTCTCCATTCCTGGGGAGACGCTGGTAGATGCTTCACTAAAGGAAACAGGGAGCAAAACTTGCTGTGGCTTCTCAAACACAAAATCCCCCCAAGTCCTCAAAAACAATAACAAAAAATGGATGAGCTCTTCAGTGTTACTTTGAATCTCATTTTCTCTCTCTGTGCCTCAGGGTCCCCCACTTAAGAGCCTTGCCATATGGCAGTGTTTTCCTTGGGCTCCTGTAATGCAGACAGCCGTTTGACAAAAGCCACCCCACTGAGGATGTTGGAGGCTGGGGTGTGCTCAGAGACCTGATTTCAAAGGACTTGAACTACAGCACCATAGTTTTGCCTGGTGCTTGCAGTCTGTGGAGGGGCATGTAACCTGCTGAGTGGACTGGTGATGGCATGGTACCAGCTGGAAAACAAGAGTCTGAAATTCTTTTTCAAGTGTCTTAACTGTCCCTCCTGATTTTTGTTTATTCATAAAGTAAGACTTTGATACATTTATATTGTGATGTATAACACATTCAGAAAAGGGAAAATAGCCATGCACACACAGCTTAATGAAATATCACAAAGCAAATGGGTTAAACCGTTACCTGGCTAGTAAAATAGAACATTTCTGATATTCAGAAGTCCTGTTATGCCCCTTCCCAATAACTATTCCCTCCCTTCTTCCCAAACATAACCACTATCCTGCCCTCTCAGGTCTCCTTTTTCTTTTATACATTTCAAAAATAACATTGTAAAAATTCAAACAATATCAAAGCTAAAGATGATTGATCATTTGTAAGCATTTCTTGTTAGTGACGATTCTCTCTATTAAAATTATTATGGAATAAAACATAACAGTGGGCATAATAATATGAGGAACAGCTGGTGCCCAGCACAGCTTAAGAAATAAAACATAATCAATACGATTGAAGCCTCATGTGTTCCTTTCCCTGATCCCTCCCTCCCTCCCCCAAGCTGGGTTTTTATTAACTCCATGCATTTTGTTATATTTTTGCTAACTGTGTTTGGGTACCTAAATAATATATCATTTTGTTTTGCACATTTTCACAGAGTATCATACTGTGCACATTCTTTTTTGCTCATTGCTATTTGTGAGATTCACCCAGGTTGATACGTGGAGCTCTTGCTCATCCTTTTTAAAAGCTTTTGCACAGCAAAGGAAACCATAAACAAGACGAAAAGACAACCCTCAGAATGAGCTGAAAAAATTTGCAAATGAAGCAACTGACAAAGGATTAATCTCCAAAATATACAAGCAGCTCATTCAGCTCAATATCAAAAAACAAACAACCTAATCCAAAAATGGGCAGAAGACCTAAATAGACATTTCTCCCAAGAAGATATACAGATTGCCAACAAACACATGAAAGGATGCTCACCGTCACTAATCATTAGAGAAATGCAAATCAAAACTACGGTGAGGTATCACCTCACACGGATCAGAATGGCCATCATCAAAAAATCTACAAGCTATAAATGCTGGAGAGGGTGTGGAGAAAAGGGAACCCTCTTGCACTGTTGGTGGGAATGTAAATTGATACAGCCACTATGGAGAACAGTATGGAGGTTCCTTAAAAAACTAAAAATAGAATTACCATATGATCCAGCAGTTCCACTACTGGGCACATACCTGAGAAAACCATCATTCAAAAAGCGTCATGTACCACAATGTTCGTTGCAGCACTGTTTACAATAGCCAGGACATGGAAGCAACGTAAGTGTCCATCGACAGAGGAACGGATAAAGAAGATGTGGCACATATATACAATGGAATATATTACTCAGCCATAAAAGAAATGAAATTGAGTTATTTGTAGTGAGGTGGACGGACCTAGAGAGTCTGTCATACAGAGTGAAGTAAGTCAGAAAGAGAAAAACAAATACCGTATGCTAACACATATACATGGAATCTAAAAAAAAAAGGCTTCTGAAGAACCTAGAGGCAGGACAGGAATAAAGATGCAGACCTAGAGAATGAACTTGAGGACACGGAGAGGGGGAAGAGTAAGCTGAGACAAAGCGAGAGAGTGACATTGATATACATACACTACCAAGTATAAAATAGCTAGTGGGAAGCAGCCGCATAATACAGGGAGATCAGCTCGGTGCTTTGTGTCCACCTAGAGGGGTGGGATAGGGAGGGTGGGAGGGAGATGCAAGAGGGAGGCGATATGGGGATATATGTATCCGTATAGCTGATTCACTTTGTTATACAGCAGCAACTAACACAACAAAGTAAAGCGATCATACCTCAGTAAAGATGTTAAAAAAAAAATGTCTTCAGCCTCTTTGGATTTTTAAAAAGAATGAGAAGATCTCTCCCATCTTTGCCTTTTCCCCAATCCCTGTCATCAGAGGTAATGGCAGATAGGGGTTTGGTACCTATAATTCCCCAGCGTTCTCTTTGCATGTATGTATCCATATGCACATACATACATGCAGAGTTTTAAGCAGTTAATTGTAAACATTGGACCCTCAGAGCAGATATGAGCCCAAGCTCTGGATCTGAGTGCCAGCTACATCACTTAGCAGCTCTGTGACCTTGGGCAAGATATTTCATCTCTCCACATTTTATTTTACTCATCTATAAAATGTGATAATAAAAATAACTTTGTCCAAGTGTCGGTGAACGGATTCAATAAGATGATATATGTAAAGTGCTTACGTTAGTTTCTGCCCTGTAGCAAGTGCTTCAATAAATGTTAGCTATTATTACTGTTACATGTTGTTCTATAATGTGATTTTTCCTTTTAATAATTTATTATGCCATCTTTCCATGTCTTTAAATATAGGACTATGTTATAATAGGAAAACACACACATGTACGTACACACACATACACACGCACACACACACACACACACACACACAAACACACTACCTAATTAAAAATTAGAGGACTGGTTTGGAAACTCACTGTCATGATAAATTTCAACCTATCTTATTGGTCATTTTGTGCATCCCTGCTTTTCTATCCTATAACCAGAGGGCTTGGCAGGTTGGAATATTTGTCATACACTTCAGGAGTTCTTAGCCAGAGATGGCAACCCCATTCCCTACAGGTCTGTGGATAGAATATAAGGGATTAGTTGACTTGGAAAGGAAATTTTTTTCACTGACCTCTCACTGATTTTTAGCATTTCTTCAATTATCATTGTAGGCAACAAACCACAGTGGAATTAACACTTCTTGTGACTTGTTCACCATTGGAAAGCATAGCTATTTTCATGTATCATAATTGTTAGAGAATCTTCAAATATCCTTTAGGCCCATTGCTTCTTTGAAAGTACAGTAGTTGTTAAACCTACTGCTAGATTTTTCCTTAATGTGCTAATAAAGAACAATGTGTATTGCATATATATTGCTATATCACAAGTTTGTTTTAATATTTCTATAACTATATTTCAATGTAATTGGTTTCCTTTGAAATCCAATGTATTCCATTTTATTCATTTATAATTATTACACTGAGAAAGAACCCATAGGCTTCACCAGATTGCCAAAATGATTCGTACCACTAAATAGATTAAGAAGTCCCCTTGGGTTTTCTGACCAAGGTTTGTAGGTGTAGTTGATATTTGACATACATTTTGGCTGCTCGGTATCTGAGGTCCTAATATTTGGGGGAATCTTCCAAATGATGAGGCATAGCCTGCCTCCTTGTATAGAGACTGAAAATGATAGGCACCCGCTCTCCTGGTTTCCATGAAGCTGGGGCACAGGCCCATCAAATGACTCATCACATAACTCTGCCAGTCAAATACACCTGTCCTGGACTTTGAGTCAGAAGTTGGTGAAGAGGGAGGACAATACAATATTCATTCTGGCAACGAGAAGCAGCCACATCCTCATTCTAGAGGCACTCGTAGTGGCAGTTCTAGAGGGAACATGGTGTCCAGCATTGGTAGTGTTGTGCCTATAGCTGTGATGTCTTCACTGCCTGTTGGGGATTCTGTAAGCTACCCAACATCCTTTCTTTAAAAACTTAATTTATTTTTTATTGAAGTCTAGTTGATTTACAATGTTGTGCCAATCTCTGCTGTGCAGCAAAGTGATTCAGTTATACATACATATATATATATACACACACACACATATATACATTCTTTTTTTTTAATATTCTTTTCCATTATGGTTTATCACAGGATACTGACTACAGTTCCCTGTGCTATATATTAGGGCCTAGTTGTCCCAACATCCTTTTTTTTTTTTTTTTTTTTTGCTTCACCAACCTCCTTTAAATAAACCTTCTTTCTTAAGATAACCAGAGGGTTTCTGTTGGTTGTCACATGAGTCTTGAGCATAGGGGGTTATTGGAAGGCAAAAACCCCCTAGTTTTGGAAATCCATCTTGGAGATTGAGGACTCAGAGTGTCTCTTCCCTTTCCAAAAGTGCCATTTTAGTACATGGGTATTTCCACAGCAAGTGACTAATGGAGAATAATAATGGCAAGACCCACAGTGTGGGCACCCGATGTTCCTTGCTCCCTGATATTCACACCTGTGGGTAATTCCCTCCCACATTATTCCAGAGTCGGTCTGTATAGTGGAAGTGATGGACGTCGTTTCTGGTATTAGGTTATGAAAGGTCTTGGCTTCTGTCTTGATGCTCTTTCACTTGCTCTTGGATCATTCACTGGCAGGGAAGCCAGCTTCCATGCTGTGAGCAGCCCTCTGGAGCAGCCCACATGGTGAGAATATGATGCCTCTGGCCAAAAGCCAGTGAAACACTGAGGCCTGCCAACAAACATATGAGTGAGCTTGGAAGTGGGTTTTCCACCCAAATCGAGTCTTAGGATGACTGCAGCCCTGGCTGACAGCTTGACTGCAACCCCGTGAGAGATCCTGAGCCAGAACTGCCCAGCTAAGCTGCTCCTAAATCCCAGACCCTTAGAATATGTGTGAGATAATACATGTTTGTGATCTTAAGCTATTAAACTTTTTTTGGAGGGAGAGATGAATAATTTGTTACACAGTAATAGATTACTAAGATACAAGATTAAATAAAATGTTCTAGTTAGTATTTGCAGCTCAATGGATAGAAAGCATCATACAAGGATAGTTGGAGGCAATATGGTGAATATTTCCTCTATTATGCAGGCAGTAGAATATATAACACACAAATGGATAATAGCCATTGTATATAAAGAGTTCCTATGAATCAATATGTTAAATATCAAGTACCTATTAGAAAAATGAGTGTGTGACCATGGGTAAGTCACTTAATCAGTTTCCCTATTTATAAAATTGAGATAATCAAGTCCCCCTTTCACAGATTTGTTAGAGTCATGCCTGGCATGGAATAAGTCCTATGTAACTATACCTAAAACAGATAATTTCCATAGAGAAATATGACATGGTCTCACTTATATGTAGACTTTAAAAATAGGCAAACTCAGAAGTAAAGTAGAATGGGGGTAATCGGGGTTGGGGGTGGAGGATGTGAGGTAAATGGGGAGATGTTGGTCAAAGGGTACAAAGTTTCAGTTATTAGAGTGAATAAGTTCTAGAGATGTAATCTCAGGGAATTCCTTGGTGGTCCAGTGGTTAGGACTCCGAGCTTCCACTGCACGGGGCATGGGTTTGATCCCTGGTCGGGGAACTAAGATCCTGCAAGCCGTGTGGGGAGGCCAATAAGAAAAAAAAAGATGTAATATCACAGCATGGTGACAATAGTTAACAATACTATATTATATACTTGAAATTTGCAGAGGATAGATCTTCCACACACACACACACACACACACACACACACGCATACACACATAATGGTAACTACTAGAGGTAATGGATGTGTTAATTAGCTTGATTGTGTTGTATATATACACAATGTGTATGTATATATTCACAAAGTATGTACCCTTGAATAACATGGGGGTTAGGGGCATCAACCCCCTGCACAGCAGAAAATCTACATTTAACTTTTGACTCTCCCCGAACTTACCTACTAACAGCCTACTGTTGATCGGAAGCCTTACTAATAACATAAATAGTTGATTAACACATATTTTGTATGTTGTATTCATTATATACTGTATTCTTACAATAAAGTAAGCTAGAGAAAAGAAAATGTTAAGAAAATCAAAAGAGAAAATACATATATAGTACTGTACTGTATTTGTTGATACTGCAAGTTTATGTCGTCTGTTTACAAAATAGTTGTTTACAAAATAAATTGTCCATCAGTATGTACGTCAACATTTTCTTATATGATACAAAACACAGTAGATGTTATATGTACTACTAATAATAGACATCAAAAATGAAAAGATAATGTGAAAAAGAAATTCATATTTATTTATAGGTATAACAGTTCATGCACTGATAACAAAGTAGCAGCAACATAAGCCTAGTGTAATTGATGGTGCCACGTATGATCTGTAAGTGTTTGTGTGCATAAGTTTCGATAATTAGTTTTTTTAAATTTATTTTATTTTTGGCTGCGTTGGGTCTTCGTTGCTGAGCTCGGGCTTTCTCTAGTTGTGGTGAGCGGGCACTACTCTTCGTTGTGCTGTGTGGGCTTCTTATTGTGGTAGCTTCTCTTTGTTGCAGAGCACGGGCTCTAGGTGCACGGGCTTCAGTAGTTGTGGCACGTGGGCTTGGTAGTAGTGGCTCGTGGGCTCTAGAGCGCAGGCTCAGTAGTTACGGTACATGGGCCTAGTTGCTCTGCGGCATGTGGGATCTTCCTGGACCAGGGCTTGAACCCGTGTCCCCTGCATTGGCAGGCAGATTCTTAACCACTGGGCCACCAGGGCGGTCCCAAGTTTTGATAAATTTTAACATTTTATAATAGCTTTGTGTATATTTTGTGGTAGTAAGTGATAAAATAGACTAGCATCTACATATATTTTATGCATTCATAACATACCTAACTTTAAAAAATTTTTTGCAATATTTCTAGGCTACATGGTTTACCTCCAAGTTTTAAAAAAATTGTCACAAATCTCCAAAAACTTTTCCAATATAGTTACTGAAAAAAGAAACTGTCTAAGTGGACCTGCACAGTGCAAACCCCTGTTGTTCAAGGGTCAATTGTATATGTCAAAACATCTAGTTGTACATTTTACATACATACAATTTAAAAAGATATCTCACTGAAGCTGTTTAAAAAAAGATCAGATCGATCTGTTGGAAAGAAAAAAGGAAAAAACCCTAAATACTCAGAAAATAGTTATAAAATAGCAATAAGTTTATGAAAAGATGGTCTACTTCAGTAAAGAGCAGAGAAATCCAATCACCGTGCCCAGGACAGTGTCTAGCACATCATCAATGCTCAATAAATATGTGTTGAATGAGTAAGACCTGGAAGATGGGAGGGAGACTGTACCTACGTATAGCGTGCAAATGTGGTCAAAGAGATGCCAGGCAGAGGGAAGGGCAAGGTCACCGTCACAAGGAAGGAGCAGGCTGGGCTTGTCTGAGGACAGTCAGGAATGCTGTGTGGCTGGAGCAAAATGAGCAAGAGGATCCTAGGCAGGTCGCGGGGGACGTGAACAGACTTGTCAGCCATTGTAAGGACTTCGGCTTTTACTCTGGGCCAAATGAAGAGCCAGTGGTGGGTTTTGAGCAGAGGAGGGACATCCTCCAACTTACTCTGGCTGCTGTGCTCTGAATCGCCTGATGGGCCAAATGGAGGACTCAGGCCAGGTGGTCAGCAGTGGAGGCGGTGACAAGTGGTCAGGTTTTTTTTTTTTAAACAGCATACATTTATTATCTCAGTTTGAGATGATCATGTGGATTTTCTTCTTTGGTCTGTTAATATGATGGATTATATTGAATGATTTTTTAAATAGTGAACCAGTCTGGCATTCCT
>NW_006789814.1:214596-223046 GCF_000442215.2 Lipotes vexillifer
AACTCCACTTTATCTCGGGGTATTCTTTTTTATATATATTGTTGTATTCAATTTTCTAGTATACAAGTGGTCGGATTTGAGATATGTTTTTGCAGGTAGAACCAGGGCCAGCATCACGGCCATGTGACCTCTAGTGTCACACACTGTCCCTTGCTCAGCAGGACCCTGTACTTGGTTTCATGCTCTGCTGTCACCATCTTGGAATTCTTAATAACCTTTTGTAACAGGGAAGAGCCAAATCTGACTCCATGTTGGATCTGTTTCTTTTACTTTAACCTTTGCTCCTCACCACTTTTGTTCACTAAAAGGATACTGTTTATATATAATGGCCTGACTCAGGGAACCCTGTCTGAATGTTAAACCCAAGTGTGTTTGTTCAGGGAAACATCCAGACCCTGTCCACCTGTGGATGGCTGCAAGAAAGAAGAAATTAACATGTCCCGCACCCTGAGGCTGGCCATTCCAGGGGATATTTGCAACACTTATGGCCATTTCACTTTACTTCCTCATCTCCTTCCCCTCTCTGTGCTACAAAAGAAACTGGCATCCAAACCGGGATAAGATGGTTATTGTGAGACTTTAGTCTGCCATCTTCTCAGTCTGCTGGCTTTCCTAATGAAGTTGTATTCCTTGCCTCAGCACCTCGTCTCCGATTCATTAGCCTTTTGTGCGGGGAGCAGAGCGAGATTGGACTCGGTAACACTTGGGACGGGGCCCCCCATTTTCATTTGACACTGTGCCCCACAAATCATGAACCTGGTGCTGGATAGAACTGATAGGATTTATCAACTGATTGGCTGGGGGGGTGGAGGGGAAGGGAGGGGTCAGAGATAATGCCAAGGTTTCGGTCTCAGCAACTGAAGCTGGAGTTGCCATTGAGTGAGATGGGAAAGTGCAGGATGTCAGGACTAGGTAAAAGTGAGGCAGAGAAAGAGAGTTTTCTAGGACGTGGGGTCCCTGGGGAACTAGTCCGGGTCCTCTTTGGGGAGAGTTTTCTCCCCTCAGCTTTCCAGCAGGGCCATGTCCCCATCTCAGGCTGACTTTAGCCTGACTGGCACAACCACCACACCAACAACAGCTGTGTCCTCCTTGGGGACAATGGTCTGACATCAGAGGGACTGTGCATGACATTGACTTATGTTTAGAATTTCTCATTTCTCCCCAATGGCAACTGGAATGAAAAATCCTGAGGTTGGATGATAATGGCTGAATATAAACCTTTAATTAAGAGTTAAAGACATTAATCTGCCTATAACTTGGTTTTATTCCTAAATCCCACAATTTTGAAAAGAAAAGGCAATTGAGAGAACAAAAATGGCATCCAGTACAAAGCCAGGAACAGGCTAAGCCAAAACAGTTGTGCTCTCTGGGGCAATTAAATTCTCCACTCTTCAGATCTGGCAAGGAAAAGTGTTTCTTCTACCCCTCTGAGCTGTAAATTTATCCCCAAGCTCTCCAGTTGTGCTGACTCAGCACAAAATATATTCCTTCTCTCTCCCCACAAACACCCCCGTTGGCTGCGGGCTCATTCACCTGTATCTTCCTCTGCCCCCTTCCTCCCAGGTAACCCAGATGAGCCTTCGAACTAAAATGAGGCTTCATTTTACTTCCTTTTTTGGCCACTGGAAAAATGGGAGGGGGGGAAGCACACATGCTTCTTTTTTAAAGATGCACATTTCCCACAATTTTTCAGAAGAAGGCAGGCGTTTCAGTCAGGAAGGAGGAGATGCCAACGGCTGACATGATTGAAAGGGAGAAAAAGCCCTTGTGTTTCTCAGATGTAAATAATTTAAGGTTTGGAAGTGCTCACCTTTGTAGCCACTGAAGCTGTTGGGAACTTGTGCAGTGGGGGAAAACAAAATTGCTGAGACAGGAGGGAGAGAAGTGAGCTTTACTGTCCTGGATTTGATTCAGCCAGGGGAGCAGCCGATGAGCCCTGGTGGAGGAAACCAGCCAATGCAGGGGAAGATTCCAGGAGGACTGGGACCCACCAGGCACTCGGGGTGGGCTGTGGATGGGGACCCCCCTCCATCACGTGGGTTGAGAATTCTCATTGCTACAAAAAGGATGGCAGAGGCAGATGACTCCTACCAAGTGAAAGAAAAGGGAAAAATATAGCAATAAGCAATGTTAATATAGTTCTTACTACATCCTAGGTAACCTTCTAGATTGGTAGTTGGCAAATGTTTTCTGTAAAGGGCCAGGCAGTAGATATTTTAGGCTTTGTGCTCATATGGTCTCTGTAGAAACTGCAACTACTTAACTTGGTTCCTGTAGTGTAAAAATAACCAAGGACAGTATGTAAATGAATGGGCGTGGCTGAGTGCCAATAAAACTTTATTCCTGGACACTGAAATTCACATTTCATTTTTCATGTGTCATGAAATATTCTTCTTCTTTTCATTTCCCCCAACTCTTTAAAAATATAGAAAACATTCTTAGCTTGTTCGCCATGCAAAAACAGGTGGCAAACTGTATTTGGCCCTTGGGTGATAGTTTCCTGACCCCTATTTTAGATACTTTGTATATGTTAACTCTTTCCGTCCCCCTAAGCCTGTAATAGTCACTTTGACAGATGATTGAGCCGGGAGAGAAAAAGTAATTGCCAAGTAGTTGCTTTTGCGGGTTGAATTGTGTCCCCACCCAATTCATATGTTGAAGTCCTGACACTGAGTACTACAGAATGTGACTTTATTTGGAAATAGGGTTGTTGCAGATATAACTAGTTAAGATGAGGTCATCAGAGTGGGTCCTAAGTCAATATGACTGGTATCCTTACAGGAAGAGGAAATTTGGACCCAGAGATGTGTGCAGGGAGAACTCTTGTGAAGTTGAAGGCAGAGATCAAGATGATGTTTCAATTAGGCAAGGAATGCCAGAGATTGCCAAGATATCACTAGAAACTGCAAAACACATGGAACAGATTTCTCCCCTACAGCTCCCAGAAGGAACCAATGCATCCATCACATGTTGATTTTAAAACTTTAGAACTGTGAAATGATAATTTCTGTTTAATCAGCCCTGTTTGTGTACTTTGTTGTGGCAGTCCCAGCAAACTAATGCAGTTACACAGCCAATAAGTGGCATAGCTGGGGTTTGAAGACAGTTTGATTTCAGAGGCTGGGTACTTAACTGCTGGGCTATTCAATCTTACCATAACTTTATAATAAAAATTAAATAAAGTGTGGCTTTAGAGCCTGAAAGAACCAGGTCCAACTCCTGACTACAAACTTCTATATGCTGTGTGACCTTGGCTCAACCTCGCTGAGCCTCGCTTCCCTCATCTGTAAAGTGGGAATTACAAGATAGCCATTTTATAAGCATATGGGAGGATGAAGATGATATACAAATAAAAGATGATCTATAATACAAGTAATATAGAAGCCCATGGCACATAGGAGATGCTCATGGCTGCTAGTCATTTTTGTTATTTGCTTACATATCCTTAGACTTTTATTACAATGTTTCCAATCTCACAAGATGCCATTTTGTTCTCACAGAGGCTGTTTTGTAGCCACTCTCCAGGCAGGCTCTTAGAGGCTCTCCCTTACCCTGCACTCCTGTCCCCAGCACAGTATATGGCAGGCTTGACACTCTCTGTTTGGCCTTATATATACAAGGTCACCAGCCACGTTGGATTAGGACCCACCCTAATGACCTCATATTGACTAACTTTATTAGTTTTTTGGTTCTGGATGATACTGTTGGAGGAGGTCATCGAGAGGACATGACCACTGGTTGACTCTCAAGCTGGACCAGGGTGATCCGAGGCTCCTCACCCCTCCCCTGTCCTTGAAATTTACGTTCTGCCCAGTCTTCTCCTCCCAGTGCGAGTCGGTTCAAGGATGCGGCTTTGAGGGAGTAAGGTGTTGGTGAGATCATGTGGCCAGGATTCACGACTGAGCCCCTAAAGGCCTCTGTAAACTGTTGAGATTCTTCTGGCGGGCGGATGCCAAGATCTACTTGTCTTGTGGCACCCAAGACAAGCCTCGTAGATTCCCTTGCTTGTTGTTAACCCTGCCTCCTACCAATCTGGAGTGGCTGCCTCCTTCTTCCATCTCTCCGTGCCCTCCGTGTACTCGGCAAGTTTCAGATTTTATACAGGAAGCTCCCGAAGTTTCTAACCCCTGGGCCATGTCTAGCAGAAGATTCTCTGCTGCTTGCAGGTGAGACAGGGTGAAAGCTTCTTGCTAATTTGATCCGCTCTGCTCACTGCTTAGGGTTTGTCATCCAGAGAGGAGGTGAGGGGACTCAGATGGAGAATTTAGAGACCTTCCTTGGCTGTGTCTAGGGGGGCCTGAGAGAGTGAGAGATAAACTCTGAGGAGCTGGGTATGGGGATGCCACAGTTACATGAGAGAACTCTTGGACGTTCCGTAAAAGATCTTTTCAGAGAGCACTTTCTTTCACTCCCTTGTCTGTTGTTGATTGTCAAATCAGGGTCCTCGTGTATTCTGATTTCCACTGACGTTCCAGTTTGGATTCTTGAGACTAGAGAGAAATCTGTTCATTCAGGTTAAGGCAAAGTTCTACCCTCCCATCCCCAGTCATGAATTCCTGGCTGGAATTCTCTCACTGCAGTCTTTGCCAACTGGACAAACCAACAGGGAGCAGGCCACCGGCAGAACAAGTTCTGCGGCCCAGGACAGTAAGTTTTGATAGGGCTCCAGAGTGTGGACCGTGACAAGATTCAAAGTAGGGGAAATCACCTGTGGAATTACGGCCATAGGCATCGGCGGCAGGAAGGACCTCAGTACCTAATTGGGGGAATGTGCCAGAGAAGAGGAAGACAGACACATAAAGGGAGAAAAGCAGCGACAAACTTGGCAGAGGCCAGCAACTCTGGTTTGAATCCCACCCCTGCCACTTCGTAGCTGTGTGATCTTGAGGGAGATACTTAACTTCTCTGAGCCTTAGCATTCTAATTTTTAAAATGGAATCAGCAATAGTTACCTTACAGAGTTGTTGTCAGGGTTAAACAAGAATATGGGAGTAATAATACAGCTCTTTCAGGGATGTAAAGAACATAGCAGGACACTTGGTTCAAAGTGAGTGCTCGGTAAATGGGGGTGAGGAATGAGGTTGGTGCTCTGCCCAGATCCACTTGGATCCCATTTTTGCATGACCCCTGGCTTTAGTTTGCTTTCACTTCCTGCAGCTCACACGTGCAGCTCTCTTTTGGAGAGACCCATGCTCTTGGGTTATGGAGCCTGAAAAGGGAAGTACCGGGCTATGTATGTGTCCAGAAGGCGGCGTTAAACCAAACACTGGAGGCCCATGTTCCCTTGCCCTGGCTTGGGACCACTCTGCTGTATGACTTACATTTCAGTTCCCTGTGGCATCAGGCTTAAGCTCTCTCTGTGCGATTCTGCCTGGGTTTGCACACTTGCTTCAGTCCCTCTCCTGCCCTGCCCTGCTTTTCCTCTCTCTTCCTGGTTTTTCCTGGGAAGAATCCTTTAAGGAATCCCTTGCACATGAACCCTGTGTCTGGGGAACTCAATCTAAGAACCACAACCCTTGTCATGGTATATTCTAGTCTGAGTTTGGGGCCTCTGGAAATCACCAAATCCACAAACAAGAAAACCACACTGAAGTCCTTGCATAAGAGAGAAAGACAGATGTACTATAGTTAAGATCTCTAAGTGGAAGACAAAGGAAATGTCAAAAAAATCATCTTGGGGAGAGAAGAGATCAAGGTTCCATTTGGCTTTTAAAACTTAAGCCAGAAGACTTAGTTTGAAGTTTTGATTCAAAGGTTTGTGGCATTCCAAAGGGCATTCGGACTTGATTTACTACTTGGAATGATGGGATGTATGAGAGAGAGGCAGTGCTGGCTTCCTGCACAGCACATTTTAGTTAAGGCTTTGGTCTCAGTTGCAGAAATTTTCCATGTGAAAGGAAAAATGGAATCATCATATATTTAGGTGCTAACTACATGATTGGTTTATTTTTTCTCTTTCACACATGGAGACATTTATTGAACAGACACTTACAAGCAAATAGCACAGAACAACAATATCATCTCTTCTGTATCTTGATTAAACCCCAGTCCTTTTTAGGTTAGTAGTTGTCAACCTTGGCTGCACCTGGGAAGCTTCTAAAAAATATTGATGCCTGAGTTGCATCTCAGAGATTCTGATGATATGGATCTGGGGTGTGGCCTGGGCACTTGAGCATAGGGTTTTTTTTGTTTTTTTTTTAATGTTGTCAGGTTTATTAAGGCTTAATTTTTGGTGAACAGTTCCATGTGTATAGACAAATATATCTGTCATGTAAGCATCACTCAAACAAGATAGACTTTCCTCACCCCCCGAACTTCCTTCATGCCCCTTTATAATCAAATCCTCCCCCCACCCCAAGCCCTTGGCAATCACTGATCTATTTTCCATACCTGTAGTTTCGCCTTTTCCAATTTATCATTAAAATGGATGTGGCCTTTTGAGTCTGGCTTCTTCAAGTTGGGTTGTTTTCAGTTTTTGGCAATCATGAATAAAGCCACTGTAAAAAATTTATGTGTAGTCTTTGTGTGAACATAAGCTTTTATTTCTCTTGGATAAATATCTAGGAGAGGGCTTCCCTGGTGGCGCAGTGGTTGAGAGTCCGCCTGCCGATGCAGGGGACGCGGGTTCGTGCCCCGATCCGGGAAGATTCCACATGCTGTGGAGCGGCTGGGCCCGTGGGCCATGGCCGCTGAGCCTGCACGTCCGGAGCCTGTGCTCCGCAACAGGAGAGGCCACAGCAGTGAGAGGCCCGCGTACCGCAAAAAAAAAAAAAATCTAGGAGAGAGACTGTTGGGTTTTGTAGGTATATACTTAACTTTACAAGAAATTGCAAAGTTGTCTTCCAAAGTGGCTGTACCATTCAGCATTTCTACCAGAAACAAATGAGAACGCTTAACATTAGTTTTTTTGTTTTTGTTTTTAAAGCCATTCTAATACATTTATCATGGTATTTCATTGTGTATTTAATTTGAATTTCTATAATGAAAAATGATGTCGAGTATCTTGTCAGAAGCTTATTTGCCACCTACATAACTTCTTTGGGGGATGGGACTGTCCAAATCTTTGACATTTAAAAAACTGTTTAAATTTTAAAAAATGTTTTTTGTTTTCTTTTTTATTTAGCACTACTGAAGTATAATCGACAAATAAAATTTTAAGAGATTTAAAGTGTACATCATGATTATTTTATATATATATATATATATATATATATACACACACACACATTGTCAAAGGATTCTTCCCGTCTAGCTAATCAACACATCCACTGCCACATATATATAAACTATATATATATATCAACTATAGTTGATAACATTGTATTGTATAATTGAAATTTGCTAAGAGGGTAGAACATATATATTTATATAAATATTTATAATTTATCTATTTATGTATAAATATTTGTATGAATATATATATTTAAGTTCTACTCTTAGCAAATTTCAATTATGCAATACAATGTTATCAACTATAGTCAGTATGTTATATATTAGATCCTCAGACTTTATTCATCTTGTAGCTGAAAGTTTGTACCTTTTGCCAACCTCTCCCTACTTCCTCCACTCCCACTCCCAGTCTCTGGCAACCACTTTCCTACTCTCTGTTTCTATGAGTTTGACTTTTTTTTTTTTTTTTTAAGATTCCATTTATAAGTGGTACCCACACAGTTTTTGCCTTTTACTGTTTGGCTTATGTCACGTAGCATAATGCCCTCAACGTCCATCCATGTTGTTGCCAATGGCAGGATTCCCTTCTTTCTCATGGTGGAATAATATTCAGTTTGTTTTCTTATTGAGCTCTGAGAGTTCTTTATATAACCTGGATATAAGTCCTGGCTCAGATACTTGTTTTGTAAGTATTTTCTCCTAGTCTGTGGCTTGTCTTCATTTTCTTGACAATATCTTTCAAGGAGCAGATATTAAAAATTTTTTTTCTTTTATGGATGGTGATTTTTTTTTGGAGGGGGTGTTTCTGTTCAAGAAAGTTTTGCCTGTCTTTAGGTTACAAAGATCTTTTTCCTATTAAAAACTTTCTATTAAAAGTTTTATAATTCTATGTTTTACATTTTACTCTGTGATTAATTTTGAGTTGATTTTTTTATATGGCATTGGCAGGGGTCATGGTTCAGTTGTTTATTATTATTATTACTTTGAATATGGTTGTCCAATTGTTTCAGTACATTTTATTGTGAAGGATATTCTTTTTCCATTGAACTAACTGCCTTTGCACCTTCATCAAAAATCAATTGACTAGGGCTTCCCTGGTGGCGCAGTGGTTGAGAGTCCGCCTGCCGATGCAGGGGACACGGGTTCGTGCCTCAGTCCGGGAAGATCCCACATGCTGCGGAGTGGCTGGGCCCGTGAGCCATGGCCGCTGAGCCTGCACGTCTGGAGCCTGTGCTCCGTAACGGGAGAGGCCACAACAGTGAGAGGCCTGCGTACAGCAA
>NW_006789814.1:223056-231926 GCF_000442215.2 Lipotes vexillifer
AAAAAAAAAAAAAAAAAAAAAAAAAATCAATTGACTATATATGTGTGGGTTTCTTATTGAACTCTCTTTTCTGCTTCATTGATCAATGTGTCTGCACTTTTGCCAGTGTTCATGGTAACTGAACAGGTAGTGTGTGTCCTCAGTTTTGTTCTGTTTTTTCAGAATTAGTTGGGCTACTCTAATGCATTTGCTTTTCCATACAAATTTTAGAATAAACTTGGCAATTTCTTTAAAAATCCTGCTGTGATTTTGATTCGGATTGCTTATCAGTTTATAGATAAATTTGGGGATGTTGAAATCTTAAGAATCCTGAACCTTCACTATCTTAGACATGATATGTCTCTCCATTTATTTAGATCTTCTGTGACTTCTCTCAGGCATTTTATAATGTTTGGCATAAGAGCTTGCACATACGTTGTTAAATTTATACCTACGTATTTCATATTTGTTAGTGCTATAATAAATGGTACTTGTTTTAGAATTTTAATTCCAATTATTCATTGCTACTATATAGAAAAAACAATTGAGTTTTGTATATTGACCTTAATTCTGTGATCTTTCTTAGCTCATTTATTAGTTCTAGTAGTTTTTTATAGGTATTTTGGTATTTTCATCATAGATAATTGTGTTACTGTCAACACAGATGATCTTCTTTCTTTCTTTCTGATCTGTATGTCTTTATTTTCTTGTTGTATTGTTTTGGCCAGGACCTCTAGTACAGTGTTAACTAGGATTAATGAGAGCGGCTACCTTTGCCTTTTCCCAGTCTTAGGGGGGAAGTGTTCAGTCTTCCACCATTGAACATGCTATTACTTGTAGTTTTTATGGCAAATGTTCTTTACCAGGTCAAAGAAGTTACCTATAATTCATATCTTGCTGACAGATCATATCATGCATGGACACTGAAGTTTTTGACTGTTTTTTATGAGTCTATGGATAGGATCATATGGTTTTCACTCTTAGTTTGTTGGTGTTGATTGATTTTTGAAGGCTGAACTAACTTTGCGCTCCCAAGGTAATATTCCTAGGATACCTCATCCAGTCATGATATTTTATCATTCTTTTATCATGGTTAGATCTCATTTGCTAATATTTTTGAGGATATTTGCATCTATGTTCATTAGGGACATTGGTCCATAGCTGCACTATACAAGACAGTAATTCCTTGACACTGGGCTATATACATTTAAATATAAGTAGATTAAATTCTTATGTAAAATTAAAAATTTATTTCCTAAGTTACACTAGTTATATTTCAAGTGCTCAGTAGCCCCATGTGGCTAGGGGCTGCCATATTGTATAGTGCAGATATTTCCACCAAAGCAGAAAGTTCTGTTTGACAGTGTGGTTCTATAGTTTTCTTCTCTTTTTTCTAATTTCTTTGTCTGGTTTGGTATTAGTATAATGCTTGCCTAGAGAATGAGTTGAAAAGTCTTTCCTTCTTTCCTATTTTCTGGAAGAGCCTGTGTAGACCTCTGTGTAGAAGAACTATGGTCTATCTTGGGGAATGTTCCATGTGCACTTGAAAAAAAATGTATATTCTGTTGTTGGGTAGAGTGTTTTATAAATGTCAGTTAGGTCAGGTTGTTGATACTCTTGTCCAAGTCTTCTATATCCCTCCTTGTTTTCTTCCTACTTGTTCTGTCAAGTAGCACTGAGAGAGGGGTGCTTTTGTCTCTACCTGCATTTATCTATTTCTCCTTTCAGTCTTATCATCTTTTCCTTCAAATATTTAGAAACTCTTTTGTTATGTATATATACATTTAGGATTGTTGTGACACTGGTAAACAGATCCCTCTGTTGTTATGTAACTGTTTCATGCTCCTGCCCCAGGGGTAGAAGATATTTTTCTCTTGCCTTTTCTTCTGCTACAGTGGGTCTCCACCTGTGCCTTGGATTTGCTGCCCTGCTTCCATCATCTTGAGGTATGTGTTCTGTTGGGCAGAAGGATCTGGATGAGGGCTTTTACATTTAACCCAGCAGCACGATAGGACTATACCACCAAGGAAAGATCTTTCTAGTATCTCACTCTTCTTCTGATCTTTCTCCCAAGCACCTACTGGTGGTCTGTGGACAAGAGCTTGGAAATGTGTACAAGCTTCCCTTGTGCCTGTGATTCTCAGGGATTTTGTAATCACATGCTAGCCCACACTTGGCCTCTAGAAAATTTAAAAAAATTTATCTGAGTTCTTCTTATTCACTTGTATGCCTGGTGTCTCTTCATCCCATACTTTGCCACAGATGATCCTTGGAGGCACCTTTCTGTGGAGTTCAAGCTACTCAGTTTCCCTGTGACCTCAGCTTTCAGATGCATTGAAGAAAACTTATGTTTTTGAAGTTTATCTGCCTTTTTCTTGTTGTTAGGGTGGGAGTGCAGCTCCTTCCAGTTTTCTACATCCTAGGTGGAAGTAAAACTTTACATGACTGATAATTTAATATCTTTTTTTTCCTTAAAAGTGTTCTTGCAAAACTCCCAATATAGAAGAGGTCACCTCAGCATTATATGAAAAGTAAAGTCACTTTAATTAAAAAAAGAAAGGAATTTAGTTTGGTGAATGCTAGGAAGGCGCTCCTAAATGCTGCATAATTTAAAACCAGTATTTTGCAAGCCAGGTTTTATCCCAGAGCAGAGTTTTATAGGTAACTTTATAAGCCATTGGAAAGCAGGCTTATTCAGAAAGTGCTGACATCTTTCCCTGGCATGGTCTACTTTGTTTAACTGCAATTTTGCCATAATCCCATAGCTCTAGCAAAAGGAATTGTTCTACTAGGGGGTATCCATCTGTCCTTTGCATGGCAAATCCTCAGGCATAACTTTTTACATAGCCCACCCCCTTTCAATAATTAAACTTCATGTTCAGAGCGCTGTACTTTCTAAGAGTATAAAGATCACAGGGAAAGCGGATTAACACTCAGGCCAGGCTCAGAAAGAGTGAACACATAGGAGTTATAGAGAGGAGTCTATTGCTTAATAAGGATTTTTAAAAAAAACTTTTACTTTATTCAGAATTGTTAACTAGAGTCAGGAGGCATGGAGCAAAGACAGTGTTTCTAGGAAAGGTTTCTATTTCTGAGACTTCATGCCCACCCAGGTCTCAGTGATGGCACCAAAGCCATTGATTAGTTAATTTAATTTTTCTTAGAGAATGCTGGCTCTGGGAAAGTCCAGTGGGGTATACTGGAAGCAGCTTTCAGGACGTCTGCAGGGGCACAGCCCCATCATAGACTATGTGAATGGTGCTTGGTTTAGATAAACCTATATATATATAGGTATATATATATATATATATATATATATATATATTTCTTTTTTTTGCGGTACGCGGGCCTCTCACTGTTGTGGCCTCTCCCACTGCGGAGCACAGGCTACGGACGTGCAGGCTCAGCGGCCATGGCTCACGGGCCCAGCCACTCCGCGGCATGTGGGATCCTCCCCGACCAGGGCACTAACCCGTGTCCCCTGCATCAGCAGGCGGACTCTCAATCACTGCACCACCAGGGAAGCCCTAAACCTATATTTTAATGCTGGTTTTTCTTCTGAGTGACCTTGGGCAAGTCACTTCACCTCTCTGACTCTCAGTTTACTCACCGGTGAAAAGGGGCTAATAATCCTTATGTCTTAATGTTATTTGGTGGATGAAGTGATAAGATCTGTAAAACACTTTCCACAAGGCCTGACACTTAGTAAATGCTCAGTCATTGTGAATTCACTTCTCCTTTTCCCCTTCTTGGGATCTGTGCAAAGAAGGGGACATGAAGTTGTCCTTTGACAAACCCTGTTCCCTAGGATCTTAATTTTATGAAAATACACAGTTTTACATTTGTGATGTTTGGAACTTGGAGGCAGTTTGGCTGAATGGGTTGAATTTTGCACTTGTGCCCTAAGGTGATTTAGCTGTATGGGGTGCAATTTTATAAAATTTTAATAATTGTTTCCATTTTGCAATTTGGAAATCAGAGCAGTTCTCCCCTTGGCTCATTGCTGGGGCTGATCTGTCCCTCGGAGAGGGTTGTGTTACTGGGGTCAGAGATTACAAAGGGCTTGGGTCTTCTGCATAACAGTTGATTAAATTTGCTAAGATTGTCTGGGTCAGACTGATGCAGGTTTGAATCATGGATTTGCCAATTCCCAGCAGCAGGATCCAAAGCAAATTCCTTTTCCTCTCTAAATCTTAGTGTTCTTAGTGACAAAGTGGGAGAGGGATGCAATACCTACTTCATAGCATTGTGATAATCAGTGAGATCATGCATATCATGCAACAAAAATGTTATATAAACCATTTATTGAATATTTGCCATTTACTGGCCCTGGGCTGAGCACTTTATATGGATTATATAGTTTAATGCCCATTACAACTCTGTAAGATAGGTGATGTTAGTATTCCCATTTTATAGGGGAGGAGGCTGACGTATGGAGCAGTAACTCACTCAACATAGCCAAGATGGGGTGGTGATGGGATGTGAACCCAGGTCCATGCTCTTAACCCCATTACTGCACTCCCTTCCATTTTCTTTGGTTTCTGCTTCTCCCTAAATCACTGTGGAATTTAGAAATAAGTTTTGATATTTGGTGACATGTTAGTAGATTGCATGCCTAATATTGCCTTCTAAAAACATGTTTTGGAGCTTTTCAGCTACTCTCAGAGTAGTGAAAGCAGCAGAAGATATTTGGGGGACAACTTCCCAATATGACCACTCTTAATTCCCTGGTCTATCAGACATTTGAAGCCTTAGGTTGGTAAGCTCTTCTTATGGGTGGGGCATGGGCTCTGGGGGCTAATCAGACTGTGGACAGACAATGGTGTCATGCTTCCCATAGGCCAGAGGAAAGTTTGATTTTTCAGGGGAGCAAAATGACCAGCAGGAGCTCTGTCTGAGCCCTTACCTCTTTAAAAACATGTCTGAAGTTTATTCTTTAGATCAAGCTTGATAAATGGAGGGATGTTCCCTAGGTGGGAAAATAACACTGTGTGTTGAATCAGAAGCTTCTGCACTTGGCATATAGTCTACAAAGAAGAGATGACATTTTGTCCTGATTTTTCTTACCAATTTCCATCAGGTCCTACTTAACACGCAGCTGGTACTGTGAAGTGCAATGGCCAGTTGTTCCTTCAACCTCCAAAGGACTGTCTCCTGGAGAAGGTACCTTGGGAAGGGTTTCCCTGTATGGGAATGATTCCAGGAGTGGTAATTTATGAACGCATTTTTGATGGTCTCCAGATTTTCTCCAAAACTATGTTAATGAACAGGAGAACTTAATTTCAACATGTTGGGCATTGAATACAATGATAGCACCTGATTCACAATTAGAAAGATAATATTTTCTGAGAAAGAATCATTTATAGTGTTTCTTGAGTCTCATTTGGACCTATGTTACCCATGTTACACAGCCAGATTAATGATGCAGAGGTAACATCAGAAGTTCTCTACATGAAATTCCCTTCTTTGTAAAAAAAAATTGAGTTGACGACCAAGGCTTTAACTGTCTTAAAAATGAATAATGATACAAAGGAATGTCATAGAAGCCTCCCAGAGAAATGGGCCTCCCAGGAGAAAGCATCAAATCCTTGCTGCTTTTCCTCAGTATACACTCTTGACTCTCACAGACTGTTGTTGATAGCTGAGCAGAAATAATAAAATCTTTGTGCAGTCCTCTCAAATTTGTAGCCATAAACGCAATGATCACTAATTATTTCACATACAGTTTAGTCCAGCTATCTATGTACATGCTCTAGAATACTTGCAACTCCAAAAAAATAATATTATTTACTCCACTTTATAAATTAGGAAAAGGAGGCTAAGAAGGGTTAAGTAAATTGCTTAATATCATGCAGCTAGTATGTTGTGGGACCAGGATTTGGGCTCAGTCTGAATTACTTCAAAGCATCTGCCCATCCTGTTACTCTAGCCACTAGAAGGTATCATGAAGGAAAAGATTCAGTTCTTTTCTTTTAATACCTTACATATAGTTAAGGGTCTAAGACATAACCATCACAATAAAAGGCTCACTGAAAACTTACTATGTGTCAGGGATTCTGATCAACTCTTTATAGAGATTTTCTCATTTAATTATTTGAATAACCCCATGAAGTACATAGTACTACTATCCCAAATTGACAAGTGATGTTAAGTAGCTTCCTTTTTATGGTGGATTGGATCTGAGCTTCAAATCCAGGCAGTCTGACTCCAGAGTCTATTCTTTAAACTACCATTGCTTCCCAGGACTGTTGATCTGGGACACGGGTTGTTCAGAAGAGAATTTAGTTGAAGTCAGGCCAAATGAGGGGTCAGGACACGTGAACAGAATCAACGGTAGCTGCAGTTAGGGAGTTAGGGGTCAAGTTAATGATAGGAGGTAAGTTGTCTGTGACAGCAGAACTTTCAGGACCATGGACAGCCACCCAAAGAGGAGTTTATGGTTGGTCTAAGTCAGGTAAAGCCCTCATCCTCAAGCAAGTTTAACGTCACCTATCCACTGTCTTTATTGTTAATTGACCTTCACTCCCTTCTTGCTTGGCTTAGCTCCTCAGAATTCATGGAGTAATTTTCAGTACCCTCAAGAACTCTTGATGTCTGTAGTTGATGTGAGTAATTGTTTTGAGCTTCCATTGATATATAGAACGTCCAAGAGGGTGGTTGAGGATGAGCAGTGAGGAGCATGAGAGGACAGGAGAATTCTCAGCCCTTTTAATCAATTGGTTTGTCCTCTAACCACCCATTTTCCTCTAATTCAGGGTAAGATTAAAACTAAGGCTAGGGCCCTGACAATAAATGTGAACAGTTTAAAACAGTTCAGTTGCAGAATACAGGCAGTGCCACAAGGAAGCTCATGATTAATTGCCGAATGGAAGGTACAGTCAAATGCCACTGGAGGGTGAAATCATTGTAAGCTGCTGTGGTCTCAGGAGACAGTTGAAAGATGTATTTGTCTAAGTGGAGATAAGGAGAGGGGTATTTCAGAAAAAAGCAAAGAGCGCATTAAAAAAGTACAGAGGTAGGGAGCTATAAAATGTCTAGTGGGGAATAAACAGGCTGACTTTTTTTCCCGGAGACTCGTATTTGCGTGTGATCAGGTTTGATTCTTATTTGTATGTATGTGCACAAAATGTCATCAGAGTGAAGAAACATCAGATATGCTTTCAAGCCACTGGGGGCTGATGTGGATACAGAAAGGCTCGTGCACCTCTTTAGCCAGACAGCTCTATCAGCACTGGATTTCTGCTCTAATTATAAAACATCATTGGAGACAAGCTATGCTGTAGCATTTCTCCCCAAGCAGCTAGGGGGGCCCAGAGAAGCTGAATTGTCATTTGCAGGAGACAAATGATGATGATCCCTTGAGGTGTAATGTGCAGAAAAAATGCAATCCTATTATGCGACTGTCATTGTAAAGGTTTCTTCTTGTTCCCAGCTCAGACAGAGGAGGGAGACAAGGTACCATGTTAACAACAGGACTGAGATTTTACCCAGAGTATGGAAAGATAAGCAGATCCCTGCCATTTCGGAAAAACAATCCTTCGGGGTTGAATCAAATTAAATGCTATAAGAAAAAAATGTTTTGATGTCCAAGAGAAGGAATATGGCTTAACAGCTAAAGTTCCACTACTGATAGACCTGGGAAGCCTTGGTGATGAAATTTAATTTCTACATTCTTTGAAGACATCACAGACTCCATTGTGCAGTAAAGAGGTTTCCCAAGTGGAATTTTGGAATTCTGACCATCTTTAAGAGACCCATTGGCTGATAGAGGACATTGTCCTTAATTTTAATGAGGAAAAAGAAGACTGTGTAATGGGAGATAGAGGGTTAAATCCATTCAACTCAAAGCACTGGAAATTGTGCTTAAGTGTATCTGTGCACGTGGAGGCTCAAACTTTGGTACCTAGCATGGTGAATATTAAGATAGTAATCCTTTACCAAGAAGTCATCCAGATTATTTCATGCCTGTTGCCTTGTACCCAATAAAGTACAGCATGGTATATAGGAAAGGATAGGAGCTTTGGCATTGGAGAGATTTGGGTTCAAGTCCTAGCTCAACTACTTTCTAACAGTGTGACCTTGGGCAAGTTACTTAAATTTTCTGAGCTTCATTTTTCTAACCTGTGTCATGGGTATACTTATCCTCTGTGCACAATATTTGGGATAGTGCCTGACGTATATTAGGTGCTCAAGAAATATGCATCAGATGTTCCCACATTATGATCACAAGCAGTTGTTTTCTCGCTTCCTTTGTGAAGTGGTGGACGCTTCTTTTTGTCTTCCAGTATGTTTCCCCTCCTCTTCGCTACTTAACACTACTTTGATTTCCCTTTGGAAAATAACCACCTATTCACCCATCTCAGTCCATGTGGTTTGGGTAGAGAACTTTCTTCACTGAAGAGGTAGACATACCTTCATTAGTCATGGTTTTCCATGTTCCTGCCCACAGCAATTGGTTCAGGGATGGACATGTGACCCAAGATGGGCAATGAGACTTGATCCCAGTACTTTTATGGATCTTTCTGGAAGGAGAAACTCTATTCCTCTGGTGGTTGTTAAGAAGTATCAGATGGTTACCCAAAAAGTTAAACGTAGAATGCAACATGACTCATCAATTCCACTCCCAGGAAAATACCCAAAACAATTAAAAACAGGTGTTCAAACAAAAGCCTATACATGAATGTTCATAGCAGCATTATTCATAACAGCCCAAAGGGGACCACTCAAATGTCCATCAACAGATGAATGGATAAACGAAATGGATAAAAATATCCATATAATGGAATATTATTCAACCACATAAAGGAAGTAGGATCAATACATGCTACACCATGGTTGAACCTTGAAAACATTATTTAGCGAGAGCTTTGTAGGCACCCACCTCCTGCTGA
>NW_006789814.1:231936-233966 GCF_000442215.2 Lipotes vexillifer
TAATACAAATGGAAGGAAAGTATTTCCAAGGACCACCCAACTCCACTTTTCCCACAGAAAGGAAGGTGAGATGCTCTTTGAATCCTGTGCTCCATTCTTCTCTTTGCATGAGCTTACTGAACAAGACCAGCTCAAATGCTGCTTTTTCCAGGAAGGATTCAGAGTTGAACTTAGTCACTCCCTGCCTTAGGGAGAAGTATTTTTGTAAGTGTCTCTTTTCCCCATAAGTTAGGGAGCTTCTGGGGGTCGCAATCATGTTTTACTCTTATTTGTATCCCTCACCTGTAATGCCTACTACGGTGCCTGGCACGTAGTGTTTGCTCAGTGCACACTTAATTTGAAGAGAGAGTTGGTCATAATTTTGTGTGAGAGTAACACGTAACTGATTTTAGATCTAGTTTTTTTTTTTTTTTTTTTGCGGTATGTGGGCCTCTCACCGCCGTGGCCTCTCCCGCTGCGGAGCACATGCTCCGGACGAGCAGGCCCAACGGCCATGGCTCACGGGCCCAGCCGCTCCACGGCATGCGGGATCTTCCCAGACCGGGGCACGAACCCGTATCCCCTGCATCGGCAGGCGGACTCAACCACCGCGCCACCAGGGAAGCCCTAGATCTAGTTTTGTTCAGCACTTAGCATGATTCCTTAAAGTATGCACTTTATATAAAGTATAGCCATATGTGTATCTACCTATACCTACCTGACACTACACCTACATCTTCACCTACATCTACACCTACATCTACATCTACATCTATGTGTGAGCAATACTACCTGAGAGAAACTGAAATCCTTCCCTATCTATGAAACACACTGTACATTGAACTTGGGCCCCAAGTTCAAAAATCACTGAACATACTATTCTGCATATCCCAGAGGTCATTGAACTAGTGCCTCCTGCAGTGCAACCTCCATCCCTGTCTCCAACTCAGTGATAATCATAAGGATGAAGATAGTATCAGTTGCCAGTTATTGAGTATTTGGTTTGAGCTGGGATCTGTAAGTTCTTCACCCACATAATTTTGTTCAATCCACGCAACAGCCATTTGACCCAGGTTCTGTGATTATCCTCATCCTACTGATACATGGAGGCTGAGGGAGGCTCAGCTACTTGCCCAAGGTCACACATCCCATTTGAGGGCAGAACCAGGATTCAAACCCGTTTGACCTCCAATCCCACGTTCCCGACTAGCACAACTGCCAGACGGGAAATTCTGCCCTAGTTGGACAATTCGCTTTCCCTCCTGCCTCCTGCCTCCTGCCCATCACCACCTCCTTCTGAGAGCAGAAGGGTCTAAGAACCAGCATCTGATGAGTCTGAATCCTGCTGGTGTACCCTCTCGCTATGTGTGTGTCTCTCCAGTTTCCTGTAGTTCTGAAAGGGGCTTAGTTTGGGGCACTTCTGATTTGGTAACTTCATGAACCCCAGAGGGCAGGAGTGGTCATGTTCTTGTCCTTGTCACTTCCCATTATGTCTGGAGATGTGCACGTGGGACCCTTCCTCCCCTACACCCCCCATTATAGAGAGAATGGCATGGGAGACGACATAGATGTGACAAAACCTTCAGAATCTGTTGCCGGGTACCACCGTCTGTCATCATCATTTTGGTGGCAGTCTCAAATACATAAGCCCATTTTCTTCTAGAAATCAGCCTCAGGGAGACCCTGTCCTCACACTTTTGAGCCCTTAGGTGGAAGAGGAACTGAGTCAAGTTCCTGGGCCATTCTGGACCTATCTGGCCTCAGATCCATCCTTTGCCCTCCCGCTGCAGACCATGGTTCCCAGGCTCCCACATAAGCAGAGTTTCAGCTGAACTTGGCCAGTGGGAGGTGCTGATGGGAGACTGGCAGGCAGCAGGGAGGGATAAGCCATGATATTTCTTTTCTCCCTTTGTCTGCCGTGGCATCTCTGCAGCAGCGGTATCTCCTCTGTGGCTGGCGGGGCCGTGGGACAGACCCCTCTTTTGTCCTGAGCTCAGTAATGCCCAACCTCCCTTGGTCCCTTGTCCTAGGGGTTGTGGTCAATTCCTGCT
>NW_006789814.1:234047-238244 GCF_000442215.2 Lipotes vexillifer
TCCTGCTGTTTATTCATCTTTGGCAGGACCAGGATGAGGATGAAACAAGTGAGGCTGAGTAATATAAGTGTCGGGTCAGATCCTGTCTTTATTTAAAGTTTTGATATTTTCTTTATCATCAATTTTTTTCTGCATCAATCTAGACTTTTAAAAGTAAAGATCTTCCTTGACTTATAATGGGGTTATGTCGTGATAAACCCATTGTAAGTGGAAAATGCATTTAATACATCTAACCTACTGCGCAGCATAGCTGAGCCTAGCCTACCTTAAATGTGCTCAGAACATTTACATTAGCCTACACTGGGGCAAAATCACTTAACAGAAAGCCTATTTTATAACAAAGTATTGAATATCTCGTGTCATTTATTGAATACTGTACTGAAAGTGAAAAACAGAATGGTTGTCTGGGTACAGAACGGTTGTAAGGATACCGGTTGTTTACCCTGGTGATCACATGGCTGACTAGGAGATGCGGCTCTTGGCAGCTGTCCAGCATCATTGGAGGGTCGCACTGCCTAGGGCTAGCCTGGGAAAAGATCAGAATTCAAAATTTGAAGTATGATTTTTACTGAATGTGTACCACTTTCACACCAAGTCAAAAAATTGAAGTTGAACCATCGTAAGTCGGGGACTCTCTGTATTGCTTTAAAGTAGGATTCCCACATTGTTCCATTTGGTACCTTGGTCTTTTGTCACCCGAACATCCCCCGCATTAAAATCCTGCTGTTTAAAATACTCAAGTGGTTTCTCCTCCCCAGTTGCACACTGATAGTGTACCTCACACAGATTTCGACTTACACGTCTCCATGAGGTAGGGATTAGTATTATATCCATTGTACATATGAGGACAGATGCTCAGAAACCTTTAGTGATCTGCCAGTGCCACTGAAGCTATGATGGGGCAGAAATGGATCTCGAACCCAGGTCTTCGGGACTCCAGAATCCTCACTCTTAACCATTAAGCTCTGTGGTTTTATTATATATATTTTCAGAGGAATCAACTAAGAACAAAAATCCCTTTTGATCAGGAAGAAACCTTTTTTTTTTTTTGCGGTACGCGGGCCTCTCATTGTTGTGGCCTCTCCCGTTGAGGAGCACAGACTCCGGACGTGCAGGCTCAGTGACCATGGCTCATGGGCCCAGCCGCTCTGCAGTATGTGGGATCTTCCCGGACTGGGGCACGAACCTGTGTCCCCTGCATCGGCAGGTGGACTCTCAGCCACTGCGCCACCAGGGAAGCCCAGGAAGAAACCTTTTGATTGTGGAGAACACTCTTAAAAGGGTCTCTATCTGGGCTCTTTCAAACTTGAAATTTATATGCAGAGAATACAACTCTGTGAGGACAGGTGATATTGGGATGAAACTGGGCAGGTTTATATTCTTCTCTGAGCTGATTTGTCGCAGTAAATCCCCAGCAAATATCACTTGTCTCATTTTCCTTCAATCCTTTTGTCTGAGTTTGAGTTGAAAACATTTTTTTCCCTTTTTCTTTGTAAATTCTCTTGATTTTGGTTATGTAACCAGGCCAGGCAATTGCCTTTGCTGAACAAAAGTCTCAAATGAATAGATATCATTGGTAATACCAGTAATTAACAGTTTCTCTCTGCAGCACATGTCTGAAACTGCTTTTATTGATTTATTTTGACTCAGTTCCATATAGGCCAATTTTTCAGTTCACACAAACATATGCTTATCTCCTTTTGGTTCCGACCATTCTGAGCTCTGTTTTTAAAGATTGTAATTCCTCAGGACAGCTCTGACAGGGGAGCTGATGAAACAGGACTAAGGTACCTCAAATTAACTATAACCTTGAAGGGTTATTAATGAGTGGGAAGGATGGAGAACCTCAGTTTGGGGTTTGATTTCTGTGTTTTCTTTCTGGTTCGATTTAAGCAGAACTTGGAGCTACATGGAGTTGCATGTAGGAAGAGGAAAGGGAGATAGGAGGGGAGTCATCCAGGCAAAGATAGGAGTCAAAGAGAAGAAAAATGGAAGAGGAAGCACCAGTTGCCAGTGTTCCTCTGACTCAGGTAGCTCTGCTTCTCTGGGATTCATCCCAATGGTCCTATTTTTTCCCCCTCAATCAAGGGAAAAATGCAGAGTATTAAAGGGGCAATTTGTTTGGATGGCTAGGAATGTCAAAGTTACTACTTTTCCACCACAGTTGAGCTCTTTCATTAAGTTGAATCTAGAAAACTTAGATGAAGCAAAGGAGAAGGGGGTGGGGAGGAAGCTAGTTTTAAATATTTCCAAATATTTTGTGGTTCTACATGCAGACACGTTGTACCCCCCCCACATGCATATACACACACACGATACAGTCGAGATTCCACTGAACATGCTTACAGAACATAATACTACTGAACATATTATTCTGTGACCTGTTTTTCAAATTAGTGTTGTATCATGAACCCATTTATGTGTCAATAATTATACCTCTGTGTGATCATTTTTCATGGCTGAATAGCATTTCATTGGATGGATGTATATAATGTATTTAACCAATCACCTAGTGTTGGATATTTAATTTGTTTCTTTTCTTTTCCTTCCTGGCCTCTTTTACTTTCTCTATCTCCTTCCTTCCTTCCCTCCCTCCATCCCTCCCTCCCTTCCTTTCTCCTGTCTTACTATTTAACCATTCTGAAATAAACAACTTTGACTTTCTTCATGAATTGGAAACATTTGCTTAGGACAGATTCTCAGGTGCAGATTTTTGGTCAAAGAGTGTGCCAATTTTTAAGCTTCTGATGCATTCACTACTCTTTCCTCTGAGAAAATTGTACCGATGGATACAGGAAATATGGCAATTTTAACCCCAGAATTACACCATCCCGTGAGTCTTCTCTGAAGGTGTAGTGTTTGCACTGAGAACTCTAGGATGGGTGTAAGTTAACAAGGCAGGGGTGAGGGATGGTGGTAATAGTGGTGGTGGCAAACATTATGGCAGAGGGAGCCACATGTGTAAGGAACACTTGGTAGGAGGGAGTAAAAGACCTTCAAAGAGGCAGAGTCAGCACAAAAAATAAAGGAGGAGGGTGTATTATTCAGGATTCTTGAGGTTTATCACAAGCAAGTAGCTCATGTGATTATGGAGGCTGGCAAGTCCCAAGATTGTAGTCGGCAAGCTGGAGACACAGGAGAGCCAATGTTTCAGTATGAGTCCAAAGGCAGGGGAAAAAAAGCAAAAAACAAAAAAACCTATGTCCTAGCTCAAGGCAGTCAGCCAGAAAGAGTTTGCTCTTATTTGTGGGAGAGTCAGCCCTTTTGTTCTATTGAGGCCTTCAACTTTTTAGACGAGGCCCACCCACATTGGGGAGGACAATCTGCTTTATTTAATCTACTGATTGACAAATTAATCTCATCCAAAAACACCTGCACAGACACACCCAGAATAATATTTGTCCAAATGTCTGGACATACTGTGGCTCAGTCAAGTTGACCCCAAAAATTAAGCATCACAGGGGGAACATGAGAGGAGGTTCCAGAGTGGGCAGTAGCGGAGGGAATGTGGATGGAAGGAGAATAGGACCATACAAGGCCTTGTGGACCGCATAAGCGTTTTTGATTTTCATCATAAGAGATATTGGAAGTCACTAAGTGGTTTTAGCAAGGCTGGAGATGCAGTGACGTAATCACACTCACAATAACCCTATGAAGTATGAGGGGAAGGCATTCCTTACCCATATGACAGATGAAAAGACTGGGCTAGAACTTTTAAGTAGCTCTCAGAGGTCCTCTCTCATTCCACAGTACAAATTAGGGTTCTTTTCACCCATGCTAAACTGCTACTTGTGGGTCCACATATGCATAGAGAACTTTTGCAAGGCATCCCCCAGTTACACGGATTCACCCACATCCCGTTACTTCAACTTGGAAGTGCCAAGGGGTTAATGTCCCCAGAAGCCACCCAATGGCAGATGGGGAGCTAGTGGGTAAATACAGCAGCCTGAGAGTCCCACACTGCGGAATCGTCCCGAGGTGCATGCCCCCCAGTTCTCTCCCAGAGCTCCCAGTGGGACTGTGCTCCTGTTGCTCAGAGCAATAATCTTTTTGATGACACAGTCTGTATTGGCCGCTTCCTCACCTCTTCACTAACCTGTTGAGGTTTCCCGAGACCACTTCCCCAATAAATTACACTTAAGTCTTGTCTCAGGCTCTTCTTCTGTGGGAACCCAGCCAAAGGCAGGGACACTCTTT
>NW_006789814.1:238254-243418 GCF_000442215.2 Lipotes vexillifer
GACATTCTTGCTTCTGTGCAGTTTTGCTGTAAGCACTTGGAGCTTGGCAGGCACTTGGACTCCGCAGCTGGAGGTTTTAGTGATGAGCGTGGGGCCAAGACTCTCAACATTTTTTCCTCTTTCCCACTTATGACCTCAGATCTGTGTTGGGGAAGGACCTCTGGGGGTGATGTGCGTAAACCTTGCCTGCGATGCGTTTCTGCTTAAGGCAGGATTTGACAGTGGGTGCCTGCCAGCATCTCAGCAGCAGTGTTGACACCATGCATGGGGCTGAAGGATTAATCACCAGCCTCTACCAAGTCCAGGATAACACGCCTGCCATCTTCTCACCTCTGACACTCCTGCTACCCAATGGATCCCCAAGGCTCCATCAGTAATTCATAGGAGAACCAAGAGCATCAGGACTCTGACACACTTTCCAACAGTCAACCAGATTCTGGCTTTTTTCCTACCTTCTGGGTCAGGCCTTGTGCTCTGGTTTCCTGAACTGCAGGTGGCATCAGGAGAAGAATTAACTTCAGGGCTGTCATTTCCCAAGGATGCCAGTACTAGGGATGCAAATTAAATACTCATAATTAGAAGATGCCTTTCTGCCAGGTTTCTTTAGGGAAAACTTCCTCCTCATTCTGTCTGATATTCCCATGGAGACGAGCAGGGAAAATTCATATCTGGCAGCAGGCTGTGGTATCAGAAATAATGGCTCGAGGCACGAGGAAAACATAATCAATGTATACCAGCTGAGAGGTCCCATGATGGGAAGGAAATTGACTCTGTTCCCCAGTGCATATAGCCCATGTTGGTGTCCTGCTTTCTTTGTGTATTTGGCAGAGGGGAAATGCATAATCGTGGTTCTTCAGGGGAAAAAATACCCCATGAAACCATTACGTCGTCATCAGTCTATATAAGATAATCCGTTGCTGGGGGCGGGAGCTTAAAATATCCAAGCAGGTCTCCTGGTTTTCTGCCTGCTTTCTCTTTGTTTGTGCCCAAACTCTTGCAATCTGGCAATATACTTTTCCTTTCTGCCTTCTACCCCTTGCCCCAAACAAATAATAATTGATGACAATTGTTTCACAATGTATGTCACCTCCCTGGAGAAGCTTCTTGGGGAAAAAAAAAACTTACGTGGGTTGATCATGTATCTCTGGACTGTTTTATCATAGATCTGAAGGTCTGAATATAGAGATAGCCCTAAAACTCGAATGCATATCATCTAGATGATTTTTTTTTCCTCAGCAGAAGTATATAGGTCTGAGTTTCTGGTTGCAAATAAAATGACAGCATGGATGATAGTGACATGAAGCAGAAAAGGGATCTATGGTTTGGAAAACAAATAGGAAACGAGGCAAGACCTGGCCAGGACTTGGTCTTAAGACCAGCCAGTGTGTGGTATCCCCGTTTGTGTGGTTGCTCTGGATATTGTTATTTTGCAACTGTAGTCCAAAGCCAGCCTTAGCTACTTGAGTGTCTCTAAAGATCACAGTCTTTGCATCCTCTGTTCAGTGTCGAGTCCTGGAGATGGGCACCTACCAGCTGAGCTTCAGCCATGGCCATCGACCTAGCTTCCAGGTACCAGGGACAGGCACCCCATCCCTTCCTCCCCCTTAAGGGGAGTCTTTGAAAGGGCAGTCTTTTCCATCACCCACCCATCCTCCTCCCCTCTTCGTCTTCCCCCCTTTGCTTTCCCCTATCATATTCCCACCCAACGTATAATTTCCTCAGCTATCAGTGTTTATGCTCTGCCATCCCCCACTAGGATCTGAGTTCCATGAGAGCAGGATTTTGGTCTCCCTCATTCACTGCTAAATCCTAGAACAGTGCCTGGCACATAGTAAGCACTTAATAAATGTAGGTTGAATGAAAGAATCAATGAAATGGGAGGGATGGTTTGGATGCTGGGCTCCTCCAAAGGATGAATATTCCTGGCAAGAAATATTTCTCATTCTCGATAAAAGGAACAATCACTTTTAGGAGCTGGCTCTTTGTTTTTAACAAGACGAGGCCATGAGTAACTCACGCACAGCAGAGAGAAATGCTGCACTGTGACATTTTCCCTCAGATTTTCTTCTGTGCAAAGTTGATATTTATAGCCAGTGTCCACCGGCCTCTGTTTATCTGCAAAGTGTGTCGTAGATGCCTCACCAAGGATCCTGGATCATAGCGGAGTTATGGGCAGACCCATCTCTTTATACCTTGGGCAGAGAATAAAGGGAGAGTCTAGTTCCTCTGCTAAGAAGGACCCTTTGGGGAAATGGTACCACTGGGCACGGGGCATTTGGGGTGGCGGGCTTGTGGGAAAAAAATGCAGACTTAGTTGTTTAAGCTCCCTCATCCCGATCACGTGCTTAAGGAGCAGCATTTATTGACCATCTACTATATGCCAGGAGCTCTTCCAAGCCTTCCACGTGCTCTGATCCTTTAATCCACCATACTGTTATCACCATATTGCAGCTGGAAAACTGGGACACACTTGAGATCTATGTGAGCTGTGCCAAGTTACATGAGGACTTTCGCCCTTTCAGAGTCATAGAGAGGGACCTGGCTGCGACACCAAGCCAAGCTGTCCTCTTCTGAGGACAAGAGAGGAAGTTGCTTGCCCGAGAGCTGCCCATTATACCCAGCACCCAGGTGCCCTGAGGAGGTTGCGTTGACAGAGATTTGGCCCAGTGGGCTCTTGGTGTTTGATTGTGCGGGGCCGTGCAAGAATAAGATGTATGGAAGAGAGAAAGTTGCGGGGTGCAGGTGCTAGAAGATTCCAGGACTGCTTATGACTGCCCTATAGAGAGAATCTTTCACTGCCTTCACACTGGATTTTGGAGTAAGGCTATTGAGATTCACCACCTGTTTCTGCCCCTAATTCACCACCACAAAGGAAACACCTCGAATGTTGGCTGTTATTGCCCTTAATACAAGGGATTTGGGGAAATGCAAAATTTTTCTTGCTGTGGCATGGTGCTAATGGAGCCACAGTTGGTGTAGTCACTGCAATCAAATGAACATAAACTCAAAAATGTGCCTTTATTCTGGGGCCAAGAAATTAATTAGGTGTGCGCTGGAGAGGGATTAAGATACAAGATGCCAGCTAACATGCAAGATCTCCAGTTAAATTTGAATTTTAGATAGACAATAATATTTTAATATAAGTATGTCTCATGAAATATTTGTAACATACTTATACGAAAAAATTATTCATTGTTTATTTGAAATTCAAATTTAACTGGGCATCCTGTACTTTTATGTGCTAAATCTTGCAATCCTAAGAGTTTTGCTTTGTCTCTGGCTATTCCTGGCCTTATATTAGCCTCTTTCTCCCCACTGCCTGCTTAAATGTGAAGTCAGAAGTCATAAAAGACTTGACACAATGACAAGAATTTTAATGGCCTAAGGCATTAATTCATCCTTGACAGGAGACATATCCAATCTATTTAGGTTCAGTGATTTGAAATGGCACATTTTCATATTTCCCACCCTCACTCCATCCCCACCAAGAATCAGGATGGATTGGGAAGCAATTTATTCCATTCTTAGGGAGTTTGAGGGAAAACGTCTCCTTGTGAAGAGGGTGAGGATTTAAGGCTTAAAGGCAGATGTTGGAGGCCCTTTGGGCGGGATTTAATTCCACTCTCCTTGCACTCTGCTGCTAATTTCTTTAATAGTCATGAGCATACAGGTGTAGCTAGCAATGCAGAGGAGAGACATGTCCCAAATCTGGATGATTAAGACATGTTTTTCTCATTTCCACCCTGTAATTTGAGATGCTCTTGATTTTCATTTTTTGCTCATCATCAACTAGCAGTGGCACCAAACATTTTAATGTTTAAAATCTCTGCCCCCTACCTCCTGGATTCTCTCTCAAGCCATTTATGATGTCTAGATATGCACTTGATCCCCAAAAAAGAGCCCTGCAGTGAATCTTTACACACAAGTGAAATTTCCTTTTGTAGTGCAAATTACTACAAAATTTCATTTTATGAATTTTGTAAATGTTGAGGCTTTTGTATATTGATTTTTTAAAAAGCGGATGTTGGGCTTCCCTGGTGGCGCAGTAGTTAAGAATCTGCACACCAGTGCAGGGGACACAGGTTCGATCCCTGGTCCGGGAAGATCCCACATGCTGTGGAGCAACTAAACCCGTTCACCACAGCTACTGAGCCTGCGCTCTAGAGCCCGCGAGCCACAACTACTGAGCCCGCGCGCCTAGAACCCATGCTCCGCAACAAGAGAAGCCACGGCAATGAGAAGCCCATGCACCACAATGAAGACCCAACGCAGCCCAAAATAAAATAAATAGATAAATTTATATTTAAAAAAATCAGATGTTTGTGTATGCCACTGGCTGTCTAGACCGCTGTTCCTCTCTTCCCATCATCGTCATCTTCATCCTATTCATCGTTTTTGTGTTAAACTCACAATTAAGCATTACCGCTTACAGCAGTGATCTTCAAACCCGGCTACATTTTCGTACTGCAGGGGTAATTAAAAAACTTATGGATGCTCAGAGCACAGCCCCAGAGATTCTGACTTGCATGGTCTGAGATGCGATACTGCTGAGTGATTCTAGCTGCAGCCAGGTTGGAGGACCACCAGCCTAGAGGTAAAAAATAGCCTGAACTGAGGGGTCTGGATTCCCATCCTACCTATGATGTGTCCTCTGGCAAGTTACCACCTTCCTGAGGCTCAGTTTCCTCATCCATAAGATGGGGGTGATTGCAGCAGAGTTGAGTAGTTGTGATAAGACCATGTGGCCCACAAAGTCTAAAATATTTGCTCTGAACCTTTACAGAGAAAGTTTGCCTTAACTTAACAACATAACATAAGCCTGTACCATAAACCTCATTTATGTCCTCATGGAGTTCCCAGGCTAGTGGGGGGAGACACTTTAAATACCTCCCATATATTCCAGTAAAGGCACAGTGTGGTATCATGGAGACAGTCTGGGATTGGCTTCTTTCCTCAAATCCTCCCCAAACCATACATTTGACCTTAAGTAACCTGCTTTTTTTTTTTTCTTCCCTCTGAGCCTCAGTTTCTTCATTTCTAATGTAGAAGGGTGGGGCTAGATGATCTCTAAGGGCTCTTTCAGCTCTAGGATTTTCTGATTCCATCCCTGGCATCCTGTATGGCTCTGTTTTTTTTTTTTTTTTTTTTTTTTTTTTTTTTTTTT
>NW_006789814.1:243563-252940 GCF_000442215.2 Lipotes vexillifer
CCGGGGCACGAACCCGTGTGCCCTGCATCGGCAGGCGGACTGTCAACCACTGCGCCACCAGGGAAGCCCCTGTATTGCTCTTAAAGCACAGATCTACCAATTCTATGGGAACTGGTCCAGGAGATCTTTTAAACTGGGCATGTGGAAGTACCAGGCTTTCTCGCCTCCACACTACAGATGTTTTAGAGCAAATCAATACCCTTCTGGGGAATTCCCTGGTGGTCCACTGGTTGGGGCTCCATGATTTCACCGACGAGGGCCCAGGTTCAGTCCCTGGTCGGGGAATTAAGATCCCACATGCCATGAGGCTGGGCCAAAAAGTAAAATAAAACAAAATAAACAGAAGAGATTTGTTTATGGTGGCTCTTAAGGGTGAAAGGAGAAACTTATTTGAAAGAAAAAAAAAAATACCATTTTGCATCATGGCCAGTCTTTTTTCTCCAGAGGTTCAGAGAAAGGTTTAGAAATTCCTCTGTGGCAGGATGAATCATGGCCCCCAAAGATATCCAGGTCCTAATCCTTGGAACCTATGAATGTTTACCTTATACAGCAAAAGAAACTGAAAATGCGATTAAATTAAGAATCTTGAAATAGGGCTCATCCTGAATTACTAGGCATATGCCCTTAATGCAACCATTATGTCCTTCTAGGAGGGAAGCAGAAGGCAGAGGGAGATTTGACTGCACAGAAGACAGTAGGACAACCTCAGTTGAGAGGGTTTTAAAGATGCTAGACTGCTGGCTTTGAAGATGGAGGAAGGGGCCAGGAGCTAAGGAGTGCAAAGAATGCAGCTCTAGAAGCTGGAAAAGGCAACTGAAAGGAACCTCCACTCTGTAGTATCCCTGGAGGGAGCACAGCCCTGTGGATATTTTAATTTCCAGTCAAACTGCTTTTGGACTTCCCACCTAGAGAACTCTAAGAGGATAAATGTGTGTTGTTTGAAACCACCACATTTGTGTTAACTGTTGTGACAGCAACTGTAGGAAAGTAATACATCCTCCTTATATCAATAAGTAACCCACGGATCCCAAGGAGAATCCACAGTGTGCCTGTAAAATAAGTCTCATACCAGAGAAAAAAATTAGTAAAGGGTTTTATTTTGGTCAGCCTTGTGGAAACACTGCAATGGAATAGAGACAGAGGAAAAAAATGAAGGGAGAGTTGAATGGGCTGAGGGAGAGCTTGGGGCCCTCCCCAGCTTTTTATCTCCATCCTTCACTGTGCTAGGCCAAATTCTAAGCTAGCCTTCACAATCTCTACCTCCTGGCATCACACCGTGGTGGGACCTGGGATTTGCTTCTAACCAATAGAATATGGCAGAGGTGACATTGTCTCTATCTTAGACTAGAGAGAGAGAGACTCTCCTTTTGGCCTTGCAAAAGCAAACAGCCCCGTTTTGAACTGTCTGGGAACTGGCACTGGTCTCTAGGATTTGAGGGCAGCCCCTATAGCCAGTAAGAAACCAAGACCCTTAGTCATTCAGCAACATGAAAATGCATTTGCTAACAACCAAAATGAGCTTAGAACCAGGTCCTTCCCCAGTCAACATACAGGATGAGAACACATCCTCCTCCTCCCCGGCCCCCCACACCCTGATTGCAGCCTTGTGAGACCCGTAGGAAAAGACCCAGTTAAGCTGTGCCTGAATGTCTGACCCACAGAAACAGTGAGATGATCAATGTATATCTTTTTAGTTGCTAAGTTCCTGGTATTTTGTTACCCAGCAATAGAAAATAAATGTAATCACTGCCAATCAATTCATTCTAGACTAGATGGAGTAAATGACTACTGGAGAGGTGTGGTTTGAAAGACCTCAAGTCTTTCAAAGACCTCAAGTCTTTCATTTTCACAAAGATTTCCTCTCTCTGTGAGTACCCACCATGCCTATCCTCGTGACTCTCAAAAATTGAAGATATCAAAGATGTATTTAAAATAAAAAATATGACCAAGGAGGTACAGAACATGGAATGATCATTAGTTTTACACTTAGGTTAGTTCAAGTATTTGATAAATTCAATAGTTGGTAGTGTAGAGAATAGTACACAGGATAAATAAGTTTTGATTAAGGCAGGAGAGGGGACCAGGAGCCATCCAGCATAAGAATAACGTTTAACATTTATGGAAAATTCACTATGTGTCAGATGTTATATTGAATACATATATATCTTATTTAATCATCACATCAATTCTATAGGGTAGGTACTTCGACTATCTCCAGTATACAAATAAACAGTGGCACAGAGAATTTGTTTAACTTGCTCAAGGTCACACAGCTAATTAGTGGTGATATCCAGGAGGGAGCAGGCATTGGGATCCTTGAATAGGCAGGGGGTTGAAGAGTGACTGTGGGTAGGCAGAAAATGGGAAGGGGTCTTGAGGAAGGAGGAAGCTTCTCCAAAGAGAAATAGAATCCAAGGCAGCTCCATCTGAAGGTAAACTGAGAGACTATTTATGATACAGATGACAGCTAGGTTTATTGGCAAGGGATGCCTGAAGGACTTGCTTGAGAATGACTCTGAGACCATATCCAGTTTCATTGGGAAGGAGTGATCTGATTATTATTATTGTTATTATTCATTGATGTGGTTAAGTTAAGCAATGTGGTTTTTAAAACGTCCCATGAGTTAATAAGAATTTAATAATAGGCTTATAATTGTTGCCAATGTGCCTGTGATGGGGAGAAATCTTCTGACACTGACAGAATATTGGAATCCAATGACCTGAAAAGACAAAAGTGGCAGCTTGCCAATGTTTGCCTGAGGCCTTGCCAAAGCAAAGGCCACCTCTGGCTGGAGCGGGGATGAAGGCACATAGCAGAGTGACTAAGAGTGATGGCTCTTGACTCAGCTTTCTTGCATCCTGACGCAGTCACATAGCAGCTGTGTTACCATGGGCAAGTTATTACACTTGCTGTGTGCCTCAGTTTCCTCATCTATAAAATGGAGCTATAGAAAGTATGTTCCTAGTAGGATTGTTGTGAAAATATAATGAGTTGATCCACATCATGTGCTTAGAACTCTGACAATATACACTCAATAGATATTATCGATACTAATATTATATTGATTATGGACAGCTTTTTATTTTTATTTTTTTGCCACATTCCTGGTGGAACAAACTGATTTTTCATGTTATTATGCCTAGATGTTCCAGGTACTTTGCTTGGTAACAATGATCTCATTTTCTCCCATAATTTATCATCATTCCTGTTTCTCATGTGAGAATCTTGGAGGTCATCAAGATGAAGCAGCAGTTACTGGTAGAGCCAGCACTCCAACCAGAATGCTGAGTCCCTTTCTATTCTTTTAAGCTGCTCTCATGAGAAGAGGTCATCAGCCCTAGGGTAAGAGATTGGTATCACCTCGGGGTGGAGAACATTCTTTTCTGCCCCAGCCCGTTCGGCCTCCAGGTGCAGAGCTCTGCTCTTAGGTGTGGGAGGGAAATGCTCCTTCTGCTGACCTCCCACTTCCTTAGGGCCCCAAGTCTGTAATCTTCATCCCTAATGAGCCACAGGCCTCCCCAGTGTGTTCTGAAGGGACCTCACCTGGTAGAAGGATTGGAGACATTCCAAGGGCTTTTGGCAAAAGAGATCTTGGGTACTTTAACTTTCTGTCTTAGAAGCACAGTTCCCATGGAGTTTAGGGGCACGTGACCCCACTGTGGGTGAAGATGTTTCCTGAGAGGCTGCTCCCCCTTTCTTGCCCCAGCTGTGTGATTTTAGGAGCTGAACTGGAGACACAGTCTTCTCTCTGAGACAGCTGCTCCTGTAATTTCAAGGGCATGGTTCGCCTTCCTCATCAGATAACTTTGTGATTCAGGGAAAACCACAGAGACACAGGGAGTAGAAAAGACATTTAAAAAACCCATCTCCAGGAACACTGGGAATAGATCTTTGGGCAAATAGGGGACAAAGGAAAATGAAGCAAATTGTTGAGGGGGAACAAACATCCCAAATAAAGGGAGAAGAAAAACTGTGCCTTGCTAAAAAGACCCAAAGTAAACGACATGCATTAGGAACAAGACAACCGTGAAGGGTAAACTGGAGGAGAGAGACCAGGAGTGGGGAAGGCAGCAAAGGATCCTGTGTCCTGGAATAAGATGGATGATGGGAGTGAAGTGAAGGTGGCTGAACGGGAAACATGACAAACTCTGAAGTGTCAGCGAGAGAGATTCGAGTAACGAGAACCTCAGATAAGACAAACACAAGAAGTAAAACCCATTTTAGAGTAAGGCTGACGGGTCGAATGGAACCGACAGCCAACGAGGGCATGGCTGGAGGATGTGAAGCATGAAGGGGACAAATCCAAAGAGAAAGAGAATTTCTCGGCTGCTATGGCTGTCAAGTGGCTTTGACAAGAGAGGCGAAGAGGGACAATGAGGGGCTGATCTGATGGACAAATCCCGCAGCCCCGAGTCATAGAGCATTAGAGGGATTTGCTTTGTGGGCCATGACCATCTCCGCTCTGGGATGCACATGAGGGCATACTCAGAACTGATGACGTGGGTTCCTTTTCTGCTTGGGATTAGCTCTGCGGTGGAAAAGGCTAGAAAGCAGCTGTAAACTCTCAGAAGTCAATGCTGTATTTCCAAACTTACAGTCCTGAAGTGGTGGGGGGCTGGTGGGGATCTCTGTTCTGACATCGAAGCCTACGGCACTTTTCCTCCAAGGGCTGTCCCTTCGGTTTTAAGTCATTGCTTATTTGTTTGTTTGTTTTGAGTTTTTCCTAAGCCCTCGCTGAATACATTAAGTCCCCTACATATGAACACGTTCCATTCCAAGAGTGCATTTGTAAGTCCAATTTGTTCGTAAGTCCAACGAAGTTAGCTTAGGTACCCAACTAACACAATCGGCTATATGGTACTGCACTGTAATAGGTTTATAATACTTTTCACACAAATAATATGTAACAAACAAACAAACACAAAAAATAAACACTTTTTATTCTTAGAGTACAGTACCTTGAAAAGTACAGTAGTATCAGCTACATCACTGTTGCTTTTACGCTTGCTTCCGGACATCCTGGCCTTGAAATAAAGACACTGTACTACTGTCCTCTATACAGTACTGTACAGTACAGTACACAAAAGCACAACCACTTGTAGAGGACGCACGCACGTGACAATGTGCGCCAGACACGTGAACTAACTTATGTGATTGGACATGCAAACACACGTTTGCGTCTTTGAAAGTGCCCAACTTCAAGGTTCATATGTAGGGGACTTACTGTGTAGGTTGATGGACAGGTATGAAATCTTGGCTATCAGTACACTGGGTTAGAATCTTAGCTCCACCACTTAACTGGCTCCAGATTTTTCAAATAGGATGGAGATGATCATAGGCTGGCTGTGGGGACCAAATGAAATCAGCTGAGTAATGTTTTCAGCATTGTGGCAAGGCCGAGCTGGAGTCTGGGATGTGGAACAAGGCACAGTTTAGCTCCCTGTGGTCTCTAGGCTGTGAAGTGAGGCAGGCGTTAGCATATTCCTTCATAAAGTATGAGAAATACAACTGCGGAGTTGTACTCAAGGCCTAGAGATGGCCTGGAGGAGGGTAGTGCTTCACTCTTTCAAAGTGTGATTGAGGTCATGGAGGAGTTTTTCACTTGTAACTCAGGTTTTCTGGTTTTTAACTTGTAACCTGGGGTTTCCTCATAGGGGAAGGACATTTCAGGCTCAGGGAACATGATGAGAAAAGGCATGGAGTGGAGACCCAGAATGCCAGGTTCGGGAGCCCAGACATTGTTTTGTTTCTAAAAGTGCATTTCACAGGAGGTTCATGGGTAAAAAGGAATGAGAAGGCCCCGTGTTTAAAAGAATTTTAGAAATTTTTAGCTAAACAAAACTGGTTTCTTTACTGGAAGACTTACGAGTCTTAAATCTGCTTATCTAGATAATGAATCTCTAGGAGGGACATATTGGATGCAGTATCTTCCAAACTTATTTAAGGACAGAAACTTTTTAGAAGAGGATCGTGCAAATCTAGTATTCTCCTCCCCCCGCCCACAAGTAACAAGTACCTTGTAAAAAAGAACATTTTGTGAAATGCTGATCTCAAGAATGAGGAATAGAACTGAGATGACTGTGGCTGGGTTATTTACTTACTTGAAAATCTTGTTACAATAGCAGTAGAAATATAAGACAAAAAGCATTGCCATGTTTCTTTTTTTTTAAATTTATTTTATTGAAGTATAGTTGATTTACAATGTTGTGTTAATTTCTACCCTGTGGAGGTTCCTAAAAAAACTAAAAGTAGAGTTCACATAGGATCCTACAATCCCGCTCCAGGGCATATATCCAGAGAAAGATCTAATTTGAAAAGATAAATGCACCCCAGTGTTCATAGCAGCTTTATTTACAATAGCCAAGACATGGTAGCAACCTGAAGGTCTATGGACAAGTGAATGGATAAGGAAGATGTGGTACATATACACACTGGAATATTACTCAGCCATAAAAAAGGATGTAATAATGCCATTTGTAGCAACAAGGATGGACCTAGACATGATCATACTAAGTGAAGTACGTCAGAAAGAGAAAGACATATCATATGATGTCACTTATATGTGGAGTCTAAAGTATGGCACAGATGAACTTATCTGCGTCACCACCTTTGGTAATATTAAGCATATTAAGTTGCCCCTATCCAATTAGGGTAGGTAAACAGCCCTGGACTCCACTGCCTTCTGGGATGGATGTGGCAGGGCACAGAAGAGAAGTCAGCTGCAGTCTTCAAAAGTCTTGTTTTCAAAAGTCTAACCCTCGCAGAATTTAGAGGTGTTGTGGAGGAGGTTGAAGGCAGGGAGAGGGAGAGTCATAGGTGTAAGGAAAATGTCTTAGCTGTGCAAGGGGAGAGTGGGGCTCCCCCTACCTCCTGACTAGAGAATTCCTTGGATGTCGGTGGGAAGAAACCAGGTCTGTTTCCTTCCAGTGTAACTGGGAGCCATCAAGACCCCAGACAAGTATGCCTGGCTGGCATCTCAGTAGAGAGGATGTTTGAGTTAACCTGCATAACAAAATTCCTCAAACACAGTGGCTTCAAACAGCAAACACTGAGCATAATGTGTGAGTATAAGAGGAGTGCTCCGATCAGAGAAAAAGGAACATCAGAGCAAATGTATATAGATTGAGTGAGATATAATGGTTACTACGTTCTGTACTTTATGGGTCCCGTAAACATCTGTTTGAATGAATGAAAGAACAAATGAATGATTGGAGGTTTGATGCAAAAGCAGAAGACAAACAGCTTGGAAAGCTTATTAAAAAACCAACAAAACATTTATTGTATCCCAGTTTCTATAGGTCAGGAATTTGAGTACGGCTTAGCAGGTTTCTTTGGCTCAGGTTCTCTGACAAGACTGCAGTCAAGGTGTTGGCTGTGGCTGGGGTCACCTCAGGGCTCCAGTGGGAGAAGATCCAGTTCCAAGATCACTCCTGTGGCCGTTGGCAGGATTGAGTTTCTTGCATGCTGCTGGACTGAGGGCTTCAGTTCTTCACTGGCTGTTGGCCAGAAGCCACCTCATCTCCTTGCTGGATGGGCCCTTGCATAGGGCATCTCACAACATGGCAGCTACAGCTTTATCAGAGTTCATCAGAAGAGCCGGAGAGAGGGCTAACAAGACGGAAGTCATAGTATTTTGTAATGGGATCTTGGAAGTGACATCCCATCACTTTGGCCACATTCTGTTCGTTAGAGCAAGTCACTAGGTCCAATATACACTCAAGGGGAGGGGATTGTACAAGGGCATGAATACCAGGAGATGGGGACCTAGGAGGTGGGGACTTTTGGGGGCCACGGCAGAAGCTGCCTACCACAAAGGACCACAACCATTCTTACAAGAGCTCTATACAAGCCTGCCTTGGAGGCAGCAGAGAATGGAAGCGAACTGAGAGTAAAACAATAGGGGTATCACCTGTAGTCTGTGTGGATAGTTGGCCAGTCACAGAGGAGGTGTACCTTCTATCTTGACACTATATCAGATCCTAGAATCATGATACAGGTACAAGGGCATTATGGGAAAAGTCCCAAGAATGGCTGTGCTGAAGGGGAGACACATTTACAATATTAATAGGTACTGGCAAATTGCTGTCCAAAAAAGCATGTACCAATTTTCATGTACAGAATTCACAGTCCCTCCTTATCTTCTTTCTTTTTCCTGGAAACATGTTCTGCGGCTAACTGCTGGGTACAGTGAAGTAGAAGTGATAAGAGCAAATGATCATGTTCCGTCCAAGTCAATGAAAGATGAATCATAGACATTACTGTACAGCAAAAGAATAGTTCTGGAATTAGATTTAGTGCAGCTCAAGGAGGGAAAGTGACTTGTTAAACAGTAAATGAAAGTCAGGTTGGGAAATGTTGAAGAAGAGAAGGGAATGAAATTGACTAGAGAAAGGACTTTGAGTCCAATATGGAGAATAATTCCAACTCCGAAGCCCAAGCTCATCCAAACATTAGCCTAAGCATTCATTTATTCATCCATCCAATGACTATTTGGTCCACTTTCTACATGGTAGGTGTCGTACAAGACACTGAGGGTATAACAATAGGCTAGGCTAGGGGTCAGAAAACTATGGCCGGTGGCCAAATCTTGTACATCTCATAAATAAGCTTTATCAGAACACAGCCACACTCATTAATCTACAAATTATCTATGACTGTTTTCACACTATGACAGTAGAGTTGAGTAGTTGTACCAGAGACTCTGTGGTCCACAAAGCCTAAAATATTTACTGTTTGTCTTTTACAGAAAAAGTTTGCCAACCCCTAGTTAAGACAGTCATGGTTCCTATTCTCTTGGGGCTTACCATCTAGCAGGAAAGATGGACAGTCATCCAATAGCTTCCTAGATGTATAGTTATAAACTGTGAGTAGTGTTCTGGAAAATACGTGATGCAGTGACAGAATGTAGCACGGGACACTTTTGATAGGGTGATCAGGGGATATTCCTGAGGACATGGATTTTTTTAGGGATTCGATGGATGAGAAGGAGGTAGCCTGCAAAGAACTAGGGGAGAGATTTCTGAACAGAGGGAAGAGGATGGGTCAAGAATCCCTGTAGGGGGACTTCCATGGTGGCACAGTGGTTAAGACTCCGTGCTCCCACTGCCAGGGGCCCAGGTTTGATCCCTGCTGAGGGAACTAGATCCCATATGCATGCTGCAACTAAGAGTTCACATGCCACAAGTGAGGAGCCCACCTGCTGCAACTAAGGAGTCCAAGTGTCACAACTAAGGAGGTGGTGAGCTGCAACTAAGGAGATGGCGAGCCACAACTAAGGAGCCCACCTGCCGCAACTAAGATCCGGCGCAACCAAATAAATAAATATTAAAAAAAAAAAACTCTGGAGGGAAAAGGCCTGTCTCTCCCCGCAGTGGAG
>NW_006789814.1:252988-256419 GCF_000442215.2 Lipotes vexillifer
AGTGCTTGTCTCTCCCAGCAGTGAAGAGGCAGCAGCATAGCTGGACCGTGGAGAGTAAGACAAGAGTCATTTGGGATCAGATCTTCAAGGACCCCCAGGCCGTGGTCGGAGATCTGGATTTTGTTTAAAGTACAATGTGAAGACCTTGAAAATTTTTATGATCAGTTTTATGAATCTTAAAGACCACTCTGTCCTGTTTAATTAGCTGATTTGAAGAGAGCGGAGACTGGAGAAACATTTAGTACCCAGGCCCTGTCTCTTCTCTGCCTTGACCTAACAGTTCAGGATGTGTGGACAGAAACAGAAGGGTTTATTCACCGATGGGTGAGGCATGTCAGGTTGGCCATAGAGGCCCACAGAAGCCGCCAGAGAAGTGCAGCAGTGCAGCCAGGCTCTGGTGGCGATTTTGACAGTGTGACCCAAGCCACGTTGCTTGGGTCTAAACCACAATGCTGTCTCAGGAAATACTCACCACAGGCTTTTTGCAGTGAAGAAAGCAGCTGATGCTTTTTAAAACTACTCAGTACTAGGGCTGTAATTTTTATCACATATAAATGAACTAAGAGTCACAGACAACTCATAATCTCCATGTCAAACCATCTTCCTCCAACACTTAACTATCATTTCCACTGTGGCCACTTCTCACAGGTGATGAAGACATCCATTGTTTGGCTTTGCACTAGTTGCTGACAGTGTTCAGACTTGAAAAAAAAGACAGCTAAACAAGACAACTCCATAAATGCCTGCTTGACATTGAGCAAGGAATTAATTCACCTTTTCCAGATTCTACCTTATCTTAATGTCTTTCTAATCTCCTAGAAGAAACATAACAATTTAGTCATGAGTTTGGAAACGCTAACCAACATCTTCCCTGAGTAGATAGCTGTGTAATCGACTAAGCTTTCAAGGTGTCTCCTAGTTTTATTAAAAAGCTAGTATTAAAACCACTTAAAATGATGTTGCTTTTTATCATCCCACTAAACAATGAGAAAACCAAGGGGCAAGGTGCTTAGGACAAGGTGTTATTGGTGAATAATGCAGTCATAGCTGATGTCCTCAAGGTGTATAATTATAAAAATTAAGCCTTATATGCTCAAGTGCAAACTTTTTTTCTCCCATGGGTTATCATGTTTGATAGGAAATATATAATAACATATAAAAATGTGGAAATTTTCCTTTCAGTTATTTTGTAATCAAGAATGATATAAATTAACAGTTATTATAGTTAATAACTTGTAAGACAATATCATTATCATTAGAGAAAGAAAAGACGAGTAAAATGGCCAAATCATTAGTGAACATTTTTTCATTCATCCGTGGGTTAGAGATCTGGTTGTATCCTTGGGGGGATGAAAAGGAAGATGTGGGATTACTGGAACCTAGGAGCTCAGAGGAAGGGCTGCAGAGCTGGTATTGGGAGCGTTTAAAGAAGCTGGAGATTGGAGCCAACCACTGCTGCTGGAATGATACTGATAGAAGTAAAACAAAGAGACACTCTCTTATCCCTTCCTCCTCTAGAATCTTCCCATCAGCAGATCCTAACAGGAAGCCAGTCCCTCAAAGGAATATGTGAAATTTGGTGTGCAGAGTTCCAATTAGGATCACATACAAGTGTAGAAGGGTGGACAAATAGCTGAGAGGCAATGGGTAAATAACTGGCACAATAGTATCCTTTTGTGTGAATAAAACATCTTGGATCAGTAGGAGCCCCTTCAGGCTGGGCTAGTCTCTGTCCTCTTCACTTAACCCCATTAAATTCTGGTAGCTTTCTTTCCTTCTGGCATAAAGTATTCCAGGCTCATCTTGTATGTTGTATGCCCCAGCTCTCGAGTCAGCTATTTCTGCAGAAAAACCTAGATTCCTTTTAGCAGGGAATGGTATTTAGAGACCAAAATCTGGGCACTGTTGGTGTTCATCTAAACCCCTCATTTTAAGTAGGCATTTGGCTACCATCCATATTGCCTAAGTTTATAATTGTAACCTACCACCAGTGCAGGAGTTTTGATGTGGTGGGTTATCTTTGTCTTTGCTGTCAGTCCCTTGTGGAAAGAGATGATTCTGGGCTATTTTAAATTTCCCTCATCATTGTGCTTGTGTTCACTGATTTCATGCTTAGTCTTCAAGCTTCTGGTTTTTAAACTGTAAGGCATATTCCAAGCTGACCATATAATTTCTAAGTTACTATTCTGTAAAAAGGTACAGGAAGAGTGACACTAAAATCAATCAGACAACAAATAAGTTTTCGTATATTTGCGTTACCAGTTGCTCGCTATTGTGGGAAAGAGAAGTCAGTTGAGGAGATCAAACATTAAGCAAATTTGTGGCAAGAACCTGAATTGTGAAAGACCTGTGGATTTTCTATATAATTAAATGGTGGAAAACCTGGTGCATATAGTGAAAACCTCATTAAAAATCTAGGTGTGCAGGGATCCTCAGACTCACTCAAGGAATCTTGCTCGAGCTCATCAACTCCTTTGCATCACCACCAGCCATGTTGAAACCCAGTGATATTATCATAATCTTTACTTCCCCTGTTGACTTTAATGCATCGTTAGATTATACCCTAATAACTGGAAGCACATAATTATCCAGTTGCTTCTCTGCACGTAAAAGTGATATGCTTCATAAGTTTAAATGTGAAAAATTCCATGAGATTGGTCAACCTGGAAAAATGATATTTTGATAACTGTGCTTGTATATGCCTATGATAAAAACTTGTAAGAGCTCAAAAATTACACACTTCCCATATCTTTGAGTAAAGTGAATGCTTCAGGAAGATGCACCATATTTATTTATGGTTTGGGGAAGCCTCCAAGCCTTACTATTTTGAGAGATATTAGAGGATAGGGATTCTGATTATTGCCTTCTGCTACATCCTGGATCTGAAGAGAAAGGAACACTCACAAGGATCTTGGTGAAGAAATGAAGTATCTTATTTATGACTAAGGCCCACCAAGTTCCAAAGCATGGAGTTCCCTGGAAAAAGCAGACTGGAGAACACAGAGTGGATCTGATGTCTTTTGCTACCTTCCCCAATATCTAGGTCTTGAACCATCTGCTGATAGCACTGGGAAGCAAGTAGATTTTGAATGTTCTCACCCAGTCAACTCAATGGAGGGTCACTATCTGATTTAACATCTCAAGGTTTTCACAGGAGGGGGCCAGAGAGGACTGGTGTTGACTGCTAGGAAGCAGAGAGGAGTCCTGGCTTTCTTTACCTCCAAGATCTATTGAGCAGGAGAGTGGGTGGAGCCCCTTTTCTTGCTTTTGAGGCAAACTGAGTCTGCCCACTGGAAGGCGAGTCCTCAGGAATCTCACCAATCAGATTAGTTACTCTCACCCTTTAGGGAGAAGCAAGGGAAGGACAGAGTTAGGGGTCAAAGCCATCTCTTTGGGGGCCAAGAGGATGGACATCTTGGTAGACACTCTTT
>NW_006789814.1:256429-260715 GCF_000442215.2 Lipotes vexillifer
TCTTTGGAAATCTGAGGACAGAGGAATAAGGAATCTTCCCCCTTGAGGAGCAGGGATCATGAATTCAAATGCCTTCAGGGGTGGGAGGGAAGGTGTTATGAATAAGTGAAGGGGACCAGGTAGGAATGAGGAACCTGGAGACACATACCCTGTCCAGAGCTCACAGTGCCTGTTCAGGTCCAGCAGATGCTGGCATAGGGAATATGGGTTTGGAGTTGCCGGACCATCTAAATTTTCAAGAGAAGCCAAGTGTGGGGCTTTTCAATAAAATTTTCCAGTTTAGAAATTCTGACAAGTCATTCAACTTTTTAAAAGATGCTTTACAAGACAAACAGAACATATCGATGTGCTGGACTCAGCCCAGGAGTCACCGGTCTGTGGCATCTGGTTTGCACCACCATCAGCTGAGACAGTGAAGCATCATTATTTTCTTTAATCTCTGATTAGGCTGGTGAAGTGAGCCATACCACCAAGGATTAGAATAAGAAAAAGGAAAGTCCTGAACATATTGTATTATCGATATTTGTATTTCCTGGACTCTCTTCCATCTCCATGCCCCACCTCTGACTCAAGACAGACAGTCTTGGCCTCTTTCTCTTGCCCTGCTGCTTCCCTCAGCAGCTTCTTCAATTGTAGGTCACGTGGTTCTGGCCCCCCAGCACCAATACTCTGACTCTGGCTGAAGTTTGCTGTCATTCTGATTAGCAAATGGAGGGAGCTGGAGCTGCTGTCCTCGACAGATGAGACATGGAGCCCCATATTCAGACCGGAAAGGCCAAGCCTTCATCCTGTGTCAGTAAAAATGTCACTCTGCATTCTGCAAGGCTGGAGCCAAGTGCACAGGACAGCTTAGGACAGAGCCTATCTTTAGTGTGTCAGTGCCTCTGTGTAGCTGGTGATGGCCTTGAAATGCAATTAACAGGCTCCTCCTTAAGCCCACCTGACTCATATCGCTTTCCAGGCAGAGAAACTTCAGACATTCATTCATCATTCAACAAACATTTATTGTGTTCCTGATATTAGCTGGGGACTGTTAAGGCTCTGGGCATTCAGCATTAAGCAAAATAAACTTGGTCCCTGCCTTTATGGAGCTGACATCCTAGTCAGGGAAGACAGGTAAGCAAACATAAATAAAAGGTAATTCAGCTGGTGATGATGCCATGAAGAAACTAAAACAAGGTGATGTAGTGATTGAGAGTAGGGTCTCCTTTGATTGATGTGGCTGAGGGGTCCTCTTTATGGAGATGACATTTGAATTGATACCTGAATTATATTTATACTTTTTAAGTGTCCATGTATTATTATTTTTATTTTACTGGATCCTTAGTCCTAGAGTTAATGGGGAAACAAGATTATTAAAGTTAAATACAATTAAGGTCTAGAAATGGCACACACCAAAGCATTAACAATGGTTACCTCCTAATGGTGGGTTTCACAAATTCATTTAACTTAAGAAGCATTTACTGAGTGCCAATATGGCCCTGGTACTGTCCGAAGTGCTGGAAATGAAGTCATGAACAAAATAGACAATATCATATGGTTAAAATGTACAGAGTACTGAGGAAAATGGTGTGCTGTGGTAAAGGATAAAAAAGGGAAGCACTTAATTTATAATGGTGGGTCAGGTCAACTTAAATTGAGATTGAGAAATGAGAAGGATTCAGTCATGTGAAGAATATTGAGGGTGGGGATTTGGGGGAGTATCCCAGTTAATGAGGCCGGCATTTGCAGAGGCCCTGGGGCAGGACAGAATTTGTTATATTTGAGGAACTGAAAGAAATATGTTACGATGGAGCAAAAGGGTCAAGAAATAAAATTGGAGAGATTTTGAGGATCTAGATTAGGCAAGTCCTGGATTCATAGAGAGGAGTTTGGACTTTATATGAATAGCAGTGGGAAACACTTGAGGGGTTTTAAGTTGGAGAGTGATGTGACTTGATGTACATTTTTTAAGAGATCACCCTTGGTTGTTCGGTGGAGAATAGATTGTTAGGGACAGAGTGGAAGCAGGAAGACCTATTAGGAAGTTGTTGCGTTTATCCTGGTGAGAGATGATGGTAGCTTGGAAGAGGGAATCAGAACAGATGTTTATGGTCCTATAAGTTGATCCTTGCACAACTCTGGGGGGGGGGTACCTTTTACCTACACAATAATGTAAGCAGTGCTTTCTGGAATTAAGCACTGGGGTCATCCCAAGTCTGGGGCAGTAGTAGCAGCAGAGAGAGATAGAGAGAGGGGTTGGATTTAGGATGTACTGATAATTAGATTGGGTGGAGGGAAAGGAGGGAGAGGACAGTTAAGGATGATTCTTAGGGTTCTGAGTTGGATAACTTTGGGCATGTTGATGGCATTTTCTTAAACGGGGGAAGACCGGATATGAAAAAATTTGAGAGAGAAATAGCAAGATACTTTTCTTAGATTTAAGTGTGAGATGTTGGGAGACATTAAAGGGAAGATGTCAAGTACATAGTTGGATATGCAGGTCTGGAATTCAGAGTGGAGGTCTAGGCCAGGTACCAGACTTTGGAGTCGTCAGGAAAAAGGTGGCATTTAAAGCAGTGGGTGTAGGGACTTCCCTGGTGGTGCAGTGGTTAAGAATCCGCCTGCCAATGCAGGAGACACGGGTTTGATCCCTGGTCTGGGAAGATCCCACGTGCCGTGGAGCAACTAAGCCCGTGCGCCACAGCTACCGAGCCTGTGCTCTGGAGCACACGAGCCACAAATACTGAAGCCGTGAGCCTAGAGCCCATGCTCCACAGCAAGAGAAGCCACTGCAATGAGAAGCCCATGCACCACAACAAAGAGTAGCTCCCGCTCGCCGCAACTAGAGAAAGCCCGTGCGCAGCAACGAAGACCCAACTCAGCCATAAATAAATTTAAAAAATAAATTAAAATAAATAACTAAATAAATAAAGCAATGGGCGTAGAGAGAGAAAAGATGAGGTCCCAAGGGGAAGAAGAGGAACAAGAGGAAGAGTTGGCTAAGAAGATGGAAGGGGAGCCGCCATGAACTAGGAAGAAATCAGAAAAGTGCAGCATCTTAAAAGGAGCATGACTTTTGCCCTAAGGCATTGTTTTTAATGAAAAAGATGAATGCAAATTCATGCATTTTTTCTCTAACAATGCAATTGCATGTACATTATTTTTCTATGAGTGGCAAGGGTTGAGCTGATTTTGCTCCACGTGGTGAGCGGTGGTGGGTGTTAGTGAGATGTGATACAGGAGTACCTGGTACCTGACGCTTGTGGATGCAGGAAAATTAGGATGGCTAAGACAGAGCATTGCTTAGCACCCAGTTCTACAAGGGTTAATTTGTAACCCACTGCAGTTGCCCACCTATAGTGCAACCTGAGAGGAATTCAAGATGAAAAACAGGATAGGACACTCTGTGCTTTGGATAAACAGGTGCTAAGATAGTTAGATACATCCCTCAGGAAGAATTTCAGTGACTCCCAATTCTTGCATCTTCCCATACATAAGAAAGCACTAAAATCATTAACTTGAGCTATCTGTTCTTTGGGATTAGCAGTAATCTTTTACCAAGATGTACGCTTGACTGCATGTATTCCCTAGCCAAAAATCGTATAGAAGCTGGCTTCTCCTCTACCTCTTTGGAGCAGTTTCCTCAGAGCTACCTGAGTGGCATCTCCTGGGCTGTAGTCCTCAGTAAGACCCCGAATAAAACTTACACCCACAGTTCTTACGTTGTGTGCTTTTCTTTAGGTTGACACACTCTCATTTCACTCCCAAGTAAGATCAGTAGAGCTGAAGTCTGCCTATTGTCGGGCAGTGGTTCTCACAGGGGTCATTTTGTCCCTTGAGGATATCTGGCAATGTCTGGAGACATTTTCATTTGTTACACGTGGGTGCTGGTTGTGGTGAGGGTGCTACTGGCACCTCGTGGGTGGAGGCCAGGGACTCTGCTAAACATCCCACAATGCACAGGACAACCCCACAACAAACACTTGTCCAGCCCCAAATGTCCGATAGTGCTGAGGTGGAGAAATCCTGTGGTAGTGAGGGAGGTGCTTGTAGAGATTCCATCATTTCTTCCTGAAAGACCACCTTGAGGGAAGAGAGAAATCTGCCAAGCCCAAGTTTTATCTGTCTCCATTTTCTAGGAATATCTGTGCCCAGACACAGGGACTTGATTAAGATTATTTCTTGACTGGTGTTTCACACTTAGGCATATCTCCAGGCTTTCAGAGATATAATTCATAGAATAATTTCTGTGGCTTGGATCTGCACTTTTTTTTTCTGGAGAGGGAGAGGGAAAAGGAGGGAAA